>NC_090929.1:323283518-323586548 GCF_040938575.1 Ambystoma mexicanum
GGAATCGCGTGTGGAACTTCCCGCGCACCCCTGGAATACACATACCCTGCTGATGTCGCGTGTGAAACTTCCACCGCACCATGAAATACACGTACCTTGATGAAATCGCGTGTGGAACTTCCCGTGCACCCCTGTAATACACGTACCCTGATGGAATTGCGTGTGGAACTTCCCGCGCACCCCTGGAATACACGTACCCTGCTGATGTCGCGTGTGAAACTTCCCCCGCACCCCGAAATACACGTACCCTGATGAAATCGCGTGTGGAACTTCCCGTGCACCCCTGTAATACACGTACCCTGATGGAATTGCGTGTGGAACTTCCCGCGCACCCCTGGAATACACGTACCCTGCTGATGTCACGTGTGAAACTTCCCCCGCACCCCGAAATACACGTACCCTGATGAAATCGCGTGTGGAACTTCCCGCGCACCCCTGAAATACACGTACCCTGCAGAAATCGCGTGTGGAACTTCCCGCGCACCCCTGAAATACACGTACCCTGCAGAAATCGCGTGTGGAACTTCCCGCGCACCCCTGAAATACACGTTCCCTGCTGATGTCGTGTGTGGTACTTCCTGCGCACCCCTGGAATACACGTACCCTGCTGATGTCGCGTGTGAAACTTCCCGCGCACCCCGAAATACACGTACCCTGCGGAAATTGCATTTGGAACTTCCTGCGCACCCCTCAAATACGCGTACCCTGCTCGCACGGGGCCAATCGCGTGTGGAACTTCCCACGCACCCCTGAAATACACGTACCCTGCTGAAATCGCGTGTGGAACTTCCCGCACACCCTTGAAATACATGTACCCTGCGGAAATCGCGTGTGGAACATCCCGCGCACCCCTGAAATACGCGTACCCTGCTCGCACGGGGCCAATCGCGTGAGGTACTTCCCGCGCACCCCAGTGATACACGTATCCCGCTTGCCGTGCTGGTACAGGCTTAGCGCAGCCCTTTGCGCTGGATTGGGGATTTTGATGGCTTTTCCCTGCGCGAGAGGCGTTCTTGGGGGCGTAACTGGCGCTGCTGCAGGGTCGCTGCGCCACTGTGCGCCACGGCTGGTTTTGGTGCCTGGAATCCATGAATACGCTGTGCGCAAGAAATGGATTTTAGCGCACGCGGCTGGCGCAGGGATTTGCACGCGCACACTGTGCGCCAGCCGCGTACGCCACTTGTGCGCTGAATTCTATGAATTACCCCCTTAGTCTTTTTCACTCACCATTCGCATGTTTTTCCTCTCTGGATGCTCGGGATCACTGTGTTTGTTATCGCTTCTCCCTGCTTTTCGCCCTTTCGTCTGCTCGTAGAAGTGGGAAAGGGTTTGTGGGGGAAAGCACAGGTTCCTTCAGACCTCAACCGGCAGGTTTTGCACTTTATACTAACCACTATCTATGGGGAGACTCTTGGTCTACTTAGCCGGATGGCAAAGGACTCGTGATATTGCCGAGGACCTAGAGTTACTTATGTCAACGGCCAATGGGTGTCTTATCTAAGTGATAATCAATAACCATCTATCTCTGCTACCAAGTGTACAGTGGGATCCCAGCCGGCCCATAGAGCTGGGGAATCCCAACAGTACTTTAAGATGAGTAGCAGCACCCGTGAGATCGATGGGGATGCAGAATAATACTCTGACATCAAATCAATAATGACAACTCCATAGTTTGGTAAAGGGAGTCAGTTTAATGAAAAGTACAAAAAACGGGGAGTTTATGAATATCAGCAGTCGCTCGATCTTCCTTCTCGCTTTAACGCCACTTAATTGCATAAAAACACATCATTTATACTAAAAACTCGTCATCACTAATGCATAATATCTCAAAACTTAGCATGCAACTTGATTGGTTTTAGGAAGGTAACTTTAATATAGGTGCTATGCCTGAATATGGTAACAAAGTGAGGGGATTGGATAAACAGTGTCAGGTGGGGCATCTAAGCCCTTCCTTTAAAATGGCTACTGTAGACGTTACTAAAAGTATGACGTCTCATTGGATCTACTAACTATAGGACCCTAGATTACTTGGTCCACTATGATTGGGTTGGCATCAACCCCACTTCTGCGCTTCCACTAGCTTAGCAGCATGCAGAATGGCCGGCCAGGAGCAGGGAGTTAGTCTGCACCCCCAGCCCCCCTCCAATTATTGCAACAATCAATCATTGCTTCAGTGGTCATGTGTCAATTATTTCTTTGTATTTTGGCCTCGATACTGCTTCTTGGTCTGGAAAAGTTAAGGCGTCTGGGCATGGCACAAGTCCATGCGTAGGTGTGAAAGTTTCATCCCTTCTGCTTGCTTGGTCACGTGATTTCGACACTGTGAAATCGTCTTATTCTTCATGCAATTTGTGTATTTGATTTGATTCGGCCAGCCATCTGCCGTCTGTGGCTTATCTTGACCTTTCAGAATAGGATACTCTATTCTTCTCTTCATTAATTGCATCTTCTGTGGGTCTATTTCAGCCAATACGACCTTGGCTTCTTGGAATGACTTGGCTCCGTCTGAGTTTTCCCTCTGTCTTTAATTCTCAATTTGCTTGCTGCGAGGCTCTTCTCTTTAGACCTTTAGTAACCTATGGTTGATTCTGCTCTTATGCATAGTGGAAGTATACTTGTATAAAAGTACTCCTTTTGAGGTAGATATGTATAGGTGGCGCTTGCCGCACTCTTTCTTACTACTAAGCTTAAGCAAGCCTCATGATTTTCTTAGCTTCTTGTGGTTACTGTGCATATGTACATGTGTAAACTGGTTGAATAACCTCATCACGCTCATGGCATAGGTTTCTAACATTTGACATCACTTATTTCCCTTTTAGATTTGGGATGTCACTTATCCATGGTGTTTTGTCTCTTTTCATCATTTATAGGTCATCATATCTTCTATAAGCGAGTCAGTCTGGGTTCTGGTGACATCACCATTCGTCTTCTTTTGGTATCTTTTTGGCTTCTTCAGGTATTGCATTTCGACAATCGTCATTCTGTCTCATTTGTCGGTATGTTTTTCTCAATGGGTACCTCACTGTCCAGGTTTTCTTAGGTGTTGGTACTTCAATAGGTGCTGTCAGTTTGATAGGTGGAGGAAGCAGAGGAGACAGAGGAACACATATGCCAAGTCATCAATGCCACAAAGTCCAAAGCAGTCAGCATCACAGACATCGTCGAGGCCACGCAAGATGACCCGTGCTGTGACATCATCAAAAACATGACCATAGCAGGGGATTGGAACTCTTTTCTTCGAAATGTTCACAACCGCACGGCGGCTGCAAGAGAATTCCTGATGGGGATGTTCCCGGGGCAGCAGGAACTGTCCATCACCAGCGAGGGCCTGATCCTAAGAGGATAGTGATCCTCTGCAACCTACAAGACAGGATTGTCTCCCTTGCACACAAGGGACACCAAGGGACAGTCAGTGCGAAGGCCAGGATAAGACACTGGTGTGATTTCTGCACCTAGACACAAAGGTAAAGGACATCATCGGGGCCTCCCTCCCATGCCAGATCACAGGGGCACCACCACACCCTGAACCAATCCAATTGGCAGAATGCGGATCCCAGAGGTGGGATGCCATCATTATCGACTTTTGTACTGTACAGGAGGGCATCTATCTCCTGGTAGAAATTGACGACCACTCATGGTACCCCAAAGTGGAGATAATCAACTCAACCTCAGCTGAAACGGTCAACCCTGCACTGGAGAAAATGTTCTCAATGCATGGTCTACCACGGCATGTCAAGAGCAACAATGGACCACCTTTTCAGGGGCCAGACATGTAAATAGAAACATGGAAGAACTCCCTATCCAGCTCCACCACATCACCTCCCCCATTGGCAAAAAGCTAATGGGGATGTGGAGAGATTTATGAGGACAATATATATATATATATGTATATATATATATGTATTTATTTATTTATTTAACGTGATTTTATGGTTATACATTAGACAACCTCTGATCACATATTTTTAACATCACATATACTAAAGAAAAAAAGAAAGAAAGAACAAGAAAAATAAGATGGATACAGAAGACTCAGCATTGTATATATGTCATGCAGGCTATAACAGTTTCCTCTAGTTCACTTTAGCCAGGTGACTCTTTATGATGATTAACAGTTTGAGCAATGCTAAGGTTATTGATGTTTTTTCATTGGCTAATAGCATTTTCCACCACATGTCCTTTGGGTTGTATCCATATTTTTTGATAACATCACACATTATCAGTGTTCTTTGATTCTCAAAAGTTGAACAGTCCATTATCAGATGTTGTAGATTTTCAACTGATTTTCTTTCATTGCATAGATGGCAAATCTGTGGCCCTGCTTGTATGGGTTTGGACCATGCAGTTTCTTTAGTTTGAATCAAACTTAATTTGAATCGTAGGAATTGATCCCGAAAGAACCAATGTGGGAATATTTTCAAATAATTCGGGATTGAATGTGGTTTCTGACTGATTCCCCATAGTTTACCATATCCTTTATGGTAAAGTCTTTGCTCTTCGGTATTGAACCAATCCAATGAATAAAGTTTCTTTTTGATTTTATCTGGATTATTCATTAAGGTCTCATTTGTTTCTTGTAAGGAATGTATAATGGTTTGACACTTTTCTTCCCATTCATTCAATATTGGCTTAGATCGTGTTGCTAGTGCTTTGTGTAAATGTAGGAAGCCTCCTTTCGGTTGGTCATCTTTGCATTTCCTGTAAAATGCAAGCATCTTCCATTCCACAATTACCTCTAGGGAACTTAGACCCAATTCCATTCTTATTGATTGTATTGGGGTTCCTTTTGGAAGTCTCAACACTGTTTTCCAAAAACGTCCTTCCAGTAGGACCCAGTTTTTCATTTCGAAATTGAATGATGTCTCAGCGCCATATGTCAGAATAGGAATAACTTTGGCTTTGTAGAAATGAATCAGTGATATGAGACTGTAGTTGCAGTACCTTTTTAGCAAGATTTTAGCCAAATTTGCCAAGTTTGCTGTTTTCTTGGTTTGAGCTTGTTGACTTGGTGCATCTATTTTGCTGTTCAAGCAGACTCCCAGATAAACAAACGACTTTACTACTGGAATGGTGGTTCCCAGTAACGACCAGCTCAAGTTTTTATATTTTATCTGGTGATGTCGCAAACCCAGGGGTAAGATAGCTGAGTTTTTTGGGTTAATCGTGAGGCCATTCGTTTGTAGATAGTTATTAAGAGTATTCAGTTGTCATTGGAGGCCTGCTGGGGTCTGGTCTATAAGGACCACATCGTCAGCATACATAAGCCTGTTTACTTTCGTAGTAGCTATTGATGGTGGAAAGTGTCTGGCATCTTGGAAACTGTCACCAGCATCTGAAGTGAAGAGATTAAATAGTTTGGATGCCATGGGGCATCCCTGGTTCAGTCCTTTGTTAGTTGGTGTGGATTTGGTCAGCAATCCTGTCTTATTGAGTCTGATTTGTACTGTGGTATTTTGATGAAATGCCTGAATTGGGGCTAGTATGGATTGGGGACAACTCCATTGTTGTAATTTTGCCCAAAGTCGTGGCCGTGATATACTGTTGAATGCTTGCGTTAAATCAATGAACGCAACGTAGATTTTGTAGTTCGCATTTCGTTCAGTTCTGGTCTTCAATAGATTTAGAATGAATATGTTGAGGGCAGTTCCGATCCCGCGAACAAATCCTGCTTGCCATATGTCTATATGATTGGATTTTTTTGCCCAGTTGCGTAATGCTTTAAGAATCAGAGTGCCAAAGATCTTACCGGGGGCATCAAGTAATGCTATGGGACAATAATTTGATGGTTCAGCTCGATCACCCTTTTTGTGAACAGGGACTATGATGGATTTCTTCCAAGATGATGGAATTTGGTTGACATTAACAATGTGAGTGAACAAGATCGAGAGAAAATTCACCCATTCAGCAGCATCTTTTTTCAGTACTACATTGCTGAGGCCGTCTGGACCACAGGCTCGCGAGGTCGATAGCTTATTGATGATTTCCATGATGGTTTGACTAGACGTGTCTATTAGATGCCATTTTTCCAGTAATTTTGGTGCTGGGAGTGGATATTGATATTTTTTCACGAGGCATGGATGTTCACTTTTATCCAAAAAGGAAATGAAATGGGTAATCCATTTCTCTGGCGCTATAGGTGTCATGAGCATTGAATCTTGTTCTATTTCTGAGTTGTTAATCATTTTCCACATCTCAGCTGTGTTCTTATTTTTCAATGTGGACAGCATGGTTTCTGCATCTTTTTGGATTAGGACCTTCTTGTGTCGCTGTATCCAGTTTTGATAGTGTTGGCGAATTCTATGTTTCTGAATCGAAGCTGTCGAAGTTCTGTCATGTTTTAATGCATTCAGTTGCTGCCTCATCATTTTTGTTGTTGTTGCAATTTGAGCATCAAAATTATGGGTCTGATGTCGATACATATTTCTTGTTCCTTTTTTTTATTTCAAAGTTTTTAAATAGATTTATATATTCGGGTGGTCAACTGACCCTTTCACTTGTTATGTTATGGTATGTTACTTTGCATTTATATAGTGCCTTATGTACCATTGGTATGGTCTGAAGGCGCTGGTAGGTTGAACTCCCTTGGGAACCGAAGTTCAAGTCAGTAGAGAGAGTAGAGAGAGTCAAAGGTGTGTGTGAGCACCCGATATGTGTGCAGCTGGTGTGGCATTTGTGTAATAGCTGCTTCTTAGCAGTAGGTGTAGTGGTTGAGAGATCAAGAGTATGGGCCTCATTACAAATCGCCCGGTATAGAAACAACGGTGGCGGTAAACCCGCCGCCAATGTTGTTTCCATGGCGGGCAATCACAACTCCTGCAGGCGGATGTGGAAACACCAGCACCATCACGAGATGGTGCCGGTGTTTCCATGATCCCCGTTCCCATTGAGTCCCATGGGACTCAATGGGAATGGGGATTAACACCATTCAACCTTCGGAATCCCGGGACACCAGGGTTGTAATGCCCTGGTATTTCCGGGAGTCACAGAGGCAGAATGGTAATACGGGTCCGGCGGTAACCAGCCGGTTTTACCGCCTCGGTTACCGCCGAACTCGTAATGAGGCCCTATGTGTTCGTTCTGGCAGGATTTATACAGACTGATTGTGGCTGCGTTAGGCCTGAGGAGAACACCTGGCTGGGGGGGGGGGGGGGGTGTAACCATCAGTGTTTAGTTAGAGTGATGGGAAGTATGAGGCAGATGTTGGTATGAGAACAGCTATACCGAATGGTGTCATAGGCCCTCATTACGATCCCGGCGCTAAACCATGGCGCTATTAGCACCATGGTTGGTGCCGGTATCGTAACGTGTCCGCCATGGTGAAATGGGGAAATACCGCCCCATTCCAAGGTTGGCGGGGCGGTATTTCCCCATTTCCCCATGGCCCTTCCCCATTCCCATTTTTGCCCCATAGGGCATAATGGGAATGGCGAAGGCGCTAAGTACGGTACCGCAAATTGCGGTACCATACTTACCGCAAAGGTCTCTTTGCGGGTCCCTACTTTAACAGCTGGTTAGACCAGCCGTTAAGGTCGGGTCCCGCGAAGGGACCTCGTAATTAGGCGCTAATGGGTTAATGGCGCTGCAGCCTTTTACGGCGCCATTAACCCATTAGCGCCAGGGTCGTAATGAGGCCCATAGTATCTCTGTGTTCTAGTTGAATGGTGGTGTAAAGAAGAGAGTAAGCGTGGTGATGTGATATGATGGGTTACATGCTCTTTCAAACGTTCCATGCATTCCAAACTATTCCATGTAAGTCGCACAATTCTATGCGCTCCAATCCATTCCATGTAGTTCCATCCGCTCCATGCACTCTAGTCAGCTCCATGCACTCCAGTCCGCTCCATGCACTCCAGTCCGCTCCATGCACTCCAGTCTGCTCCATGAACTCCAGTCCGCTCCTTGACTCCAGACTGCTCCTTGCACTCCAGACCACTCCATGCACTCCAGTCCGCTCCATGCACTCCAGTCCGCTCCATGCACTCCAGTCTGCTCCATGCACTCCAGTCTGCTCCACGCACTCCAGTCCGCTCCACGCACTCCAGTCCGCTCCACGCACTCCAGTCCGCTTCACGCACTGCAGTCCGCTCCACGCATTCCAGTCCGCTACACGCACTCCAATACGTTCCACGCACTCCAATACGTTCCACGCACTCCAATCCATTCCACGCACTCCAATCCATTTCACGCACTTGAATTCGTTCCATGCATTTGAATCTGTTCCATGTACTCCGATCCGTTCCGTGTATTTCTAAGTTGTTTTATGCACTCCATCCACGTATTTCGCCCGTACCATCCACATACTTCCCTGTACCTTTTACATATTACACCAGTACCTTCCACATACTTCATCCATTCCATCCACATATTTCACCCGTTCCATCCACATACGTCACCTGTTCCATCCACATACGTCACTCATTCTATCCACATACGTCACCCATTCCATCCACATACTTTGCCCGTTCCGTCCGCTCTATGCACTCAATGGCTCTACGTACTCATCCGCTCTACGCACTCATTCGCTCTATGCACTCATTTGCTTTAGGCACTCATTCGCTCTAGGCACTCATCCACTCTACATGATCTATGCACTCATCCGCTCTACACACTCATCCACTCTATGCACACATCCGCCCTACGCAGTTCTCCGATCTACGCACTCGTCTGCTCTATGCACTCGCCTGCTCTATGTACTCATCCGCTCTAGGCACTCGTCCGCTCAAGGCACTCGTCCGCTTTATGCCCTCTCACGCTCTATGCATTCACCTGCTCTACTCGCTCACCCGCTCTACGCACTCACCCACTCTTACGCACCCCTCCGCTCTCACGCACCCCTCCGCTCTTATGCACTCATTTGCTCTTACGCACTTCTCTGCTCCATACACTCGTCTGCTCTACCCACTAGTCTGTTCTACGCATTCATCCACTCTACACACTCTTCTGTTCTTACACACTCCTTCACTCTACACACTCTTCCGCTCTGGGCACTCTCCCGCTCTGCGCACTCTTCTGCTCTGCGCACCCATCACGCTCTGCGCACTCATCCGTTCTGCGCACTCTTCCGCTCTATGCACTCGTTCTTTCCACGCACTCATCTGCTATATGCACTCATCTGCTCTACAAAGTCGTTCACCCATACGCACTCATCGGCTCTATACATTCATCGGCTCTATACACTCATCCGCTCTATACACTCCTCTGCTCTATACACTCATCTGCTCTGCACATTCATCTGCTCTATGCACTCCTGCGTTCTACACACTCCTCTGCACTTACGCACTCATCCGCTCTACACACTCGTCCGCTCTACACACTCATCCGCTCTACACCCCATCCACTCAACACACTCATCCGCTCAACATACTCATCCGTTCTATACACTCATCCAAACTACACACTCATCTGCTCAACGCATTCATCCGCTCAGCGCACTCATCTGTTCCACGCGCTTCATCTATTCTAACAATTTCATCCGCTCCATTCACTTCGTTCATTCATCATGCATTATCGATTAATGCCATGTCACTTGTTATACGCACTGGATCCGTTCCGTGCTCTCTATCTGTTTCATGCACTACACCCGCCTCATGTACTTGAATCGTCTATTCTGTACTTTCCATTTATGCCATGGACTCATACAGTTGGTGTCATCTGTCTGTGTACTCATCAGTCTCTTGTATTCATCTTTCCATCCTCTTCTCTTTACTCATTTCGGCCATTTTGTTCATTTTGTCTATTGCATTCATTACATCCATTTCATTAATTTAAACCTCATTACTGTTTTCGTACGATTTATTCTTTTTATCCACTTCACTGCTTTGATCTACTTTACTCGTTCTATTCTGTTTGTCCTTTTATTTTACATTAGCGGTTATTAGTTGTCGATTTCTCGCATGGATCTTGATGTTGTATTGTTATTTGTCTTAGTGTTATTCAAGATCTAGTAGTTTGTTGGGTTGGTGTCATTGAGATGCTGTTATTCAGTTTGGGTTAGTTTGCGTATGGGTTGGTTTTAGGGGAAGAGCCAAGTTTTCAGTATTTTGCAGAAAGACATTAGCAGGGTAATTCATAGAAATTCGCACAAAAGTGGCGCACGCGACTGGCGCACAGCATGCCCGTGCGAATGTCTGCGCCAGCCGCGTGCGCTAAAATCGATTTCCGCGCACAGCGTATTCATGGATTTTCGCATCCAAAACCAGCCGTGGCGCAGCTTGGCGCAGCGACCCTGCAGCAGCGCCAGTTACGCCCCCAAGAACGCCCTCGCGCAAGGAAAAGCCTTCAAAATCCCCAAATAATCGCAAAGGGCTGCGCTAACCCTGGACCAGTTCACAGGGCTGGCAAACAGCAAACGCCAAGCAGGGAACGTGTATTTCAGTGGTTCGCGGGAAGTTCCACACGCGATTGTCCTGTGTACGTGTGCATCAGGGGTGCGCAGGAAGTTCCACACACAAAATCAGCAGGGTACGTGTATTTCAGGGGTGCGCGGGAAGTTCCACATGCGATTTCAGCAGGGTACGTGTATTTCAGGGGTGCGCAGGAAGTTCCACACGCAATTCCAGCAGGGTACGTGTATTTCAGGGGTGCGTGTGAAGTTCCACACACGATTCCATCAGGGTACATGTATTTCAGGGGTGCGCGGGAAGTTCCACACGCGATTGGCCCCGTGCGAGCAGGGTACGTGTATTTCAGGGGTGCGCGGGAAGTTCCACACGCGATTTCAGCAGGGTACGTGTATTTCAGGGGTGCGCAGGAAGTTCCACACGCGATTCCATCAGGGTACGTGTATTTCAGGGGTGCGCGGGAAGTTCCTCACGCGATTGGCCCCGTGCGAGCAGGGTACGTGTATTCCAGGGGTGCGCGGGAAGTTCCACACGCGATTTCAGTAGGGTACGTGTATTGCAGGGGTGCGCGGGAAGTTCCACACGCGATTTTAGCAGGGTACATGTATTTCAGGGGTTCTGGGGAGTACTACACGTGAATTGGCCGTGTGGGTCCTCCCAGGTGTTCGCTCTACAACCTCCACGGCCCCTGCAGGCAGCCCACACCACGGGGGACTACCCTGCACCCCTGCTCATGTCCCGCAGGCAGCCCATCCACCATGGGCATGCCCCCCAGCCAACCCACATGTCACCTTGCACTACTGATCAACAATGCATGTCTCCCACCACCCCCACCCCCCAGCAGTGCAGGGGCAGCCTCCACCAGGCCCCCACCCATGTCTATCACCACCCCCACCCCCCAGCCACCAGGGGCAGCCTCCACCAGGCCCCCACTCATGTCTCCCACCACCCCTACCCCCCAGCAGTGCAGGGGCAGCCTCCACCAGGCCCCCACCCATGTCTACCACCACCCCCATCCCCCAGCCACCAGGGGCAGATTCCACCAGGCCCCCACTCATGTCTCCCACCTCCCCCACCCCCCAGCAGTGCAGGGGCAGCCTCCACCAGGCCCTCACTCATGTCCCCCTGCACCCCCATCCCCCAGCAGTGCAGGGGCAGCCTCCACCAGGCCCCCACTCATGTCCCTCTGCACCCCACCCCCCAGCAGTGCAGGGGCAGCCTCCACCAGGCCCCCACTCATGTCTCCCACCACCCCCACCCCCCAGCACTGTGGGGCACCTGCCAGCAGGCCCCCACTCATGTCCAACTCATGTACCCCTGCACCCCCACCCCCCAGCACTGTGGGGCACCTGCCAGCAGGCCCCCACTCATGTCCAACTCATGTACCCCTGCACCCCCACCCCCCAGCAGTGCAGGGGCAGCCTCCACCAGGCCCCCACTCATGTCCCCCTGCACCCCCACCCCCCAGCAGTGCAGGGGCAGCCTCCACCAGGCCCCCACTCATGTCCCCCTGCACCCCCCCCCCCAGCAGTGCAGGGGCAGCCTCCACCAGGCCCCCACTCATGTCTACCACCACCCCCACCCCCCAGCCACCAGGGGCAGCCTCCACCAGGCCCCCACTCATGTACCCCTGCACCCCCACCCCCCAGCAGTGCAGGGGCAGCCTCCACCAGGCCCCCACCCATGTCTCCCACCACCCCCTATCCCCCAGCAGTCAGGGGCACCCTCCACCAGGCCCCTACCCATGTCTACCACCACCCCCACCCCCCAGCCACCAGGGGCAGCCTCCACCAGGCCCCCACTCATGTCTCCTACCACCCCCACCCCCCAGCAGTGCAGGGGCAGCCTCCACCAGGCCCCCACTCATGTCACCCTGCACCCCCACCCCCCAGCAGTGCAGGGGCAGCCTCCACCAGGCCCCCACTCATGTCCCCCTCCACCCCCACCCCCCAGCAGTGCAGGGGCAGCCTCCACCAGGCCCCCACCCATGTCTCCCACCACCCCCTTCCCCCCAGCAGTCAGGGGCACCCTCCACCAGGCCCCCACCCATGTCTACCACCACCCCCACCCCCCAGCCACTAGGGGCAGCCTCCACCAGGCCCCCACTCATGTCTCCCACCACCCCCACCCCCCAGTAGTACAGGGGCAGCCTCCACCAGGCCCCCACCCATGTCTACCACCACCCCCATCCCCCAGCCACCAGGGGCAGATTCCACCAGGCCCCCACTCATGTCTCCCACCACCCCTACCCCCCAGCAGTGCAGGGGCAGCCTCCACCAGGCCCCCACTCATGTCCCCCTGCACCCCCACCCCCCAGCAGTGCAGGGGCAGCCGCCACCAGGCCCCACCCATGTCTACCACCACCCCCACCCCCAGCCACCAGGGGCAGCCTCCACCAGGCCCCCACCCATGTCTACCACCACCCCCACCCCCCAGCCACCAGGGGCAGCCTCCACCAGGCCCCCACTCATGTCTCCCACCACCCCCACCCCCAGCAGTGCAGGGGCACCCTCCACCAGGCCCCTACCCATGTCTACCACCACCCCCACCCCCCAGCCACCAGGGGCAGCCTCCACCAGGCCCCCACTCATGTCTCCTACCACCCCCACCCCCCAGCAGTGCAGGGGCAGCCTCCACCAGGCCCCCACTCATGTCACCCTGCACCCCCACCCCCCAGCAGTGCAGGGGCAGCCTCCACCAGGCCCCCACTCATGTCCCCCTCCACCCCCACCCCCCAGCAGTGCAGGGGCAGCCTCCACCAGGCCCCCACCCATGTCTCCCACCACCCCCTTCCCCCCAGCAGTCAGGGGCACCCTCCACCAGGCCCCCACCCATGTCTACCACCACCCCCACCCCCCAGCCACTAGGGGCAGCCTCCACCAGGCCCCCACTCATGTCTCCCACCACCCCCACCCCCCAGTAGTACAGGGGCAGCCTCCACCAGGCCCCCACCCATGTCTACCACCACCCCCATCCCCCAGCCACCAGGGGCAGATTCCACCAGGCCCCCACTCATGTCTCCCACCACCCCTACCCCCCAGCAGTGCAGGGGCAGCCTCCACCAGGCCCCCACTCATGTCCCCCTGCACCCCCACCCCCCAGCAGTGCAGGGGCAGCCGCCACCAGGCCCCCACCCATGTCTACCACCACCCCCACCCCCAGCCACCAGGGGCAGCCTCCACCAGGCCCCCACCCATGTCTACCACCACCCCCACCCCCCAGCCACCAGGGGCAGCCGCCACCAGGCCCCCACTCATGTCTCCCACCACCCCCACCCCCAGCAGTGCAGGGGCAGCCTCTACCAGGCCCCCACTCATGTCCCCCTGCACCTCCACCCCCCAGCAGTGCAGGGGCAGCCTCCACCAGGCCCCCACTCATGTCTCCCACCACCCCCACCCCCCAGCACTGTGGGGCACCTGCCAGCAGGCCCCCACTCACGTCCAACTCATGTACCCCTGCACCCCCACCCCCCAGCACTGTGGGGCACCTGCCAGCAGGCCCCCACTCATGTCTAACTCATGTCCCCCTGCACCCCCACCCTCCAGCACTGTGGGGCACCTGCCAGCAGGCCCCCACCCATGTCCAACTCATGTTCCCCAGCTAACATGGCATCACAATCTAGATCCCTGGTCCCTATGGTCAGCCTCCAAATGCAAAACACCCACCAGAGTATTGCTTCCACCCACTCATAATTGGCAATTACATGACAGAACACCAATTGCAAGTTCCGAAACAAACACATTTCCCTCACATACACCCAATGGGTGTCAGTGAATCTCAAAAGCCATATCATGATATGCATTAAACCAATGAGATGATACTACACATTGAAGTTTGATAAAAAAATATGTATTGAAGGAAACATAAATAGAATCAAAAATAAAGAAACAGAAATGGGAATGTACAAAAATGAAAAGAAGCATGTCCGTAAAAAAAAGCAAAACCAAAAATCAAAATCCAAAGTAATGGTGTCCAAAGTCACTGTCCAGAAAACAAAATCCAATGGGAAATAAAATAGAAAGCCATTGCTCCATGGTTAAAATGTGAAAGAAAAATACAATCCAACAGTGAACTATGTACATACGAACAAGCCAGGGTCCATTATCCCAACAAAAGAAAGGAAACCTATCTAACTACACTAACTAATAAAATAAACTATATACAAAAATGTGGCCAATGTCCGAAAGGTCCAAAATAAATCTTAAAAAAAATGAAACCTAACACTACCTACATAACTATGTACAAGGGCAGCGGGCTAGTTTGACGGCTCACTTGTGAATGTCCCGGGCCAGGGCATCATCGAACTCCTGCTCAATGTCCCGGAGGCGGTCCTCCTCTATGGCCCCGAGGGTCCGCAGGGCCGTCGACGTGTCCACCTCCAAACCCCCGCGGATTGCCTCGAGGCACTCGGCCCGCCTCAGGGCCCTCCACATGGAGTTCTCCGCCCAGACCATTGTGAGCCGTGCCTCTTCCGCCCGCTGCCGCTCCGCATCTATGGCGTGGCCCAACCGCTGCCACACGGAAGACACTCTCTGTCCTGGGTCCTCCTGCCCTGCGGCCGATGCCTTCCCCTCCGATGTTGAAGGCCCCGCGCCTTCATGGCTCCCACCACGTTGCTGCTGCTGCTGTGCCTCTGCCCGTGCACTGCCTCCTGCTGCCTGCACATCCTCCGCCGGCTGGGGTGCAGTCGTTGATGTGGCCACCCCTGCTGGACGTCCGACTCCCGACTGTGGCAGGGATGCCTCCTCCACCAGCCTGGCCGCACCGTCAGAGGCAGCTCCACAGGGCACCCAGGTGACTGATGGGTGGGAAGAGGGCACGGAGGACGACTGGCGTGTAGGGGGTTCAGTTGAGGAGGGGGTCGTAGCAAGCCCCATCATACAGAGGAATCCGGCCTGGGTGACCTGTCCCAGCAGGCTGACGTGGTCAACGAGGCATTCTAGATGACGTGCAGTCTCCTCATGAAAAGACTGCAGGTCACCTCGCATGGCCCGTTGACGCAACGCCACACCACTCAGAACAGGCTCAACCCGGACCCGGATAGCCACGTCTGCAGGCAAAGGAAGGCCAGTTGTCGTGAGCACATCCCCTGCCTGAAAACGGGTCTGAACGTAGGCATCCCTGCTGGTGCAAGATGATGCAGGGACAGGATCAGGGACAGGATTGCACACAGGCACCTCCGCGGCGGCCTGTGCTGCCTCCTGTCCCTGGTCCTGCACTGCACCACTAGCACCAGTGGGATCCCCACCTCCAGACCCCGTCTCTGTTGCTTGCACGGCCTCCTCCTCCACCAAACCCCCCACCAACCTGGATGACTCTGTGCCATCTTCCCCCGTTGGGCCCTGTGGGGTCCCAGCTGCCCCTTCTGCTGCCGAGGAGTCCAACTCCAACCTCCGCCTCTTGGACCTCCCCCCGGCAGCTGCGGCCTGGGACGCAGCACCGGACTCCTCACTCCCCGACGAGATGACAACATGGGAGGGGAGCCGGGCCTTGCGTCTCCGGCTGGCGGTGGGATCCCCGCCGCTGTGCTCCACAGCACCTTCTCCGCCCTCTTCATCAGTTGACGCTGCAGACAGGGAGAAATAAAACACAGGCATCAGGGCACTGTACAATGGACACATACACACATGACAGTTGTACATGAGTGGCATTGGCAAACCTCAGACATGTCATCACAATCCCCAACACACATGTCATTTCAACTCGCACACATGAGCCATGCCACAGCCATATCGCAACTGCCAGCACCATCCATACACATACAACAGCATGAGCAGGCAAAGGTGAGCCAGACATCACATGCAACACAGGAAGTGCACCACACATGTACACACACCACCACACTTGCATGCATGTGTACACCTCTGCCAAGTGTCGCAGTGTTCAGATGGGTATCCATGTCACATCTGCCCATCAGGCTTCCACATACCGTAGTCACATGCATCCATGTTGCATCACTGTTGCACCCTTGTCAAATACACACACATGCACATGTACACAGTGCTGATACATGCAGCTGAAAACAACATACATGCGTGACATCACGGACATGTCTACTTACATACACATTCATCCCAACATGTCTGCCCACACAACTGCATTTGGCATGCAAGCCTACACACACAAGCACCATCCATGTCTCACACATTCCAGCCCTCGCATGTGTTAGCCCCACGGCCCTGTACACCCCCACCCATACTCGACCCCATACAAACAGATGTGCAACCTGCACACTACTGAAAAATCACCACACGCACAGCTCACAATCAGGATGCATGTACACTTACCGCTCGACTCCAGACGGGTCTGCCTCTCAAGGACCTGGACGTGGAGCGTTGGGGATATGCGTTCCAGGACCCTCATCTGTTCTTCCGACAAGTGGCCCCGGCGCCCCTTGGCATCCGCTGCCTTCAAGAGGCGCCGGGCCTTGTTCAGGGTCCTGGACCTGAAATCCTCCCAGCGCTTCTTGACATGTTGGAAGTCGCGGACTGCCACCCCCTCCGCGTTGATGGCAGTAACAATGTCAGTCCAGATCCGAGACCGTCCTTCCTTGTCGGCGCGGGAACTTCCAAAGAGGGCATCATACTGCCCCAGGACTTGCTCCACCAGGACACCAACTTCGGTGGCACTGAAGCTGGTGCCCCTCTGCCTCTCTGGCCGGGGGTTGTCAGTGGTCTCAGATGGTGTTTGCCCCGACATGACAACCCCAGAGGCAGGAGTGGGTGGGCAACTGGGTCCTGGGGCTGGGCTGTGGAGCGATGGAATCCCAGTCGGGAGTCTTCGGTTCCAGCAGGGGTGGTCACAGCAACAGCACCCCTGGCTGATGTGCAGGCAGCAAATAGCAGGGCACGTGGGCAGCAGGCAGTCAGGCAGCAGCAGATGGCAGGTGGGAGCGTGCTCGGGGCTCTGGGGAGCAGTAGTTCGGCCTTCTGAGCAGGAGCGTGGTCTTCCGTGTGCTTACACGTGGCCAGCTTGATACGGAGTGATTTGGAACGTGAAAATCCTGCACGTCTGCGTGTAAATCGAGGAAAGGCCATTAGCGCGTATGCACGTCAGCATGCATATGCGATTTCATTGGACCAAAGTCCCTTAGCGCGTGAGCGCGTCTGTGACGTGAGGCGCGCGGGTGTTTCCCTCATTACACGTGATGACAGAGCACACATGGATTTCCACCAATCGCGTGTGGAACTTCCTGCGCACCCCAGAAATACACGTACCCAGGCCCATCGCATGTACGCTCACTTCCCTCCGATTACACGCGATGACACTCGGACGTGCAGTTTTACCACGTGTGCTCGCATATGCGATTTCATTGGCCCAAAGGCCACCATGCGCAGCTGTGACGTCACGCGCATGGGCGTAGAGAATGGCGCGTGTAAAAATGAAGAGATACACGTCCGAGTGTCAAAGCGCTTAATTGGTGGAAATGGCCTCATTGCGTATGCGCGTCTGTGACGTGTGTATAAAAGGTACGTGTAGAACGCCATTTCCTTGTACGTGCTTTTCGTGGAGAGCGAGTGGGTGAAATCTGTACTTCTTGTCGGTTCACATGCGATTTACTTCACAGCGTTTCCAGTTCGTACTCCCTGTTACATCTGACAGCTTTTTCTCTTTTCCTCTTTTTCCTGGGCCTGTTTCCTCAAACAGCTTCCCTACTACTGTTGTCCTGTCTCCTCAGGCAGTGTACAATTCTTCTTTTGGCGGGGGTGTTGCCAATGCGCACACGCGCATATTTTTCACGCTTTTGTTCCTGGCGGACGGTGAGACGAGCACGTATCTAACATCTGTGCTTGCCCCGTGTGTCACGTACCCCTTCAGAGGTCATTCTAGGCTGCGTGTGACACGCATGCGTTCATTCTTGTGTTCCTGGGTGCCACAGCGTAGTGCAGGTTTATTTTTCCACGCACGTGGACTAGGAGGGGTTGCGTGCACCTTACTTCACTTTTTTGGGGTGCCTGTGCATTGCGTGACCCGTCATCTTTCCCCAGGGGTGACATACAGCCTTGCTAGAGCACTAGGGTACGATTACCACCTGGTACCCAACCCCTTTGACCCCCAATTGCCCAGGACACTAGTTCACATCGACTCCCATACGCACAATAACATCAGTGCCATGGCTGGGAGGCGAACAAGCCGTAAGGGTGGCAAAGGTGGCCGAGCCCCAAGTGGTGGCCATGTGGATCCGGTAGGGGACGTGGCCGTGACTTGCAGGGTGCCCCTAGCCCCCCATGTGTGGAGGAGCAGTCAGGGACACCCATGCCCCCCCCACTGGTTGAGGTTACCATGGCTGACACCATCCATGCTCAGCCCTTGTTGGACCAGCCCACTGTGGAACCAGACCTGGCACAGGGTGACTCCATGGCTGACTTCCAGGTCAGCAGGTCTAGGCCACGTGCGCCGGTGAACGTTGGTGTCATCAGGCCACGTGGATCAGGGGCAGCTAGGTCATCTGCTGCCCCGCGTAGGCAGGCTGGGGAGGCTGCAGGGGCAGCTGCGGCTCCATCCACCCCACCTCTCACACACCCATCCAGGGCAGTGTCGGTCCAAGTCCATCATGCTGACATTCCCCCTGACACCATCACACTTGAGATAATGCCTGCACCAACTCCCATGCTGAGTGTGTAATCCCACGCTCCTGCCCCTAGTGTCCAGAGCGGCGCAGGACACTCCGGATCCCCACCACCTTCCAAGCGGAAGAGGAAGAGTGCTCGTCCAGTAGAGGCTGATGCCCCAGACACGGCTACACAGTCCGGCCCGTCAAGGAAGCCCAGCTTCAATGAGGCCGAACTGAATGCACTTGTAGAGTATGTGTCCGCACATGACCGCGAAATGGTGATTGTTGCAGGATCCAAGACCACACCTGCACAACGTCAGGCACACTGGCAGACCATTGCGGACATCATAAGTGCCCTTGGAATCGTGAGGCGCACAGCTAATGAATGCTACAAGCGCTGGAATGACCTGAAGCGCAGGGCAAAGAATAAGCTGGCCTCAAGTCATGCCGCAACTCTAGTGACTGGAGGTGGGTCTCCAGCAGACGACATAGAACTCACTCCACATGAGCAGGTTGCTGGGACCTACGTCACGGAGGAACAGATCCAAGGCGTGGGAGAAGTGGCAGATTACGAGGCATTGTCCGGTGAGTGCACATGCATGTGTGTGTCATCCATGTGCATGGTGTGTGTGGGATGGCTTCTGTTTGGGCGCCAGGGGAGGGTGTGTGTGCCTGAGTGGTTCGGCTCACCCATGTGCCTCTTCCTAAACATTCTTGGCAACAGCATTTGGGTATAGCAGCATCCCTTCGGCCAACATTAGACATCCAGCCCAACACCACGCCAGTTGCCCTTGGAGTGTCATCTTGCCACTACACTGTTGCTTATTTACCTCTGTTTATTCAGGCAGATTGTTTGCATACCACCACTTTTACTCGGGATTTCTCAGTCCTATTGTCACATGTCTGACATGGCTATGGTACAGTGCATTTACCCTAGCCATGAAGTGAAGAGGGAGAGGAGGTCACCAATTGTTCATTCAGTCCAGTTTGTTCCCCCAGCCACCAGGGGCAGCCTCCACCAGGCCCCCACTCATGTCTCCCACCACCCCCACCCCTCAGCAGTGCAGGGGCAGCCTCCACCAGGCCCCCACTCATGTCTCCCACCACCCCCACCCCCATCCAGCAGGGGCAGCCTCCACCAGGCCCCCACTCATGTCCAACTCATGTCTCCCACCACCCTCACCCCCCAGCCACCAGGGGCAGCCTCCACCAGGCCCCCACTCATGTCTCCCACCACCCCCATCCCCCAGCAGTGCAGGGGCAGCCTCCACCAGGCCCCCACTCATGTCTCCCACCACCCCCACCCCCCAGCCACCAGGGGCAGCGTCCACCAGGCCTCCACTCATGTCTCCCACCACCCCCAGCCCCCAGCCACCAGGGGCAGCCTCCACCAGGCCCCCACTCATGTCTCCCACCACCCCCACCCCCCAGCAGTGCAGGGGCAGCCTCCACCAGGCCCCCACTCATGTCCCCCACCACCCCCACCCCCCAGCCACCACGGGCAGCCTCCACCAGGCCCCCACTCATGTCTCCCACCACCCCCACCCCCCAGCAGTGCAGGGGCAGCCTCCACCAGGCCCCCACTCATATCTACCACCACCCCCACCCCCCAGCCACCAGGGGCACCCTCCACCAGGCCCCCACTCATGTCCCCTATTACCCCCACCCCCCAGCGGTGCAGGGGCAGCCTCCACCAGGCCCCCACTCATGTCTCCCACCACCCCCATCCCACAGCCACCAGGGGCAGCCTCCACCAGGCCCCCACTCATGTCTCCCACCACCCCCACCCCCCAGCAGTGCAGGGGCAGCCTCCACCAGGCCCCCACTCATGTCCAACTCATGTCTCCCACCACCCTCACCCCCCAGCAGTGCAGGGGCAGCCTCCACCAGGCCCCCACTCATGTCCCCTATTACCCCCACCCCCGCAGTGCAGGGGCACCCTCCACCAGGCCCCCACTCATGTCTCCCACCACCCCCACCCCCCAGCCACCAGGGGCAGCCTCCACCAGGCCCCAACTCATGTCCCCTATTACCCCCACCCCCAGCAGTGCAGGGGCAGCCTCCACCAGGCCCCCACTCATGTCTCCCACCACCCCCATCCCACAGCCACCAGGGGCAGCCTCCACCAGGCCCCCACTCATGTCTCCCACCACCCCCACCCCCCAGCCACCAGGGGCAGCCTCCACCAGGCCCCCACTCATGTCCAACTCATGTCTCCCACCAGCCTCACCCCCCAGCCACCAGGGGAAGCCTCCACCAGGCCCCCACTCATGTCTCCCACCACCCCCACCCCCCAGCCACCAGGGGCAGCCTCCACCAGGCCCCCACTCATGTCTCCCACCCCCCCCACCCCCCTGCAGTGCAGGGGCAGCCTCCACCAGGCCCCCACTCATGTCTCCCACCACCCCCACCCCCCAGCCACCAGGGCAGCCTCCACCAGGCTCCCACTCATGTCTCCCACCACCCCCACACCCCAGCAGTGCAGGGGCAGCCTCCACCAGGCCCCACTCATGTCTCCCACCACCCCCACCCCCCAGCCACCAGGGGCAGCCTCCACCAGGCCCCCACTCATGTCCAACTCATGTCTCCCACCACCCTCACCCCCCAGCCACCAGGGGAAGCCTCCACCAGGCCCCCACTCATGTCTCCCACCACCCCCACCCCCCAGCCACCAGGGGCAGCCTCCACCAGGCCCCCACTCATGTCTCCCACCACCCCCACCCCCCAGCAGTGCAGGGGCAGCCTCCACCAGGCCCCCACTCATGTCTCCCACCACCCCCACCCCCCAGCCACCAGGGGCAGCCTCCACCAGGCCCCCACTCATGTCTCCCACCACCCCCACCCCCCAGCAGTGCAGGGGCAGCCTCCACCAGGCCCCCACTCATGTCTACCACCATCCCCACCCCCACCCCCCAGCAGTGCAGGGGCAGCCTCCACCAGGCCCCCACTCATGTCTCCCACGACCCCCACACCCCAGCCACCAGGGGCAGCCTCCACCAGGCCCCCACTCATGTCCCCTATTACCCCCACCCCCCGCAGTGCAGGGGCACCCTCCCCCATGTCCCCACTCATGTCTCCCACCACCCCCACCCCCCAGCAGTGCAGGGGCAGCCTCCACCATGGCCCCACTCATGTCTCCCACCACCCCCACCCCCCAGCAGTGCAGGGGCAGCCTCCACCAGGCCCCCACTCATGTCTCCCACCACCCCCATCCCACAGCCACCAGGGGCAGCCTCCACCAGGCCCCCACTCATGTCTCCCACCACCCCCAACCCCCAGCCGTGCGATTTGCCTGGGTATGTGTACTTTGGGGTGCGCGGGAAGTTCCACACGCGATTGGCCTGGGTATGTGTACCTCGGGGTGCGCGGAAAGTTCCACACGCGATTAGCCTGGGTACGTGTACTTCGGGGTGCGCGTGAACTTCCACACGCGATTTGCCTGGGTACGTGTACTACGGGGTGCGCGGGAAGTTCCACACGCGATTGTACGTGTACTTCGGGGTGCGCGGGAAGTCCCACACGCGATTGGCCTGGGTACGTGTACTTCGGGGTCCACGTGAACTTCCACACGCGATTGGGCCTATGAGAGTGGGTTACATGTATTCCAGGGGTGGGCGGGTATATTTACCCGCGACTGTGCCTGTGAGAGCGTGCTACGTGTATTCCTGGGGTGGGCGGGAAGATTCACACGTTCGCCTACGACGTGCCGAAAAATGGTCCAATCCTGAGACACGTACGCCAGCATGAAGCAGGCGTACGTCGACCCGCGCAGCATAAAAGTGCGCGCAAACAACAAACAAGCTCATACGCCAGGATGAATATACCATTCCTAGCAGCAGTGGCCGTGGGTTACCAAAGGAGGAGGAGGATAGTGAGGGCCCGAATTTTCACTCCCAGAACCAGCCTTTTTGGGATGCCTGATGACCAGGTGTATGGGAGGTACAGGTTTCCCCCACACATAATACTGGACCAGGTCAGTGAGTGGGAGGATGACCTCACATCACCCACCCTGTGCTCCCAAGCACTCAGCCCCCTGGAGAAGGTCCTCAATGTACTGCACTTCTTGGCTACAGGATCATTTCAGCGGACAAGTACCATAGTGGGTGGGGTGTCACAGGCCACGCAGTCACGCTGCCTACACCAAGTCTTGAACATCATCACTGCACGCCCATCAGTCCGTAGGCACATATACCTGCCCAGGACACCTGCAGAAAGGCAGGCTGCCACCCTCGATTTCTACGGTGTGGCACAATTTCCAAAAGTGCTAGGTGCCATTGACTGCACCCATGTGGCACTACGTCCCCCCAGGGCATCTGAGCACATCTATAGGAACCGCAAGCACTGGCATTCCATCAACGTGCAGGTAGTATGTAATGCTAAGGGAATCATCACCTCAGTATATGCCAACTATCCAGGGTCCACCCACGACAGCTTAATTTACCGAATGTCTACCCTAAGCCGGAACCTAGAAGCTGGGCGGCATGGCGATACATGGCTGCTTGGTGAGTATGAATGCCAATGCACATGCATGTATGTCAGATGCAGAGTTATGTCACTACCCCACTAATGATACCCATCACCTCCTCACCAGGGGACAGTGCCTACCCTCTGAGCACTCACATGATGACGCCAATTCAGAACCCCATCACGCCTCCAGAGGTAAGATACAACACAGCCCATATTGCAACCCGGGGCATAGTGGAGCGCACATTCGGAGTGCTCAAGTCATGCTTTCGCTCCCTTGACCGTTCTGGCAGGCAGCTGTTATATGCGCCCCCAGTAGTGTGCAGGATCATAGTGGCAGCATGTGTCCTGCACAATGTTGCAACACGCCGGGGCCTGGCCGTGGACATGGTAGTGCCCCCACATCCCCAACCACATGCACGCCCGCTGCGCATGGGAGGGGAGAGGGCACGGGGTGAGGCAGCCCGTACGCAGCTGGTGACTAATTACTTCACATAGAAATCACACCCCAGTGGAGTGCACACAGGCCTGGCACATACCATCTGATAAGCAATGATGACTCGACCTGACAATTAAGACGAACAAACGGACTGTCAACTGTCAGAACCATAGCAGCCTGAGATTGTTCATGTGGAAGTGTCACAATGTGTGCATCCCTACCTACACAAACACCACCAATGCAGTGTCATGAAAAGACACTTCCATGCTGTAGAAATTAATACCCACTTGCAAAATACTACATGAAAACAGTGCCATGTCACCCACCCCCTCCCCGGCACGGCCACACAACACACCATGGCATGTCATGCAATGTGAGAGGAAAGAAATGAATCCCCACAACATGCCCCAAGTGTCAGCAGCTACAGTGTCCCTAATGGAAACATGTCCACACATGAAATGCTCACAGTAATGCAGGACCTGCAACCCACATTACCAAATACTTACCAAGAATACCAATCACCTACACAACCTCCAACCTACCTTAAACATGACATTACAGACTTAAAAATTAGCTAGCCTCACCACCTGATGATGACAGCCCTCCGAACACTTGCAAGTATACAGTGTTAGCGCCACGCAAGAGTGTAGGTGCACTGCTTACAACATGGACTCCAGTTCCAAGGTGGACCGCATTGTGGAGACATGAGGAATGGACCTGAAATATGGAGGATGAGATGGATGCAGAGGCACATATCAATACACCACGCAGTGTACAATACAACAACAATATGCACTATGAATGTATACACAGTATTGACTACAGACTGCCCACACAGCTCATGGGAGTCCAATGTCACCATGTACGTCAATGTCACTTGGGCACACCCTTTCCAAGCCCATGGAAACGGGAAGCAGGAGGGGTGTGTGTGACAAAAACCCAAGCATCTGAACCAAATCCATGACAAGCCTGCATGTGCACAGCCACAATGCAGTGTATGCCCACGGGAGCCACACAAGGCAACACACTGTCCCAAAAAAAAAAGAAAAAAAAAAAAAAATGGCCATTAATGGGCCCGGGGGGGGGGGGGGGGTTTGGGGGGGCCACCCAGGAGGTCCGAGGACAGGGTGCACACCAAAACCCACCTGTGTGGATCTTGCGAAAAAAAAACACCTCCATGGGCTCATGGCCTACACGGCTACCCTATTGTGGGAGTATCACTGCTGTCGCTATCCTCACCCTCTGCAGCTGCATCCGGAGGTGATGGCACTATGGGAGGCAGCCCACGCAAAGCCCTAGTCTGTTCCTCCATGGCTGCAAGCATGCGGGTGTGGTAGGTCTCGTTCTAGAGGATGAGTGTGCGGAGGTCCCCATGCAACAACTCACGGGATGCCCGGACCTCCGCCCTAGTTGCCTGCATCTCAGCTGAGAGCGTACGGGTGAGACGCTCCAGCTGCTGTTCTGTCCTTCGGTTTGTTGAAGCCTCAAGCTCAACAAGAGTCGTCCTGAGGTGAAGGAGTTCCAGCCTCAGGGCTTCCCTGTGGCCCTGGGACTCTATGGAGATGGCTTCCTGCAGAGTCGCCAGTGCCGCCCGCCTGTCCCTGTCGGACGCCAACATGTCCTCCCTGTGTGACTGACAGATGGAGTCGGTTGCCTGCTGTAGTCGCTCCATCAGCCTTTTGGGGGGGACAATGGAAGTGGCCACCCTATCCATGGCCTGAGCCATCATCTCTGATGATGCTGCCTGTTGGGTTGCCATACCGTAAATGGATTGCTCCCATGCGGTATTGCCAGGAGGCGTACGGCCACCACGTCGGCGGGCACCACACCTGTCTGGGGCAAGGCGAACTGCGCCTTGCTGTGCCAGCACTGCCTGAGGCTGCAGGACTGCATACCCGCTCTGATCTGCTGGCCCAGGAACAGGATCAGATGTCGCGGAGTGTGACCCTGCATCCGTAACCAACAAAGGCGTACCTGCCAACACTGACATCCCCATTGAGGGTTCTAACCCTGGTGCAGGTGGGTCGGACAGAACAGAATCCCTCCCAGGAACACTCACCTGCGACGGCACGTAGGTCTCATCATCCGAATCAACACCTGAGTACAGCTGGGGGGAAGTGCAGCCAGAGACACCCCTTGAGAGCACAACCTGCAGCAGTTGTGGGTTCTCACCCACCACCACACCACGTCCCTCACTGGTGGTCGGTCGGCCCTCAGACCCCTCCTGGGTCTGCACCATCTCCACAACCCCAGCAGTATCAGGTGCGTCTTCCCCTGCAAAGACATAAAAGAAAACAAATGGAAACAGGCATTAGCACTATGGCACACAATGAGGGCTGAGAGGCTACAGAAACAGTACTTGATTGACATGTCCCACATGACTAAAACACTCCCATGCATGCACCGTCACTGCGTGTGATGGGGAGGCAGATGGCACACATTGATGACACCAAGATGGAAGATGAACACATTTGCTGCATGCTGCCTAGCAGTGGCATCACACATTGGCCAGTGATTGGCAGGTCAAATACACATGCCATCACACAGATGGCATGTACCCTAGCCATGAAGTGAAGAGGGAGAGGAGGTCACCAATTGTTCATTCAGTCCAGTTTGTTCATATGATTGATTATTTTCATTGTAATGGTTCAAATGTTTAACATGCAGCTGCCAGTCAAAAATGGTCCTATAGCACAGGGACATGTCCAAACCAATCATGTCCACGAAACTGAGCCAGTCCACTGTACCATAGCCATGTCAGGCTGGGGGGTGGGGGTGGTGGGAGACATGAGTGGGGGCCTGGTGGAGGCTGCCCCTGGTGGCTGGGGGCTGGGGGTGGTGGGAGACATGAGTGGGGGCCTGGTGGAGGCTGCCCCTGCACTGCTGGGGGGTGGGGGTGGTGGGAGACATGAGTGGGGGCCTGGTGGAGGCTGCCCCTGGTGGCTGGGGGGTGGGGGTGGTGGGAGACATGAGTGGGGGCCTGGTGGAGGTTGCCCCTGGTGGCTGGGGGGTGAGTGTGGTGGAAGACATGAGTTAGACATGAGTGGGGGCCTGGTGGAGGCTGCCCCTGGTGGCTGGGTGGTGGGGGTGGTGGGAGACATGTGTTGGTGATCACCAGTGTAAGGTGACATGTGTGTTGGCTGGTGGGCATGGCCATGGTGGATGGGTTGCCTGTGGGACATGAGCAGGGGTGCAGGGTAGTACCCTGTGGTGTGGGCTGCCTGCAGGGGCTGTGGAGGGTGTAGAGGGAACACCTGGGGGGACCCACATGGCCAAATCACGTGTAGCATTCCCCGGCACCACCGAAATACACGTACCCTGCAGAAATCGCGTGTGAATCTTCCGCGCACATCGGAATACACGTACCCAGGCCAATCGCGTGTGGAACTTCCCGCGCACCCCCACCTAGCCAGGCCAATCGCGTGTGGAACTTCCCGCGCACCCCGTAGTACATGTACCCAGGCCAATCGCGTGTGGAACTTCCCACACACCCCCACCTACCGAGGCCAATCGCGTGTGGAACTTCCCGCGCACCCCGAAGTACACGTACCCAGGCTAATCGCGTGTGGAACTTCCCGCGCACCCAGGAACACGCGCACACGCTATTTTTCACACAGCGGGTGTCCGTGTTTGTCGGGGCCCCTTTGCACCTCATTTGTCCTAGAGGGCCACTGTATGGGCCATTCATCATGGCTGTATATGGGTGCTTTTTGTTAGCGCACATTTTGGCGCACATTTTTTTCAGTCACAGGGGCACTACCGCCTGCTTTCTTGTGGCGTACTTGTTTGGCCCTGTGCGCGTCTTTGACCGTGCGCTGGTTTGCCCTATTCGATTCCATGAATACGGGTTGTAGGCGAGCGTGTGGGCGTTCCGCGCACTTGCCTCCTGTACTTCCCCCGTGACGCCCATATTTTCACGCGTTGTTCCCCATTCCGAGTGTTACGCCCCGTGTTCCGCCTACTTTTGTGATGTGCGCCGCGCTATGTGCGATTTCACAGTGGCCGTGGCGCACGCTGTTGGATGACCTGTGCGCCGGCGTGCGCGGCGCACATTTTTAGCGCACATCCAATGTTTTTTTCGCGCACGGACTTCCATGAATCGCTGTGCGCTGGTTTTCCTGCGATTTTCGCACTTGCACTGCGATTTTTGCACTTTTCCTGCGATTCGCACGTTTTGGCACCTCTGCGCGGGAATTTTCGGCGCACATTAATTCCATGAATCGACCCCTAGATCTTCAGTTAGGCGGATGTGGGGTGGGAGTGCACTCCACAGCGTGGGGGCCAAGGCTGAGAATGATGCTCCGCCTAACCTGACTGAGTTTGTTTTAGGTATGACTAGGAGGCCGGCTGAGCTTGATCTTAGAGTACGTGGAGGGTCATAGGGTTTTAGTTTGTCTTGAAGATATTGGGGTCCGGTTTTATGCAATGCTTGATGAGAAATGCATAAAGTTTTGAAAGTCACCCTTCGGGCCACTGGAAGCCAGTGCAGAGTTTTAAGGGCTGGGGAGATGTGGTTTCTCGGACCGAGTGCTAGTAGCAGTTTGGCTGTAGCGTTTTGTGCTCTTTGAAGTTTATTCAGTTGGTAAGCGTGGACTCCGAGGTAGAGGGGTTTAGCGTAGTACAGTCTTGATATAACGATTGATTGGACCATGGAGAGTCTGTTGGGAAAGGAGAGATATGGAAAGATGCGCTTAAGAGTTTTAAGGTGGTAGTGGCAGGACTTTGAGACATTGTTGACTTGGCGCAAGAGTGTTAGGTCAGAGTCAAGGGTGCATCCAAGGTTTTTTACTGAGTTAGAGGGAGTCAGTGAGTTGCCCATGGTAGATGGCCAGAGTAGTGGGTGTGGAAGAAGTTCGGAGTTGCCACATACCATGATTTCAGTTTTGGAGGGGTTTAACAAGAGGTGGCTTTGGGTCATCCAGAGCTCTATGTCGAGGAGGCATGAGGCGAGGTCAGGTCGGCAGTTGGGTTTTGAGTTCAGGAGTTTTAGAATTAGTTGAGTGTCATCAGCGTAGTTGTAACACAGGGTGTTGTGTGAACTAATTATTGGTGGGAGGATGATCAAGTAGAGATTGAACAGGAGGGCAGATAGGCATGCTCCTTATGCAACTCCCGTGTCGACTGGTCAGGCTTGGGAGGAATAGGTGGAGAGTAGCGTTATTTGGTACCTATCTTTGAGGAATGAAGCTATCCATTTGAGAGTGGTTCCACAAATTCCTAGGGAGTGGAAGTGGTCATGGAGGATTGAGTGATTGATTGTGTCGAAGGCAGCAGATAGGTCAAGAAGGATTAATGCAGCACATCCTGCGGAGTCTGCCGTGATTTTAAGGTCATCCCAGATTGAGGTTAGGGTGGTTTCAGTTCCGTGTCGGGCTCTGAAACCTGATTGTGCGGGGTCTAGGAGATTGTTGGCTTCAACAAAGGCATTTAGTTGGGAGTAGGCAGTTTGGTCAATGAGTTTGGCAAGGAACTTGGTGTTTGAGATGGGGCGGTAGTTTTTGGGCTCGAGAGGGTCGAGGGAAAGTTTTTTTATTAGAGGTTTGACATGAACCATTTTGAATGCGTCGGGAAAAATACCCGAGCAAAGGGAGTCATTTATGATGGATCTTGCGTGTTCTCCGGCGCAGGTAGAAGCGAACATTTCTTTGAGGGTTGTGGCCGGACAAGGGTCTAGTGGAGAGCCGGATGGTTTGCGGGCAGAAAGAAGTTTGAGAAATTGGTCTGGTGATATTGGACTAAAGGAGTCGAACGTTGGTTGCGCAGTGGTCGCAGGAGGTGGGTTGGCCGGTATGGGGGGAGGGTTGCCTGGTGGATGTAAGAGAGCCAGTTTGTTGGTTAGCACATTTGTTCTTTTGAGAGCCGTGGCGTAAAAGTGGAGAGAGAATGAGTTGCAAAGTGATTGTGAGGGGGTCGGGACGGTGGTAGTGCATGTCGGTTTGGTGAATTTGGTGATGATTTAGTGAAGTTCTTTGCTGGGGTTTTTGCAGTTTAAGATTCGGGAGTTGTAGTGGGCTTTTTTTGCTTTCCAGATTTCGGCCTTGTACTGATGAAGGTGTCGGGCCAAGGTGGCTCTGCTCTCTTGGGTTTTGTCATTCTGCCATTTGCGTTCTAGGCATTTATATAGTTGTTTAGTGGTCTTCAAATCAGGTGTGAACCATCTAGGGAACAGGCCACGGCGGGCTGATGGTTTGCAAGAGGGAGTGGGCCGCATTAGTGAGGTGTTGAGCCATGAGTCAAAGGCGTCGGGGGTTAGTTGTTTATTGAGTTGGCAGGTAGGTGGAGGAGACTGGAGGAGTGCGTCGGCTAGGTCAGGAACGATTATTAGTTTTTTCCAGCATTTGCGTAGATTCGGAGGTTCAGGTTCGAGTATGGGAAGCGGGTCGGGTGAGCGAATGGCGAAAGAAACAAAGAAGTGATCGGACGAGATGATAGGGATGAGGGGGTTTAGATGTATCCGGTTGTGGGAGCTAAAGATGGCATCAAGAGTGTGTCCTTTATAGTGAGACGGGCCGTTTATGTGGGGTTGGAGGTTAATCGCGTCTAGACCGTCAACCAGAGACTGTGTCATAGGATTGGTGGGAATGTCGAGCCATATGTTGAAATCTCCAAGAAGGGTGAGGCTGGGATGGTTTAGTTGAAGGGTGGCAATAGAGTTGCAGAGGTTGTTTGAGAATTGTCTATAGTAGCCAGGGGGTCTGTAGATTATTAGGAAGCTGTGTGAGAATGACGGGGAGAGGGATACGAGGAGTGATTTGCAGGAAGGAATGGAAGGTTGATTGTCGATGATTGAGGCGTGGAAGTGAGACTTGAAGACGAATGCTATTGCCCCGCCTCTAGAGGGACAGTTCAGTGTGATGAGGGAGTAGTCGGGGGGGGGAGTGGGGAGGCTTCATTGGCGATTGGGGCGAAGTTGTCAGAGAACCAAGTTTCGGTGATGAAAACCAGGTCTGGTTTGTCAGAGGCGAGGAGGTCAAAGATGCTGTGTCTTTTTTTTGCTACGGATCGGGCATTAAATAGGATGCAATTCACTTCGGTAGGTGAGGTTGGTGTCGGAGCTGTAGCGGAGGGGGGTGGGGGGAGAAGGTGGAAACTGGAGAGGGAGAGGGGTGGGGTGGTTGATGATCGATGGGAAAAGTGAGCGAGCAGAAAAGTTGGCGGGTTTCGGGTGGGAGTGGATGGATGAGTGTGTTAGGGTGATTGGGTTTGGCACGGGGGATTTGAAGGTGGGGTGTGGGCAGTTAGGAATTTCAGTTGCGGTCATTGAGAAATCGAGGGAGAGGGGTTTCAGGAAGGGTGAAGCAAGGAGGGATGGTGGTGATTGGGGGAATGAGGTGGTGGGTCGAGACAGGGGAGGCGATGAGTGCTGAGGGATTGAGGGGGACCAGATATGTTTCCTCTTTAGTGTCTTTGTTGCGATTGGTGTGTGCGAGAGGGTAGGGGGTTCAGAGGGGGAGAGGCATGAGGCTTCTGTTCTTGCAAGGGCTAGGCGTGCGGTTTTTAGGGAGGGGAAGGTGTGTGGTCGGGGGGGATGATGGTGGGGGTTAGTGGGAAAAGCGGGGGGTGCATGATTGCAGGGCAGGGTGTGCCCGGTATGATAGGGAGGGGAGCGGGCATGATCAACGTAGGCTGGTCGGTGGTGGGGCTCGCTGGAGCAGTGGTCTTAGGGTGGTTGGCTCGCCATCGTGCCCCTCTGGCTTGGTGTTTGGAAAGGGGATGGGTAGGGGATGTGAAGGAGGGTGGGATGATTTGGGAAGGGGGGACGGGAGGCAAGGCTGACCGGAGAGTGGAGGCGGTCCACGGGGGTCGTTTCCAGCCGACCCTGGTGGATTGGGTGCACTCATGGTTAGTACGTGCTATTAGGTGTAGTTTCAGGTGCAATTTACACTTTATGTTATGTTCAGGCTCCTGTCGAGTCTAATTGCAATTGCAACTATATAGTGGAGCTGGTGAATGCACCTTGTACCTTTGATTTCTCTAATCGCATAACTTTATAGTATTAGGTTTTCGATTCAAGCTCCCACAAGCCTTGGAAGAAGAGCGTTGTGGCTCGAAACACGTGTCCGCTGTTTTGATTTGTATTAAATAATGCTCAATGAGCTTTAACAATTCTGTTTGTGTGCGCAGTTTATGGTAGCTAACCCACTCTTAACAATGCACTTTATGTTGGACTTTATAAGTTTGGCTATATCACTGGGTGAGATTAGTCTTGGTTTCTGGGTTCCACTAGGCAGGGTGATATTATTCTCTTATTCTAGGTTTTAGTGTACTAATTGTAACTAGGCCATTTGAAATGTAGCTACACCTTAGGACATGCTGTTAGGCAGCCTATTTAGTTGCAACTACAGCACAGTTACGCTGTTGGGTAGACTTTCTTCTAGCAAGCCGGAATACAGGTAAGCTATTAGGGAGAAACTGAATGTAGCAACGCCACAGGTATGCTTTTAGGTGGACTTTTAAATGCAATTTAGGAGGAGTTTCTAATTGTAGTTCTAAATTCACTTGGGGCACGCTATTAGGCACACTTCTAGATTTAAGCAAGGGGCGCTATTAGGCCCACTTCTAAATTTGAGTTTTGTACAGATAGGATATTAGGGATGCTTCTATATTCAACTAATAACTCAACGCTAATGGGCACACATTTGCACAGAGAGGGATATTATGTACACAGAGAGGATATTAGGTACACTTCCAAGTTCAATTTGCACAGAGAGGGTATTAGGGACACTTCTGAATTCAACTAGGGCACGTTATTAGGCACACTTCTAAATTCAGGCAAGGTGTGCTATTAGGTCTACTTCTAAATTTAGCTTTGCACAGCGAGGATATTAGGGACACCTCTAAATTCAACTTTGGACAGAGGGGATATTTAGGCACACTTCTAAATTCAATTTTGCACAGAGATGAATTAGGCACACTTCTAAATTAAACTTTGCACAGGGACACTTCTGAATTCAACTAGGGCATGTTATTAAGCACACTTCTAAATTCGGGCAAGGTGAGCTATTAGGTCTACTTCTAAATTTAGCTTTGCACAGAGAGGATATTAGGGACACTTCTAATATCAACTTTGTACATAGAGGCTATTAGGGAATACTAGTCAGTTCAACTAGGGCATGCTATAAGGCACACTTCTAACTTCAACTTTGCACAGAGAGCACAATTCTAAATTCACCAGGGCACTTGTGGTGAGTTAATTGAGATTATCTGTGCATCGGTTAGCTTCGGTAGTTTTGACGATGGTATTCTCAGACGATTTTTGCCCATGATTACTTCAAGACATAGTGGATCCATATGATCATCTCTGCGAGAGATTGGGAACAATGTCGCAGATAACAAGTTGTGATCGCTATCTTGCATTTGGATTACTCTTCTGTTGTTATTTGAAGAGATCAGTGGGTCTGAGATGAATATATAATCTAGGATCTGCCCTTTGTGGAACTTTCCTTTGTTATTTGTGCTGGGGAATCATCCATAGTTGAACCATTGAGAATTGACATATTTTTTTCTTCCATAGCCATGTTTCACTGAATGCCTCTTCGTTCAGCCGCTGTGGCCAGTATGTTATTAGCCTTGATAGGTTCATCATTGATGTTTAAACATTTGCAATTTAAAACTCCACACAAAATGAACATTGTGTTTGGCCAATTTATTTTACAGTGATCGATCCATCTTTCTACTTGACCAGGAAAATCCAATCTAACTAATGTATTCAGGTTCCAATACAGGTTAAATATGGCCATTGTTTGCTCTCCCTTATTATTCTTATTTGTTAATGTACCAACAAGTATCTGGATTAGACTGGTTGGATTAAATCTGCCACGATTTTGAATTGTACATGGTTCTTAATTAGGATCAGGAGACCTGACATTGGGTGACCTTTGATGCCTTTGGTAGCAAGATTTAGGTAAGTTGAATATCCTTCTACAATTGGTAATTCACGAAGCCAGGTTTCTTGTAGACAACATATATCATATTCTTCAATGTTGTCATTCTGCTGAACAAAAAGATGTAAAAAAAACCCTAGTATTCCATGATGCAATTGTTAGGGGTTTATTAGCGATTGTCGGCTTGGCCTATGGCATTTGAATTTTATCCGCAACTGGATTCATTAGCCATTTCAAATTATCCTCAGTGCCTTTAGCAGGTGATCTATGGTCCGTCTTTCTAAGGGGTCTCTCTTGGTGATCCTTTACCCTGGGTGCATATGATCTAGATTGACTTCCTCGGCCTTTTCTTCCTGGAGATCTTCCTTGACAATTTGAGTCTCGATCTAAAGGAGATTTTGATCTTTCCCTATGGTTAGATCGACCTCTTTGGCCCTTTTTTCCTGGTGATCTTCCTCGACGATCTGTATATCGATCTAAGGGAGATTTTGATTTCTCTCTGTAGCTGGACCATCTATGATGATTGGCCGATCTTTGTTCTGGGGTACTATGCCTTGTGGTACGGTGATAATAGTCACGTCTTTCTCGTGAGTACATGTGAGTACCTTTATTGTTGTTATGTGTTTTTGTTTCTTTCAACACATTTCTTCTTGGAGATTGCATTCATGTCTTCAATGCAATCTTACTCGGTAAGTTTGTTGGCTTGGTTATAATCGGCTGATCAATGACATCAAAGCCCAATGTTGTTAATTGTGATGTTTCTTGTTTCAATAATTGGGCTATTAATGGAGTTATGGGATGGATAAGTGCTCTTTCCAATCTTTCTTCATCCATGAATTCTACTCTTGCTAAGTCGTTAGATGTCAATGATCTAAGCGAGGGAACATGATGTAGAAGTCTAATGATGTTTGCACGATTCAGGATGAGACCATCCTCTTCAGGGCAGAGTCTTTCAATTAATAGTCCATCTGCATACTGAACTGAACAAGATGGATGTTTAGTTGTCGGGTCTTGTCACTTGACTTGTGGATGTTTAGATAATTTCAATGGTGATATGTGATATTGGTCTGTAGGAGCTGTATTTGGAATTATGTCATCAGCTGCTCCAGTGATCTGAACAGGTGTCAAGTTTTCTTCACTCGTTAATGCAGCAGAATTGGATTCAAGTGCCTGTAGTTTTTTCGTTTTTGCCTTGGTCGGCTCATGTTTTGCATTCTTGAAATCTTCTGTCATGTCAGAAATGATTGACTGCGATTTTTGAAGTGATGTCGCTGCAGTTGTTTTCACTTCATTGTTATTCAAGCAATCTCTGCACGCACAGGGCTCATCAGCACTAGGTTTAGATGATCTCTTTTGCAATTGACTCCATTGCACCTTTCTTTGCGTCGAAGGGCTATCCATCTCATTGTCAGATTCAGAGGTTGCTATGAGTATGCCTTCAGTTTCTGCTTCGCCGTCGTCACTTTCACTATCTTCCGTAACAGAGTATGTGGATAGCTCCATTAGTTCCGACATTTCATTTTCTCTTGTTTGTTTTCTTGAAGTTAGGCTTTAGCAGGTTTTAGATGGTGATTTCAAGTTTGTAAGTTTGATTTGTTTGATTTTTGAAAGTAACTTTGTTGCATTAACGGCGACCAAGTTCACGTCTGTTTCAATTTGTTACAAGTCTTTTCCTGACTTCTTAGAATTTTTAATTACATTGTTGATCTTAGTCTCATCATTCTTGATGATTCCTTGTTTTGTTGCACTCTGGTGAAACTTTGGACAATTGCTCTTTGTGAGAGCTGACTCTTTTTTAGTTTTCGTAACTTTTTTGAATTTTGGCAACATTTTTGGTTGATTCGATTTTGCGGCTACTGTTCCCTTCACGAAGATTGTACATATCTCTGGCGTTGAAATGTGCATTTCGGGTTCCGCTAAGACAATGTCATCATTTGAATTTTTGACTGATGTACTATCGTTCGGGCCCGACAATGGTGCAATGACAATCTCTGAGTCAACAATCAATTTGGATGAAGAGCGGGTAGGTGTCTTTAGAGGTCCAGTGTTGTTCACATGGATGCTAGTTGAATTTAGAGTCAATTCATGCTGTTGAGTCTTTGGTGCCTCTAAATCAAATGGATTCTTCATTGATGTTGAATGTTTTCCAGTTTCATGTGTCTTTAGAGGTTCAGTGTTGTTCACATGGATGCTAGTTGAAATTAGAGTCAATTCATGCTGTTGAGTCTTTGGTGCCTCTAAATCAAATGGATTCTTCATTGATGTTGAATGTTTTTCAATTAAGGATTCTAAATCAACTGAGCCCAGTCGTCGTTACAGACGTCGGTTCTCTCTGTCTTTAATTACTGGGTCCAATATTGAGCGAATCCGAGTAGTTATTTTTGCTTCACTCAAATCCATTTCTTTTTGTATTGAGGTAATGAATCCTTCTACAAAGATCATTTTAGAAGTCAACATTGCAAGGACTGTCTTCTGATCCTTCATTTGTTCAGCCATTTGCTCATGAAGTTTCATGATTGGAGCCATGATATTACTCAGTGTAGACACAACTTGAAAATTTTGCTCACTAACAAGTTGAGTTGGAATGTCATTTGGCTGTTTATGGGTTACAGTCTGAGTTGCCACATCTTCGGACTTGGTTGAAATTATTTGCCTCTGCTTCAGACGTGCAGCTTCTGCATTAGCATTTTGTTCAGTTTGTTGGTTGTACTGTCTTAATGGTTTCAAGATGTTAGCTCCTTGTAATTCCAAACGAGTAGTAGATTCAAGCAGCAACTGATCATGAATCTCATTATCCTGTTTGCTACGGTTTTGGATAGCATATCCTCGGGAAGTATTAGAGCTACTTTTGTTGAATTGTTGTCATTCATAGGAGTACACCTTTTCGGCTTCTACTCCCACAGGCTTCCAAATGGACTTTTCAGGTAAGTAATATGGCATGGAAAGTTGTTTCCGTGGTAAATTATGTCTCTGTTTAATTTTGCCTCCAGCTATTCCTTCATCTTTGTCTGTGATATCAAAATCACCATTCAAGGCATTGGACAGGTTGACGATGGCTTTAGGCTGCGAGCTGGGCACACTTATAGAAGTGTGTGTATGTAATGGTAATAATGGCGTTGATGTTGAGCCATAAATCCCAGTATGGGCTTGCACATTTGTGGCAATTGACAATATGCTGTTATGCACCATTCTTGTGTTATCTGCAGATTTGGTGTTTACCTCCTTAGGTGTTGTATCAGATGTTGTGTTGAAATTCGGTTTGCCCGCTGTCGCAAGTTCATTATTTAATAGATTTTCAAAAGTCAATCCATTAAGTAGTTGTGGAGTCTGAGCTTCCATGCTTCGTCTGCTTTTCTCATTTTGCTTCATGTCTAGCAGGTCGCTCTCTCTCAGTAAAGTCGCAGGTTTATGCTGTTCATTATTGTCACATATTTGCATTTCTCATCCTAGCTTAGATGCGATTGGCGCCCCCTGCACTTCCCCCTGTACGGCATTATTTATAACGGGCAGCACTTTGTGGGCAACAAATGATTCCTAAATTTGTCACATTAGTAGATGTTGGAGTTGTGCAGTTTCCTGATTCCAGTTCTAACGATTTGCACAGCTGGTGGGGCATAATATATGGCATCATATCTGGCGATGTTGTGGTGGCAGTAATTATTGCTTCAACGTTTACAGGACAAGGTGGGTGGACAATTTTCTTTAGCACATCACTGACCTTCATAGTTGTGGTTGCATCTGGGGGGCTGCTGGAATCCACTGGCAGAATGCTTGCGGGTTCCATGGTGTGCGTCAGTGATTTTCTCACTCAGGCGGGGTGAGGTCAAAAATGTGCGAAGGTGTAAAGAGAGCTCACAAGAGCTCACACCCCGGCCAAACACTCGGCCAAACACTCTGCCATGCTACGCTTGTGGTGAGTGTTTTGGCGAGTTTGGCTCCACCTCCCGGCAATGTCCAGCAAAAAAAGACCAGCAAGGAAAGACCTCTGGGTGCTGGCACGGTGCAACAACATTCTCCAAGGGGCCAAACACTAGGCCAAACACTCCGCCACGCTCCGCTTGTGGCGAGTGTTTCGGCGAGTTTGGCTCCTCCTCCCGGCAATGTCCAGCGAAAAAAGACCAGCAAGGAAAGACCTCCGGGTTCTGGCACGGCACAACGTTCTCCAAGGGGCCAAACACTAGGCCAAACACTCCATAATATAATATATAAGGTGCAACACATCTCCAAGAGTCAAAACAGCCACTGGCGGGTGGATTTATACCGGTTCTTGAGGAACTACCGAGTCACACCCCATAGCTCCACCAATGTACCCCCGGCAGACCTCATTTACAGGACAATGGTAAACTCGTCCATTCCCCATCACCCGCACAAGGGTGTGGACGATATCAACAGTGAACGGACTCACGCAAAAAGAGTTGCGGCAAATAAGTACATGAGCCACAAGAGGAACACCAGGAAAGTCAGACACAAAGTAGGTGACAGTGTGTTGGTGTTGCGAATCCCCACAAAGTCAAAACTAGAGTCTAGATATGACCACCAACCATGGAAGGTAACAAGGACTGAAGGGCCGATGGTGACAGCAAGTAGACGTCAGCAAACCATCACTAGAAACGCCTCCTAGTTCAAGAAAGTGCCAGAGGAGATGTGGACATACGGAAGCGAGCAACCACAAGGAGATGACCACCCCGCACAGCACAATCCGGTGTCAGTGGTTGAGGAGGAGAAAACTTGAGGTGGCAGCCCAAGTGAGCTATCGGACGAAGAAGATGCCCCCGACCAGAAAGAAGGTGAGCAGGATGTGGGAGGTGAATCAGAGACAATACCACCCCTGTGGTTCCATAGATATAGTCTGAGGGCCGCCCCCAAAGCCCCAGAAAAGTTGTGAGACTAGGAGTGGTGAAAGCCACAAAGACTGATGAGGATTTTTGTTTCCGTAGAAGCAAGGGAAGTGCTTTGCCTGTGTTGGACTTGAGTATGCAGGGGCATGCCCCCATGCCTGTTAACTGTTATTGTTAAAGTTTTGTTCATTTGAAATAATGGAGGAATGTTGTATCCGCCTCACGTCAAGCGTAACGGGATGACGTGAGGTGTAATAAAGGGCCCGCCCGCCGGAAGCCGGCAGAGCGGAACACAACTAACACGCAGCATGACGTGCTTTATTGAGCCCCCAATCCACACCCACGCTGACACCATGATGCAGCCTGCAAGCAGTTCATCCCCCGCCAGTACCCCCAGCGCACCGATATAACAGTATCCACTCCCAACTAGCCCTTGCACATACAGGGCCTCCGCCAAACTCCATGCAGATATTCACAGACCTCCAAACTCTCACCAGTTAACCTCACTGTCATGGCCCAAGGGCCCAGCTGTGTCTATCTCTTGGAGGATCAGAGACACAGCTCACACTCGGCCCTCCAGCAGAAACACAAACAGGCCATCTTTTATTCCTCACGAGTGCACCAGCAAAAGGCTTTGGCTCTCTGTCGCCCACAGAGGAGGCAGAAAAAATCCTCCCTTGGCATGCAGCCACCAACCCACCAAGAACTCAACCCCTGAAAACGTTTTTGAGCGAGAAAACACCAGCAAGGCCCGCCGAAGTGCCAAAGTATTGGCAAAACCAACAGTTTGGGCTTTTGCGTAGGTATTAGATAGGCATTTTTAAAGCACTTTTAGTATTCGTCTGGGTACTTACACTATTTTGAAGCTGCTCCCATCAATGGCTAGTTAGTTCCATTATAGCAGTGGATGACAACTATCTTTCCAAAGCCTACAAAAAAGGGCAAACTGTTGCATTGCCAATGCTTGTGTCTATATTGCATCTTTACTGAACAACTTCTACTGTCTGCAAGGGCCATCGTGACCACCTACTGCAACATAAAACATCATGTACACGTGTGAACTGAGCCATGCACAGATCCCCTCCAGAACATAGCTAATGTGCATTATTTAGGGTGACCAGATTTTCAAAATAAAAAACCGGACCAGGTTATCGACATAAAAAAGGGACGAAAATGTGACAGTCGGTACAATGACTACTATTTAGTAGTGTGAAAAAAGGGGATGTAGGGGAGGGGAAAGTAAAGCATTTTCATGGAAAGACACTGTGTAGACATGTCTGACTGTAAGCATGTTAAGAATCAAACATCTATAGGCAAAAAACGTCAATCAAGAGTTTCGAAAAATGTCATTATTACACATTACCCCACCTTTCTTTCGAGTTTAGCGCCTCTCTACTCAATCAAATCACTCCTGCCGTCTGAGTGACTTCTCAATAGTATGTGTGTTCTTTTGCTGTAATCTGCAAAGCGCAGCGCATCATGCCAGCGCGCTTTGACTCTTGGGTGACTGCCAGAAGATTCCTATTCAGTGAGAAACCAAAGCCCTCCTCCTGGCAACAACAAGAGAAGCTACGCCCGATGTACAACTCTGCAAAGAGTTCCCATAACTCGATCAAGGCATCTCACTTCCGTTTCTACAGAAGGCAATTTATCATGTCTGCGGTTTTAAACACCAACAGTGCATCTGGCTATTAACGAGAAAAATAAATGCATTTCTCTACTGATCATTTTAATTGATATGGTATGTCAGAAAGATGCTTACATCAGCTGCTCCTAACAAACGAGCCGTGGCTCACGCGCAGTAGAATGGGGTGTGGTCCACCTGCTGATTCTGGGAGCAGACAAGACAAAGCTTGCCTGATGAATGCGCCTCCTATTCAACCTACAAAAACGTGCCATTCTCAGAAAGGACGCGGGCCACTCGGCCTACAAACGTGTCGAGTGTCAGAAAGGCTGTACATCGGCCCCCTGATAAGGTTACCATAGCCTCTTTTACAGGCTGCTGGCCTTCCCAAGGCACAGGGAGCTACAGTGTAGATGTCGGGCGTTGCTCTGTTTCCCAGTACGTGGTGGTGTTTCTTTGTTTAACTTACGTTCCCAGTAGACTTTTACTAATGCTATTAGCAGTGTATAATTTACCAGACTGCATCAAACGGGTTCTGGGTGGGGTGGGGTTGCCACAAGCAGGGAAATCATGCACAGGGACCCAGGCACAGCCTTACACCTATTCAAACACTTCAAGAAAATGGCTGCCCTAGGGAAACAAGGAATCAATTTTATAAATAGGGCAAAACACCACCCAAAAAGACTCTCACCCAAATGGGCGAGTAACATTTTCTCTACTGTCTGGGTCACAATAGAAGTGCATATAGAAAGAAAAGGACATATAATAACTGAAACTAACAATCACGGTGACTCAAAATGTCCTCAAACTACTAAGACCTGACAAAATATGTTTAGTAATACAATCACAAGCCCAACATGTTGGAATTGATTACAAAATTAATTAAAAAAACATTGTAGAACTACATAAAACCCACTACACACTCACCATACATGGTACAATACATCAAAGAAAAAAACACTTTTACAATTTGATGCATCCACACTTGGAATCCAAAACAAATGTATAATAGTCTACATCATGTGGTTACATAGTCAGCCCAACATGTTTTGGTCCCTATACAAACAATTACTGGGACATTCATCAGGGGCTATCCATCCCGGAATAGTAAAGTTTTTGATAGGGGTAAAAGATGGTCTCCACAACGTAGCTATCATTCCACGCAAGTGTTTAGAAACTGCTTTTGACCCAAGATATCCTCCAACTGCATTAATGCAAAGTGTAGCCCTCGTAAGTAGGACTGTACATTGATAAATAAATGAGTAGTTTGAGTACATTTTGAGTCACCTTGATTGTTAGTTTCAATTATTATATGTCCTTTTCTTTTCTTTATTTATATATATATACATATATATGTATATAAATATACATATATATGTATATATATTAGAGAAAAAGGCACATACTCTACAGCCAATCACATCCTACTGACATCACAACATACTGCACAGCCAATCAGGTACTGCTTACATCCGACAACACTAGACACGCACACCCACAAGCAAGTAAATGGACATTTCCAGAGATATTTTTGAAAAAACGAACCTTTAACAGTCACTTGTTCATTTTATAGGCAAAATACATTAAAATATGTGACATCATTTTAAAGCTGAAGTAAATATTTTTTTAAAGCATCAAACAAGTCAAATAACTTTTTATTAACATTAACATATGGCGGCTGCCATTTTGGAAGTAGAAATGACTGACAAATTCAGCACACAATACAAATTCAGCTAAAGAGTTCAAAAGCGGTGTGGTTTTGCATGGAGATGGGTGGAATGGGGGGAAAATCATATAGATTTGACTTGGCGATGGGCGTTAAATGGGTGGGACACATAGCTAAACAACACAAATCCATCCTCATATGTCATTTGCATTGAAATGTATTAGAGACCTTCATTCAAAGCCCCTATTTGAAGCTCTTATATTAAAGCTCTTATTTTAATGACAATAGTTTTGGCGCCACCTAATAGCGAAAATGAATAAATGAAAGCTGATAAAGTTCTTATGCAGGAAATTCATCTGTTGGAGTTGGATAAAGAGTATATTTTGAATAAAACATATGATGTAGAGGTTTCTAGTTGTTATCACCAAAGGTCGAGGTTTGTTAGTATTTTTTTTAGACATAATACACATATGGTATGGGGCAACAAAATAATGGACCCGCAGGGTAGTATGTTGCATTGGAAATCATGTTGGGTGGTTTACCCCTAATTCTTATGAATACTTATTCCCCAAATGCTGATGAAAGGTTATTTATTTGTGGAGGTATGGAATGTTTTGGACACATTGCTGTGTGAAAGAATTGTTTTGGAGGGAGATTTTAATTTGACGTTGGATAGTGTGTTAGATAAGTCGCTAGGGGGTTCCTGTTGTGAGGTAAGTAGCACTGTGGGGAAATTGAGAGAAATGATGCAGACATGGGGGTTGATAGACCCTTGGGGTAGTTTGAACCTGGGAATTAGGGGATACACTTTTTACTCCAATCTCTGTAATACTTCCTTGCCTATAGATTTATTTTTAATTTCCATGAGGTTGTTGCCAACTACTGAGTGCAAATGTGGGTGATATAGTAATATCTGATCATCCAGACATAAGTATGACATTAGAATGTTTGTAGGATAGACGAAAGCCTGAAAAGGGATGGAGATTGCATACTTATTTGCTTTCTGATGTGGCTTTTGTAGGAGACACTTTCCAATTATATACTTGAAAACAAGAACTCAGTTGAAGATGTATTTATTTGTTGGGATACATTGAAGGCCACTATCAGAGGGGAAATTATAATTTATTCATTAAGTTTGCATGCAGGAGGAAGCAAATGTATTCTATTAATTGAGGAAGGTGGAAGCAAGGAATCATAGAGAACTGTCAGATAGGAATAAGGATTCAGCCATTGTGGCTAGGCTGAGTCTTGATCGATGGCTCACTGAAAAGGCAGAACATGCACTATTCCACACCAGACAGTCCTTTTGGAAATTTGGGGAAAGAGCTGGTACCTTATTGGCGAGTAGACTCAAGAAGATTGCAGTAAATAAAAGTGTACCATCCATTATTACAAGAGATGGGGTCATGCTGACTAAAAATCATGACATTATAAGTGCCTTCAGAGATTTTTATCAAAATAATTTCAGGCACTGAGGATTCTGGTAATGAGGAGGTATGTCATCTTTTGTGGACGAATTAGGTTTGCTGGGCTTGTGTGACTCTGAATCACAAATGTTGGATGCCAGTATGACTAAAGAAGACATATTTATTGCTGTATCAAGCTCCCCGGAAAATAAAAGCCTGGGTCCGGACGGGTTCCTGTTGAAATTCCATAGTGCATTTAGTGATGTGTTAAGTGCTATCCTACTGGAAATATATTTAGAGATTGTTAAGCGGGGAATTGACAGAATCTACGCGATTAGCCTTGATTACACTTATCCCTAAGGCAGGACAATATCACACGAGCTGTGTGAACTACAGGACGATTTCCCTCTTAAATGTAGACGTCAAATAATTAGTGCAGATTTTTGTCACTCGATAGAGTCTTGTACTACTTTGTATGATCCACAAGAAACAGACTGGGTTCATTAAAGAACGTTACAGTCATGATACCATGAGGGAAGTGCTTGACGTCATGCATCTGAACAAGGACTCCTCTGAACCTTTGGTGGCAGTAAGTGTCGATGCTAGGAAGCCATTTGATCAAGGCAATTGGAGCTCTCTGATGTTCATAATCAAGTGGTGGCTTTTTGGCCATGTATTCCTGTGCTTTTTTCAAGCCGAATATAGTAGGGAGAAGGCCCAGATTTTGGTAAATGGGGTTAAGTTTAAGGTCTCTGAGATCAAATGAGGAACCCATCAAGGTTGGCCACTTTCCCTGCTTCTTTTTAACATTCTTATTGAACCTTTGGGGGCAGCAATTAGGTTAAGTAAGCATGTACATGGGATTCAGTGCGGTGGGTATACATCTATGCAGATTACTTGTTGTTATTCCTCTCAAGTCCAAAATACTCCTTTGCTACAGCAGCAGACATTTTTCAGAGATTTGGGATATTTAAAATTTCAAAGTGAATGTATCAAAGACAGAGATGTTCTCAATTACTTTGGCATCCTTGAGCAGTAGTAGCCCTAATTGGGAATTCCACTCGGCCCAAGATGCATTTATGTATTTAGGAATTGAAAGTGAGTAGTCCCCCAAAATGCAGTTCAGACTCACCACTGAGAGTCAATAAGGGACACACCCCAGGAGGGAATGAGACCAAGACCAAGTGTGGGTGAAAGTAAAAGTAAAGTTTATCTAAAAACCAAAATAGGGCAAGCAGAGAACTCTGCAAACTCAGAGAGCACTCTGCCCAAAATCTCTCTAACAGTACTTTAAAAAAGGGTTACAGCATCATAAATGATGACAGTCTATGGGTTACACAAGTTATATTTTCATTGGTAGATTCACAAGTCCAATATAGCTGTGTAGGTGCTGCCTCCAGATGATTGGATAGTTGATTGGCGGGAAGACGGGCATCACATGCATCACCCGGGCTGGTCAGTGTGAGGTCAAGGTCCTGGGGCTTCGGATAAGGTTATGGATACTAACTCTCTAATCTAAACACCACTTCAAAGGATGCAATAAAAAAGACACTCATAAAAAATAACCATTGATATCATGACAGTTGGGGGGAGAATCATATATTTCACACTTATGTATACATACATATGTCTTGAGTGGGGGAAAGGTATGGGGGTCATCCTGTGTCATGGGGCAGGCAGGTGACATATTGTGTGGGCCTAGTGGAAGTGGGAGAAGATACAGGTGTTGTATTAAGGCGTCAGAGAGACATGGGCCTTTGGCCGCAGCACTATCATAAGGAGGAAAAAAGGTGGGGGCTGTGCCGGAGAGGGGAGAAAGGGCCCTTTGGCTCTTCAAGTTTGGCCCAGTTCGATTAGTGGAATTATAAGTGAACCATTGGAATGGGGTTCGATCATGTTTCCTATCACTTCATTTACAACAAGTAGAAAGCAGGTTCTGACTATATCGTGTGCTGTCTTCACATATACCATGATCACCTGTGCTACAGAATTGCCTTTTTTTTACATTAGTCTCGTGGCCGCACCTTTTATATTGTGAACCTTATACCATCTCAATACATTTGCGAGTATGCACAGTACTGAAAAACAAGTCAGCATGCGGACCATACATTTTGCATCATAACGTAAGAGTCACCTATCATCTAATACATTTGCAAGGGCATTTGGTACTGAAAGACATGTAACCAGTATTATAAGACACCAACATGTGGATCTTGATATCTTATTCATTGCAATTGATTTAGATGGGTGAATTATTGATTGTTCTGTTACATCTCATAGAGACAGCTCGCTTATACGTTAACACAGGAGAGAATTTATAGCCTTACAGAGGGGAATGGGGTTTTGGGTGAAACAGGGTGGCATACAGTCGTGGGGCATGCTTCTGCCACATCAAAAGGGGTGTGAGGTTGGGGGTTATATACGTTATATATCTTAAGGGTAGAGTCTGCAAATAATGAGGCATGTTTGTGGAGATGAATTGTTTTCCAAGGCCCAGCCTCTTGCCCGTTCATTCAAGGGTTAGTGATGGAAGGAGAAGGCGAGAGATACAGTGGCCAACTTGTAGCTGTTCAAGCCCAGTCTTCTGGGAGAACAGGGCAGCTGCAGGGACACCAGAGGGGAGCAGGTGGGGGGAGTAGCTGGCTAACTGTGCACAGCACCAGGGGAGAGCTGCAGGCCTGCAGGCTGGCTTTGCTGTGAGGCCTACCTTGGTATATCCAAAATGGAGTCGGGGTTCAGTACAAAATGGAGTCAGTAATCAGCCCTCCCCTGGACATTGCACTCGTATGTGTCGTCCCGAGGCTGTCTGGCACCTCTGGCCACAGGCGCATGGGCAGCCATGGGATGAGCATAGTGTGTGTGTGGAGAGGGAATGGGGGGAGGGGCCTAAATTACCTTTCTCCCATACATTCCCCCATTTCTTACTTAAGTAACAAATATTGTAATTCACTTAACCTTTTACGGTCTTCTTCCTCTGCTACTGACTCATCCCATGCGGATGCCCCTTTCATGGCATCTAAGCTCTGCACACTGCCCTCAGGCTCTCTCCTGTCCTGGCATATTCTTCCGGAGTGCAGGTCATGTAAATGCATCCCCCATCCCCTTCCAGGTCAACCCATACTTCATCGTACCTTGCTAATTCACGGGGCTCTTTAAGGGGTGTGTTATATAACTTGTCTACAATATACTCTGTGTTGTTTATAGCCATCATTCTATATTTCGGCTCTGAGTCATCTCCTGTTTGTACTTGTGCCTCGTGTGTCATCTGTACCACTACTTTTGCACTGCCTATTGTCACAATCATCATTGCACTGTTAGGTACAGCATTTGCGAAGCACCTAAGGCCTAATTGACACAAACAAAAAATCAAGAGAAGAAAACTGATGGTGGGTATTAATAGTTTGACAGTCATTCCAAGCCAGGATGATACCCACGAAAACATGTAGTCGAACCAAGTGCTGGGCTGTACTCCTCCTTCTTCCTTCATACGCTCGCCAAGGTTGTGCACGGCTGTTATGACATGTGATAGAGTTTGATTGTCCGCGTCTGCAGAAGGTACAAAAGTGCAACATGTGCTTCCGATTTTTCAGAAAACACCTCCATCCATAGCTATCGACAGGTCTAGGACATACCTGTTCTGCATCGTCATCAACCGCAGGGCCCTTAGCTCCACCTTTATCACGTTGAACCCTTCTGTGTCGTTGGCCAATTGGATCCGTTCCCAGCCTGTTATTTGGAGCCATTTTGCATTAGCCTGTGCCTGGATGCTTGGAACAAGAGAAGCAAACATCGTCTCAGCAGAGTTGACCAGTCGGACCCGATCTGGAATCTGTGCCAAAAGTTTAGAGGATGCCTTGGAGATATAGTTTAATGATCTTCTTTTTCGCGAGACTGTGCTTTGCAGCTTCTCCATGGAAAGGGCGTATATGGGGTATCTTCAGTTGTTGGCAGGGGCTCCGGCTCTTTGATTGTAGGTGGCCCCCTCCCACTTGGATATGGCTTTCGTTATCACCATCAGAGCGGAATGTAGCGTTGCCAGAGAGCACGTGCCCCTCCATGACTGTGGAAGGTGAAGGTACACATGTTTGCCGCAAACCCAGTAAGTGTCCATTAATGCAGCTGTTCTTTTTTTCATGTCTGGGATACTGAGGGTTTTGCTACAGTTCTTGTTTGCTCCCAGATTTACTTTTCCCTCTACATGGAAGCACAGGTCATAGGATATCTCCTTCTGCAGTTTGAATGGCTTTTCGAGGACTGTTACCCACGTGTGCTTCGTGATGTGTGGGGTCCATATCGGGGCGTATGTTCTATGGACCCATTGTAATTTCCTGTCTGACAGTCCTTTTGCATGTTATTTGCTCTTCTTGTCCGAATATAATGTTCCTTTGATCACCATGAAAGGCTCTTTCAGGCTGATTACTCCTTGTGGCTTTGCATAGCACGTCTTCTTATTCTGCAATATTTCAAATGAAACAGTGTGTGCTTGAAAAGTATTTTTTATTCTGCATAGTGCAAGATGAAGGAAACACTTTGCCTCTGTAACAGGTGATTCTTGTGGTAACAGCACTTTAGGAGTTCCCGAGGCATGGGGAATCAGAGAGCATACATAGCAGCTCTCATTGGTTGTCTGTTTTGCGGTGGCATTCATGTCTGCGTACCATTTGTTAGACTGGTGTGGGTGTTGTGGGTCTTCTATTGTGTCCAGTCCCAGCCCATGATACTCATCATATCTCATTCGTCCCGCCCCCCTTTTCCTGCTTCTATAACCACCCGGTCGTCCCGGTGCTCTTCTTTCGTCCCCATGTTTGATTGGAAATATCCCGCCTGTTCCCCCCTTTTCTCATTCATGACATAGTGCAAGGTACCTCTCAACAGTATTTTCATTCATATCTTTCACACTATTTGTGTTTGCTGTGTGCTGTTCAACTGTGTCTGGAGTAAATAATACAGTTGGCTAGGGTTATATAATTCAGAAGAGTCTGGGTCTTTCATCTCATAAATACTGAACTCAGATTCATTATAACAAATAGTGGGATATGGGTGTGGGTGTGCTGATTGTCATCGTGCAAGCTGTTCCTATGGGTCCTGTGTGCCCAAATCAATTTAAACCCATCGCATATGAGATGGGTTCTCTGTTTCACCATTTTTTCCCCTCTCCCCGCTCATTCAGATCGATATATATGAATGCTATGGCCCAATACACTACTAGGCCAAACAACATTGAAAAGAAAATTACTGCACAGAAAAATATACCACACTCATATGAATATTGTCTTAAATTAAATTCTCTATTTCTATTACTATCTAATCTACGGTTGTTCACATTGGGGGCCCCCTCCGTTGCCATGGATACTCCTACAGAATGAGACATAAAAGGGTATCATACATTCATCTAACTTTATATATTTTTGTCATCATTATAACTTAGGGATTTTGATACTTTATACACATTTGTTCTCAATTCGTGTCCGTTGATCACACATAAAATCATTATTAAATCTAGAGAAATAGTAACAGAGAGAGAGAGAGAGAGAGAGAGAGAGAAAGAGGGAGAAAGGGAGAGAGAGGGAGAGAGATATTTTCTACTAAACCCATTACTGGAATGTGTCCTTACTTTTTCACATTTATCATTTATAATACATTATTTAATATCGTTTTATCATTTTCATTATCATTTTCCTACTGTCTGTTTCAGATATCTTTCTCTTCTACCTGTTTTCCCTTATTACGTTTGTGTTTCTTCTTCTGATCTGGTTCCCCCTTCATTTTGTCCTACACTACTGTCATATGCTTTGTGTACGTCAGACAAATTAATCCAATATCTCAGGCCCTGACCTTCACTGCAGAAGGCGTGCAATACACTACCTCATATGGGCCATGGAACCTGGGTGCATTCCACCGACACAAAAAGCTTCTCACATATACCATCTCCCCTGGCAAGAGTTGGCAGCTTGGGCTATCTGTGGTTGCGGTTACTGTGTCACTCGCTGTTTCTTGTGTGAAGGGGGGTGCTAGCTGCTTTGCAATCATACGCGCTGCTTTTGTAAGTTGTTTCAAATACTGTTGCACTTTGGTGTGCATCTCACTGTCTTCCTAATGGGGAGTGTGCTGTGTGCATGCGCCTACCTGTTACTATCTTATGGGGGGACAAGTGGTGGTCCTTGCTGGGTTGGTTGCTGGGTTGGTTTCTCAAATCAATTAGGACCAACGATAAACAATATACCCAGTTTTTCTTTAGTGTGTGACATAGTTTTGACAACCTACTTTTAAGCAGTCTGTTTATTTTCTCAACAACGGCATTTGATTGCGGGTAATAAATCATGCGTAGTTTGTGGGTGATGCCCAGCATTGTTGTCAATGCTTTGAAGAGGTCATTGACAAAATGCGTTCCATTGTCGGAACGTATGACATTGCATATTCCCCAGCGGGAAAACAACTCCCTCACTAGGAACTTGGCTGCACATTTCGCATCTGGGTGGGCGCAGGGGCCTGCTTCCACCCACCTCTAAAAGGGGCAGACCACCACTATTAAGTACCGCAATCTATTACAACTTTCTCCTATGTCTGCATAGTCTATGTGTAGTTCGCGAAAGGGTCCAATTGGCTTAGGCAATGTTCCTCGTAATGTTCTCAATGTCATTCCTGAATTATATGTTTGACATGTGGTACACTCTATCACCATTTTGGATATCTGCTCTTGTTTTCCTGGTGCAAACCAATTTTCCTGAATGTCTGCTGAAATATGTTGTTTAGCATTGTGGGCTGGGAAGTGAAGCTGCTGGAATGCTATCTCTAGTAGTTTCCTTGTCATTGCTACTTTACCTGTATTGTTCTGTCGCCAGAGAAGGTCAGTGGATGATTGACTACACCTTCTCTTTAACCATAGCTCCTTTTCTTCCTCTGGCGCATCCTGCTGCAACTCTAGTAGTTGTGAGACTGGCATCGAGTTGTATCCCTCCGTTTGCTCTATCTCCACATGTCTTTACAGTATGTACTCACCTGTTATTTCTTTTGTGAGGTAAGATGCTTCTTTTGCAGCACCGTCCGCTGCTGCATTTCCTAATGAGATGACGTCACTCTTGTTTGTGTGGGCCTGGCATTTCACTAATGCTACAAATGTTGGCTACTCTAATGCCTCTATTAATTCTGCAAGCAGTTCTGCATGCTGCACAACGGACCCATCTGCCTTTCTAAATTCTCTCCTTCCCCATCAGGCCAATCCCCATGGACTGTGGTGGTCATGTATGCGGAATCAGTGTATATCATCACTGTGCTTCCTTTGCTGTATGCACCGCTTCAATTTGCGCCACTAGTTCGGCTGCTTGTGCTGAAAAGTGGGCGGGTAACCTCTTTTGTCTTTTTTACAATCACTTCATATTCTCCTTCCTCCAATCGTACCACTGCCGCCCCTACATGTTTTTCGCCTGTTTCACAATTTATTGATGCTGATACATCTACAAAGTACACCTTTCCTTCAGTCAGTGCATCTTCATTAGCTGTGGGTGTGCCATCATCTTCCCCCCATATGTGGCACAATCATGACCTTGCATATCTTCCACTGTGCATGCTTCTGTGAGAAATGTGGCTGGGTTCACTGTTTTGCAACACACTATGTGTATGTTAGCACTTGATAAAATTATTTCGTAGGCTGTGGCTCTTTGTGTTGTTAATGTACTTTTTGATCTTTCAAGTATGCCAATGAATTCTCTACGTATTATGTCACTGAGCATCCCATCACAATTGTTGCACTTTTATCAATGGTGAATGCTGCGACTGCGAGAGCTTGTTCGCAAGCAAAGTGTCCCTGCATCACTGCGTCTAGTGTACCACTATAGTACGCTAGAGGCTTGTGGCTCAACAATGTTTTTTGTGTCAGTACTGCTGTCATGAGTGTACCATCACAATGCGAACATAAATAACATTTGCGTTCAAAATCTGGTGTTGCTAGGACGGGTGCTGTCGATATCAGTTCTTTCAATGTGTTGGAAGCAGTGTGCATTTCCTGTGTCCACTGTACTATTGTGTTTTCCCTTTGTGCTTCTTTTAGTGCATGCAGAAGAGGTTTTGTGTAGGCTGCATATTCTGACATCTAGGCACGGCAATAGTTGCATATGCCGAGAAATGTTTGCATCACTTTCACTGTTCTGGGCTCACTTACAGTTTGCACAGCTGCTACCTTGTCGGGTATTATTCGTTTGCCTTCTTTTGATATCAGTTGGCCCAAAGCCAATACTTCTGTCAAACACTACTGCAACTTTTGTTTGTCCACCTTGTAACCCTTGTGTGCTAGTAATGTCAATAGTGTTACCAAATCCTGTCTGCATTCATCTTCATTTTTTCCACAAATCAAGAGATCATCTACGTACTGAATGATTGTACTTTTTGTGTCAATATTTCCAAGATCTTCATGCAGTATTCTGTTAAATATACTTGGACCTTCACAGTATCCCTGGGGTAACCTGCAATGCTCATATCTCCCCTCCCCCCCAGGGTGATAGCTGTCAGGTACTGTGAGACGGAATCAAGTGGTACAGAGAAAAATGCATTTTTCAAATCCACCACTGTAAAACATGATGCGTCTTTGGGTATGCTGCATACGATTGATGCAGGGTTTGGGACGAGTGGGAATTCTTTTTGTATAATGTCATTGAGGGGGGCGTAGATCCTGTATCATCCTCCAAGACCGTCCTTTGGCTTTTTTGATTGGATAGAAACAAGTATTACAGGGAGAATTTGAAGGTACTATAATCCCCTGCTGTAGTAGGGCGTGTATTGTTACTTTTATCCCTTCTTCTGCCTCTCGTGACAGGGGGTACTGTTTTACCCGGGCCAATAATGCCCCTCACTTGAGTTTGATTTTTACAGGTCCACCTTGTGTAACAGTCCAACGTCATGTGGGCCATTTGTCCACAAATCTGATGGTACATGTTGCATGTCTTCACTGAAAAATCCTGGTGGCATGCTCACTATGGCCATGAGGGGGAGTGGCACATGTCTGTTCTGAATCATTATGTCACATGGAATTGCTATTTCTATTATTATTTCCCCATCACTGTCTGAGTCAGTGAAAAGGTCCTCGTCAGATAAATCTTGCAAGGCTGTGTTGGCATTTATACACAGCACTGTTTGCCATTCACATCCATGTATGTCTAGTCCAATCACTGCTATCCATTGTGATGATACCTATACCCCATGTAAGTCTAGAGACACCACTGTGGCTGCAACTATCTCGAGGCGTGCCATGGGGCGAAACACAAATTCGGATGGCACTCTCCATTCTTGGCTCTTTAACTCGGGCACAACTCGTGCCCAACTCGTGCCAAGGGTGTTAACCCTTGGATGAACATGTCCGGATCTACAGGTATTCCACGCACCTGCTGTGCCGTGGCTTGTGTGTGTATTACTAGCATGGCTCGCATTGCACATATTCCAGGAGTTGAGCACACTATCCCGCTCTCTGTGAATGAGATAGTCATATTGAGCTTGCTAAGGAGATCCTTCCCCAGTAAATGTATGGGCAAGCCTTTGTAATAGAGTAGGGGTGCTCGCACTGTTCCCCCCCACTGTTACCTCCAGTTTTTCTGTGTATGGAACCTCGACCACCGCCCCAGAAAACCCCTGCGTCTCCATTTTATGATTGGACAGTGGAAACCTGCCTTCTCGTAGGCATGAATTTTCTGCTCCCTAGTCTACCATAAAAATAAACTTTGTTCCCTATCTCCACCCCCACCAGTGGTTCCTCAGCTGCGTTGACGGTCATCGATAGTACTGCACATGCAAACGCTCTCTGTGCGCTGTCCTATGCTGAATACCTTGCGTCCTCCCCATTGACAAAAACATTATGCAACACTACTGCTGTTCCTCTGAAAGGTGCTGGGGAACCATTTGCTGTGGTGACAAAGGGATTTCTGCGAACCGGGGCAATGTTTTCTCAGGACTGTGTATGTTGTTGTGCGTTTGGTGGAAGTGCGCTGTTTTCGTCTATGTACCTGGGATCGGGTTGCTCTTCCCATCTACCACCACCCATCGGCAACCCGTGTGGGCTTCCTGGGTGGGGGTGGCAATATTGTTGTTCGTTTTGGTAGGGGTTCATGGGGTGGCTTCGACACTCTCTTGAAAAATGTCCCCACCACCCACAGTTCCAGCATGTTCCTTGTCCTCCTCCTCTGGGGCCTTGTCCCCCATACCTTCCATACCTGTACCCGCCCCCTCTGCACCCCCTATACCCACCTCTTCTTCCACGGGTGCTCCTTGCTTGCCATTGTGGCCCCCCATATAGTTCCTCACCAATCCACTGTTCCTGTCCGTTTCCTGCCCGATTTGCGGCCATCCTTGCTTGTATTGCTATCAGCCCTTCCTCCTCCTCTCGTTCTCTTTCTGCTGGAAGGGTGGCTACTGCTGCTGTGACCTTCACTAGTTTCGTCTGAATTAATTTAGCCTTGTCTGCCAATCTTTTTGGGCTATCTCCCTTTCTCTTTCTTTGATTCTTTTGCAATAGTGTACTATAATGCTCTGTATCTCTGGCCGCTCTTGGCTTCTATCCCAGCTATTTTATCAAGAGCCTTCTGCACTTCTTTCAGGAGCCCTCTTTTGATTATAAAATAGAACAGGGAGGTGCATTGATCCCAAGTCGTGCCCGTCTTCGCTCTCCACATCTCCTGCACCCGAAGAATGTAAGCCATTGCATCCTCCTCCTCCCCATTGTACATTGCAATACAGACTGTAAATCTGGTGTGTCTGGGAAAGTCTCCCTTAGTGCATCCCATACTCTTGCTCTTACTGTGTTAAAAGATGCCCCATCATGGCGATCACAGTCTAGTGTTATTCCAGGGAATCACACCTTTGCCCACACCCTGTTAGCTTGGTCACCTATTGCAGATACTAACAGGCTTTTAACATCACTGACTGCTAAAGGAACCCCGGCAGTGTTTTTCTTAAATGCATAGATCCATTTACTTGACCCTCCCGAGAGTGGGGGTAATGTTTTTAGCAAGTTCGCTTTATCTATCTGGGCCCAGGGTATGTAATTGGGTCTTCCTCCCCCTCTGTGTATAAATGGTAGCTGTAATTTGTTTCTTGTTGATTTCCCTGTACTTACCTTCGCTCCTTTTTTCCCCAATACTACCATTTGTCCCCTCCTGTTCCTTAACCTTCCATGCCATTCTTCTTCCATCACCCTCCCCAAGAGAGACTGTTCTGTTCCTGATGCCACCCCACCTGTTGCACACCCCACCCTCCTCTCTTCTTATTCTTGCTCTTCTATATCACACCAATATTCTTCTTCCATGTATGATGCCATGTCCTCTCCTTCTGCACCTATCTCGCTCACTGCTTGATCTATTATTCTTGTGGGTGTATCATTAATCCGTAACAATATTTCTCCCTTTTTCCAGCCCTCATCTGTTGACCTTTAAAGTGGTTGTGACATCTGCGTCTGTTCTGCTCTGGGTGAAGGGGAGCCCCCTTTCTCACATATATCTCTTAACCATGATAATTCTGCCCAGGCCATTGTTAATCATGAGTCTAATTCTTGGGTGAATTTTTCGATATCTATTGCAGGGGTACTTACCTGTCCACTTGCTCCTAGACACTCATATGGGGGTGGTGCTGGGACTGTTGGTTGGGGCGCAAAGGGTGACGTGGGCTTTGACACTGGGTCACTATACACCTCTGCTGGTACTGGCTTTGGCAGGAGGGGATGTAATTGTGCGACCTCTACCTTACCCTCCTTCTCTTCCCCCTCCCGTTCACTGCTACTTGCTGCCAGGGGAGATGTGCCCTGTTCTTTTGCCTTGCTAGGAGGTACTTCCCCAAAAGGTTTCCATAAATCTAATATGTCTCATCTGTTCTGAAGTTGTTTGCCCTTGTATTTTACAAACAAACAGGTTGCTACCATGTCTAGGACATTCTTATCAAATGACCCTCCTTTGGGCCACACCTGGGGTAGACCTTCCCCTTTCCACTCTGTAATCCACTGATCGTGGTATTTGGTGATCCTGTCTGCATACCCTAGCAAGTTTTGGCAAATATGTGACAATGGTGTCTCTGCACTCATCATGTCTTAACGATAGCTTTCCAACCATGTGAGTCAGTATAACAATGCAATTCACAATACTTCAATAATTCACCTCTTCGTATGTCAGCTCTGTGACACTGTATTTGGTACTCCACAATCTGTCACACCTACGCTGACAGAGTGTGTAAAAACAATCATGCAATATTGCTTTTATCCTTACTTATCCATGCACTTTGTACGCAACAGACATACTATGGGCCTCATTACACGGATGGTGGTAAGGGTTTACCGGTACCGGTATTTTACTGGTACCGGTAAATCCTTACCGCCTTACTACGAGGTACCTTTGCGGGTTGGGGAATTTAACGCCTGCTTTTTGCAGCCGTTAAAAACCAACTCGCAAAGGGACCAGGGAGCTAATTACGGTACCGCAATTTGCGGTACCGTAATTAGCGCCTTCCCCATTCCCATAGAGCCCTATGGGGCAAAAATGGGAATGGGGAATGGCAATGGTGGAAGGGGGAATTACCGCCCCGCCAACCTTGGAATAGGGCGGTAATTCCCCTTTCCACCAAGGCGGTGCCGGTATTTTACCGGCATGAACCATGGCGCTAATAGTGCCATGGTTCACCGCCATCCGTGTAATGAGGACCATAAACAAGACGATTCCACAACAATTATCTCTAAACATATCACATTTAACACTTAACATAAATCCTCCCTGCCTTCTCCATCTTTACCCTTACAATATTTCCCCTTGATACTCCAGCCCATTCCCTATCTTAATCCCTTATGCACTACCCTTTCACCAAAGAGAGAAGAAAAAGAGGAAGCGTTTCTAGATACTATTCAGAATCTTCTCCTTATATAAGACTCCTACTGTTTCCACTTATTTTTCCTCTTTATATCCTGTACTAGTCGAGATAGCACTATGCAGCGCCGCCTTCCACCCCCTTGCGGAGCTAGGTTCCCATATCCCTTTTCACCTTGTAATCTCCTTAACTGTCCTAATGGCCATTTGCAGAAAGAAAAGAATAGATTTCAGCCCACAAATTCTCCCTCTATTATATGAACTTTCTCCCCTCTAGTTTTCCCTTCGTTCAATCCCCAATAGCTCTTTGTCTGACTCCTTACACTACTTTTTCCATTTCCCCCATATCATCTTTTAATGTCGCTCACACTTGATACTCATGTGTCCGTCTTGATCCGAGACCATCCGGACCCGGTCTGTCAAGGCTCCACCCCATACTCAATGGCCACGCCTGGCTCCGGCGAGAGGTACGGTGGGTTTTTGCAAAGCCGGGACCCGTACATCCTCTCACCCTACTGTGGATGCACGTCGAGGTGTACCAGTTGCCGTAGGCAGGTAGCTCTTGAGGGGGTGCTCCCTGGGTCTGGCCGGGGACGTCTCGTGCCAGAAGGAACGGAAGGATGAAATCAGGTCCAGCGGTCACCAAATGAAAGTGAGTAGTCCCCCAAAATGCACGAAGAGTCAATAATGGACACACCCCAGGAGGGAATGAGACCAAGACCAAGTGGGGGTGAAAGTAAAAGTAAAGTTTATCTAAAACCAAAATAGGGCAAGCACAGAACTGTGCAAACTCAGAGAGCGCTCTGCCCAACATCGCTCTAACAGTACTTTAAAAAAGGTTACATCATCATAAACGACGACAGTCTATGGGTTACATAAGTTACATTTTCATTCGTAGATTCACAAGTCCAGTATAGCTGTGTAGGCGCTGCCTCCAGATGATTGGATAGTTGATTGGCGGGAAGACGGGCATCACGTGCATCACCCGGGCTGGTCAGTGTGAGGTGAAGGTCCTGGGGCTTCGGATAAGGTGATGGATACTAACTCTCTAATCTAAACACTACTTCAAAGCATGCAATAAAAAAGACACTCATAAAAAATAACCATTGACATCATGACAGTTGGGGGGAGAATCATATATTTCACACTTATGTATACATACATTTGTCTCGGGTCCCTGAGTGGGGGAAAGGTATGGGGATCATCCTGTGTCAGGGGGCAGACAGGTGACATTTTGTGTGGGCCTAGTGGAAGTGGGAGAAGAAACGGTTGTTGCATTAAGGCATCAGTGAGACATGGGCCTTTGGCCGCAGCACTATCATAAGGAGGAAGAAAGGTGGGGGCTGTGAGCTCTTCGTGCGCGGCACTGCCAGAGAGGAGAGAGAGGGCCCTTTGGCTCTTCTAGTTTGGTCCATTTCGATTAGTGGAATTATAAGTGAACCATTGGAATGGGGTTGGATCATGTTTCCTATCACTTCATTTACAACAAGTAGAAAGCAGATTCTGACTACACCGTGTGCTCTGTCTTCACATATACCAGGGTCAACTGTGCTACAGAATTGCTTTTATTTACATTAGTCTCGTGGCCGCACTTTTTATATTGTACACATGAACCTTATAACATCTCAATACATTTGCGAGTATGCACAGCACTGGAAAACAAGTGAGCATGCGGACCATACATTTTGTATCATAACGTACGAGTCACCCATCATCTAATACATTTGCAAGGGCTTTTGGTACTGAAAGACATGTAACCGGTATTATAGGACACCAACATGTGGATCTTGATATCTTATTCATTGCAATTGATTTTGATGGGTTAATTATTGATCGTTCTGTTACATCTCATAGAGACAGCTCCCTTATACGTTAACACAAGAGAGAATGTACAGCCTTACAGAGGGGAATAGCATTGTGGGTGAAACAGGGTGGCACACAGTCATGGGGCATGCATTTGTCACATCAAAAGGGGTGTGAGTTTGGTGGTTATACATGTTATATATCTTAAGGGTAGAATCAGCAAATAATTAGGCATATTTGTAGAGATTAATTGTTTTTCGAGGCCCAGCCTCTTGCCCATTCATTCACAGGTCAGTGATGGAAGGAGGATGGCGAGAGATACAGTGTTCAACTTGTAGCTGTTCGCTCCCAGTCGTCCGTGAGAACAGGGCAGCTGCAGAGACACCAGAGGGGAGGAGGTGGGGGGGGAGTAACTGGGGCTCTGTGCGCGGCCCAGGGGAGAGCTTCAGGCCTGCAGGCTGGCTTTGCTGTGAGGCCTGCTTTGGCATATGCAAAATGGAGTCGGGGTTCAGTACAAAATGGAGATAGTAATCAGCCCTCCCCTGGACGTTGCACTCATATGTGTCCTCCCGAAGCTGTCCGGCACCTCTGGCCACAGGCGTATGGCCAGCAGTGGTATAAGCATAGTGTGCGTGCGGAGAGGGAATGGAAGTGAGGGGGCCTAAACGACCTTTTCTCCCCTACAGAATTCATGTGTCTAGGGACATTACTCACATATTGGAACACAATGTCCTTCTTGCTGAAATAAAGTCTGAATGTATGAGATGGTCCAAAATAAACCTGACTATCTGGGAGAAAAATTGGAACTATTAAAATGGCTCTGCTTCCTAAACTGCTGTATTTGTTTAATATTTTACCTTTACCGCTTTCACAGAATATGTTTACAAGAGTACAGTGATTTTCTGTGGGGGGATGCCGCCCGCTCAAAGATCCCTTTGATGATTCTGTCATGGTCTGTGGAAGAGGGTGGATTTGGCATTCCTGGCATGTGGAAGTATCATGCAGCTTTTTCTCTTCGAGGCCTTCGTTAATGGATTGGTGAGAATACTCATGTCTGGGTGTCTATTGATAGTGATTCAATTTTGCTGGTTCCATTGGACTGCCTTTTATCAATGGATAGTCACCTTTGAATGGAAATTATACCACCATCAGTCCGTTGTGTGATATCTGAATGGAAGTTTATCAACAAGCTCAATAACACTAAATTCTGGTCATCGTCAGAGTCATGCATATGGAAAAACTCTGCTATCACACTAAATAATAAAATGCTGCATTGGCATTCTTGGCGAAAGGCTGGAATATGGAAGCTCAAACAGATCCTGCATGGAAACTCGGCAGTGGATTTTGGCTTCCATTGTTTCAAGTATAAGTAACGCGCTGTGGAACTATCAAGAATAGCCGACTTGCAGAAGGTGATCGCATCCATTTTCTCTCCTCTTAATGCTAGTGTCCATGACCTTCCGGAAATAAATATAAAATTGCAACAATTCACCCTTTCGGCATCAGATATTTATAAATGCATTTGCCCAGCTCCTGCCTCGCTAGAGGATAGACTATAGGATAGACTGGAATGCAAAAAAATATTGGAAACTGAATCTGGTGAAAAAATGTGCGATTGTACATGGAAGAAAATGTGTAAGAATATGAATCTGTTTAGATTGGATATGGACTTGAGATTCACTCAGCATATGATTATTCATTGCTTGTATTGGTGACCACGGAGAATGAAAAACTATAAACTGTTGCAATGTCATATATGTTGGAATTGTGGGAAGGTGCTTTGTTGCAGTTTATTAGGCGGTCACAGTCAACTCAGGGAGTTCCTCACCCCCCCAAGCAAGTTGGCGCACAATAAGGCGCTTTTGATTTCAGGTTCACTTTGGTGAGGCCTCCAACCCATCTCTCACCCAACCCCAATGAATGGCCTGTGTCACCAATGGACTAGGAACTAGGCCGGTGTATAGCACAAATGTGTATGTATTTATGTATTTATGTATTTATTTATTTATGGGTTTGTTTATTTATTTATTTATTTATTTATTTATTTATTTATTTATGGTTTGGCAAAGAAAACCAGCTGCCAATATCAGCCACTGATGCTGTGGCAACACCCAATATCACAACAATAACTCTGTTTGTCAAACAACAAAGGTACAATTTTGAAACAAACAAACAAACAAACTCGTTTACAACCAATTTAATGTCAATTTAAACAACAGACAACATTCAAAATGCAGTGGAAAAAGTTTTGCTACACACATTCAAAGGACAGACAATGCTTTACGATTCCGGTTTGATGGGCAAGGACAGCAATGGGACAATTCGTTTTTAGGCTTTCATTTGAAAGGCACAGTTGGGAAAAAGAACTCAAAGGGAAATCTATTTTCAAAAAACATAAAATTGAAAGGCAGGACTTTGTAATTTGGGTTAAAGAACAATGGGAACAAAGAGGACATCGTGTTATGCAACACACATACAGATGAGATGCAAGATTTTGTAATCCTGATTTAAAATGAATGGAGATCAATGGGTAATTTTCATTTGCAACACACATGAAATGAAATGCAAAGCTTTGTAATCCTGATTTAAAATGAATGGCGATAAATGGGAAATTTCGTTTTGCAACACATATGAAATGCAAGGCAGGACTTTGTAATTTGGGTCATAGAAAAATGGGAACAAAGGAGAAATTTCGTTTTGCACCCTCCACAATGACTGGAAAGGCAATGTTTTGTGCATTACCTCTTTTGGGATTCAGGAGCCCCGACCCCTTTCTGTACAGGAGTCAGGGGTTTCAGAAACCAGTTAACCAAGTCTTTATGGGCGATACCGGCTCTAACACACTAGTCATGAGCTTTGTTAGTTTCAAATTATAATAACACTTATCCCGTGATTTTCTATATGGTAATGTATTGATTACTTTAATCAAATGTGCTAAGGGTCTACACTGTATGTCCTCTTCCCCCACAATTTAATGGAAAGGAATTAAGGCAGGCAGTTCCCAACAACATTCAGTTTCAACAGAGAGGGTGGTTTTCTATGGGTAAATAATTGGAATGAGTTTTAATAAATTGTGTGAAGGGCCTACCCAGTTTCACCCCCAGCCCCCTTCACTCACTAATGGAAATTGATAAAGGCAGATGGCTCCCCACGCAATTTATGGCTTTGGGATATCTACTTACATGGGAGCTCTTTGCTCAGGAAGCCTGCCAGATGTTTAGGACCCTCTTTTGGTAGGGAGCTCACACCAGGCCTCTGGCACAGCAAGGTCCCTCCAGATAGGCCTCTCTCAGATAGGGCTCCCAGGTTCCCAGGCAAGGTTTACCCTGATGGCCTAGGTAGCACTCCTTGCATCTCTGTTAGTTTTCCTCGCGAGGGTCCAGCAGCCGTCTATCTCCCAGAATAAAGTCAAAAAGCCTTGTTACTTAAATATGCAAATTAACAAGGGGGGTCCTGGGAGTCCCTCTGCCAGACATTAGTCCTGGTTACGAGAGACTTACCCAGAGTCTTTAGCTCACTATCTTTCACAGAGGAGAAATATCCAAAACATATCAGTCTTTGTCCTGCCCTGGGGCAGTCCAGCACCAAAATGCTAAATGTCTGGCAGAGGGACTCCCAGGACCCCCCTTGTTAATTTGCATATTTAAGTAACTTTGGGTCTCACCATAAGTTACTAGGGCAATCCAGACGTGGACCCCTTACTCACTATTCATAGAGAGGAACAGCTCCGCCCTACTGATGAGGTCCAACCAGACCGAAACACGTGTCTGGGGTTGCTGTTGGTACTCTTTTTCAGAGGAGAATTGTCTAGCATTTTGGTGCTGGACTGCCCCACGGCAGGACAAAGACTGATATGTTTGGGATATTTCTTCTCTGTGAAAGATAGTGAGCTAAAGACTCTGGGTAAGTCTCTCGTAACCAGGACTAATGTCTGGCAGAGGGACTCCTAGGACCTCCCTTGTTATTTTGTTCTGATGCAAACCTGCCCTCTTATAGAGCGATGACCCTCCAAACTTGTCATAGTTCCCATGGTCAGGATTAGCTAGCTCGCTCCCTTCACCTCTCCCCACCACACCTCATGTCTGTTGATAGGACCAGGATGGAGAGGAGTTCATGATGTAGGCTGAGGGAGGAGAAAAGATACATCATTTCAAAATGAAAGGGAAATTCACATTTTGTGTTCTGAAAAATCTCATAATGTGACCACTCCCTGGATCTTTCAGATAATCACATGAATATAGGTATTTTTGACTTCTACATTGTATGGCAAGTCATACAATAGTAATTTTATTTCGGCACGCCCTTACTGGGTGGAGCTACTATTTTTTGCAGTTTGCTGATGCGCTGAAATAGCAAATAATTGGACCATTTGCAATTTAAACCTTGCCCTCAACATCTATCCCTTTTCCAACTTTCCCATTTGTCAGGTGTATGAAAATGGCAGAATCATCATTTTTTATGCTATTTCATAACGGAGTCTTTGAACATCAAACACATTTCGTTTTTACAGGGACCTAATGGGCTTTTTATTCTGTTTAATATAAGGCCAAATTGAGCTTGGTGGCACACCCACTGTCCTTTTTATTTATGAAAACATGTGTTCAACGTTTAATCAATGGCAGGGCATAACATGGCCCTAAGTTTTACATTGAGATCAGACGCCAACAGTTTCCATTTCCCTGAAAACATGTGACCAGCCATCTGGTTTAGCTATGTGTATATTAACCTTTTCTCCAGGGCTTCAAAAGGGCCTTGCTTGTAGTTTAATGCACTTTTTATGTGAATATTTAAACTTAAGGTCGCTTCTGCTGGTTGGCTTTATCTACATCACCCACAGTTTAGATCTCTGGCTTTGTGTTGCTTTATATTTTTACAGAAGTTACAGGCCCAAAGGTCGGGTCACAATTCCAGATATCCAGCAGCTCAGTGGGAAAAAAAACAGCGGCCAGTTACCTACATGGTCCCAAAGGAATAACATTTTCCATTGGCACTGTCTGTTTAACATGTTGCATTTCGGATTACATTTAGACCTGTTGTTCATAAATACAATATTCCTTTACATACTGTATAAACAGAAATAAGTTCACTCTAATCACACAGATAGGCCATAGTTACATAAGGAAGCAGTATTAAAATCTACACCAAACAAAGTAGGCCCTTCTTTGTCCATGCTGTCATTTTATATGATGAAATAAAGTCTCTTTCCTTCTGATGAATGTAATCTGTCCTTGAATTTTATTTCTTAATAAAAGGCATCATTCCCACTGTTTTAGCTTCCAAATGCACAACTATCTCTTTTCATCCCATGTGCACGGATGCAGTTTTTTTAAATCTGTCCATGTGCAATGTATTTCTTTAATATTACAGTTGAAACAACATGAGTAGCCTTTCGGTATTGTCCACGCATAGGCCATCATTTACCATGGAAAATCGATGTCCTCTTTAATACTCCAAGTCGGCCTTTGCATTGAAATATCAGTTCATTTGATAAACGTGTCTTTCTCCACTTGCACACTTCTCCATTTTAGTAGAATTTAACTAGGCCCATTTATTTCCATGTCACTAGGCCTTAAGTTAGAAAAAGAAGTGCTTTGGACTGGCCTGTATTTCTCAATGGATAGCACCAGCCCCTTTCACTCTTAATACTGTGTCACGCCGCCAGCTCCCGGTTGCCGCTGGAGGCTTTGGAACGCTTGGCGTTGGCGGCGCCATTAGGTTGTTCCAGGGTTGCTTTCCTACTTCCTGGTTTACCGCTCTAGTCTTTTCTGTTCTGTCGCTCTGTTTCCGTATTTAAGCCCCGCCCCTCTCTGGGTTCGGCGCATTGCAACTTTGTCTTTTCGCTCTGTTGCTTTGCTCCTGTGTATCGCTTCGCGTCCCGCCTTGCCTAACTTTCCTTTACCTTCTTTTTCCTTCCGGGTTTACCGATTCATTCTTTTCCCATTTTTCTTTGCCCTGCTTTCTTCTGTGCTTCCCCCCCTCTCGCTAGTCTCCGCTCTACTTTGCTGCTCTTTGCTTTCGCCCTTTCCCTTCCTGGGCTGCTGATTTTTTAGCTCCTCGGCTTGCCTCCTCCACATCGCTGCTCCTGCGATTCCTTCGCTACTGTGTTTGGATACGTTCTCCTCTCTATGCTCTGAATGTACAACTTGCCTGAGTCTGGTCCTTTGCTCCTACTCCTCGCAGAGCATCCTTCCTGTGCGCCTGCTTCGGATCATCAGTCATCTAGCCCTGGGTTATCAAGGCACCGCAGCAACACCCTTCAGGGCACCGTTATGGTAGTGTTCAGGAATTCCATCCTTCTAGTCCTGGACAGTTCAAGACAACCCGGCAGTCTACCATTGCTACCAACACAGAGAGGTTTTTTTAAGCTGCTGCTTTTTTCCTCTCCAATTGGTCTCTGCTGGAAGGGGGCCCACTGCTTCCCTGTCTAGCAGGGAATCAGGGTGGCTTTTTACTGCAGACGACTGTATCTCTTCTCAAAATGGAAGAAACCAAAGAAGAAGCTTACCCGGCGAGAAGCATCATCAGAAGAAACATGTGAGGTGGAAGGGGAGGTGGACCTTGATATAACTGACAACCCACCTATCATGGCTAAACCTGACATACTGGCCTGGCCTCTTTATTACTGACATTCAGGGGCTGTATTTCACCCCACAATGGTACATATTCTCATATCTTTTGAAGTTGTGACAAACTCATCCAAAAATAGGATATTCACTCAATCTACATTGCCGATAACTGCACTGTGCTGCATATTGGTCTATATACCTATGACTCCACGGCTATTTGGTATTACTTTACTGGTGACAAAAAAACAGATCTTACACTTACAGAAGTGGAAGAGTGCTGAAAAACCCAACCACAAGGTCTGGCTACAAAATGTGGTGATCTTATCAGCCAGGGAGAAAGTGTCTTTCTTGCATAGACAAATGATGACTGAATACAACTCAATTTTGGATTCTTTTATGATTTGAACGCCTGGCTCTGTTATTTATTAATTATTTGTCTTAGCTTCACATATTGTCCTTTCCATTTGTTTCTAGTTCATACTGTTTTTGTCTTGTCTTTCTAGGGTTTGCAAATTTTTAGCGGAAGTTTAATCAAGGCTTTTCCGACAAAGTACTTCCCATCACAAGGTTACTCAAGAAGTCTTCAATGCCATTTACATGGACCCCTGAGGCTAATCAGGCCTTTCTGCTGTTGAAAGAGGATTTCTGCTCTGCTCTCATCCTTCACCAACCTGACCAGAGGTTAAGGTTCATAGTAGAGACTGATGCCTCATCAGCAGCCCAAGGTGCCGTTCTCCTGCAGGAACATGCAGGTCTGGAATACCCCGTCGCCTACCTCTCTAAGACCTTAAATGACAACCAGACCCATTATTCTGTCATCGAAAAAGGACTATTGGCCATGAAATCCGCCTGCGAGGAATGGTGTAATCTCCTACAGGGGGCTAACCACCCTTTCGAAATAAGAACAGACCATAAAAATCTCAAGGTCTTACAGAACATGGAATGCTTTAATTCACGCCAGGCCCGATGGGCCCACTTCTTTACTCAATTCGACTTCTTTTTGACCTACTTGCCAGGTTCTAAGAACGTTCTAGCAGATGCCCTTTCAAGAAGACCGTATCCAGGCATTACTCCGAAAGAACCCCCCAGTCCCATGCTCCCTGATGTCAAGATCATCTGTTAAGTAGATTCTTTCTTGGAGGATGTACGCAAAGCCACGCAGTCTTCTGGGATTCCTCCTGCTACTCCAATCTCTGAGAACATTCTTATCCAGGATGGTCTGTGCTTCAAGCAACAACGCTTGTTCTTGCCCAATAAGCAGACCCGTCTAACAGCGTTAAGATGGTGCCATGATGACCCGGTGGCAGGATACAGAGGGGTAAAGAACACTCTGGAACTGCTACGACATAGATTTTGGTGGCCCAACATGGCCAAGGAGGTCACCTCTTATGTCCATTCCTGTCCGGTATGCTGTTGGTCAAAGTATTCCACTCAAAAATCGATCGGGTTTCCTGCAGCAGGAAGAGGTGCCTAAAAGACCTTGGAGCCTAATCTCGACTGATTTCATAGTGGATCTGCCGCCTTCAGAAGAGTGTTCTTGTGTAATGGTTATGGTAGACTGCTTTACCAAGATGGCCCTCTTCACACTCTTAGCTGGATTACCTACCGCAGCAGAAATGGCAGCGGTGTTTGCTAAAGAGATTTTTCGCTTACATGGCACCCCGGATAAGATTATCTCTGACAGAGGCCCTCAATATACTTCCCGCTTCTGGAGAGAACTTTGTGAAAGGCTGGGCATTGATTGCGCCTTGTCATCAGGTTTCCATCCACAGACTAATGGGCAGACAGAAAGGACCAATGCCACCCTAGAACAATATCTTTGATGCTTCACTAACAGTCAACAGGACAATTGGGTTAGCCTGCTTCCACCGCAGAATTTGCCTACAACAACTCCATACACAGTGCCACCGGCCTCAGTCCTTTCTATTGTTCCTATGGGTACCATCCCAGCTTTACTCCTTCTCTGTCTTTTTCCCCGTCTGTCACTCCTTCTGTGGATTCTTTACTTACCAGTATAGCGGAAGCTCATAAGACTGCCGTCGAGAGCCTACTGGCATGCAGTCAGCGCTACTGTTCCCAGAGCAATCCCAAGCGCTTACCTTCTCCCACTTGGCAGAGAGGTACAAAGGTATGGTTGTCCACGAAGTACCTACCTCGCTGGCTACATCCCTCTAAATTGTCACCCCGGTTTCTGGGCCCCTTTCCGATACTTTGCAGGATCAATCCTGTGGCCTTTCGCCTTTTGCTACCCAAACACATGCACCGCCTTCACCCGGTGTTCCATTCGTCTCTCTTAAGAGAATCCAAGGTGGATCCCTATCATCGCCCTTTACCCCGGGACCCGGTGCATACTGCTATCCCTCCGGAGGAGTATGAGGTGGCCTCCCTTTTGGACTCCCGCTATCGGCGGGGCCGATTGGAATACCTCGTCCATTGGAAAGGCTATCCCCATTCGGAAGATTCCTGGGAGCCGGTTTCTCATGTGGATGCTCCTGCATCCACATGAGAAACCGGTTCGGAGGTTTCACCGTATATTCCCGGGCAAGCCGGGGGGGCGTCCCTAGGGAGGAGGTATACTATCACGCCGCCAGCTCCCGGTTGCCGCTGGAGGCTTTGGAACGCTTGGCGTTGGCAGCACAATTAGGCTGTTCCAGGGTTGCTTCCTACTTCCTGGTTTACCGCTCTAGTCTTTTCTGTTCTGTCGCTCTGTTTCCGTATTTAAGCCCCGCCCCTCTCTGGGTTTGGCACGTTGCCACTTTGTCTTTTGGCTCTGTTGCTTTGCTCCTGTGTATCTCTTCGTGTCCCGCCTTGCCTAACTTTACTTTGCTTCTTTTTCCTTCCGGGTTTACCGATTCATTCTTTTCCCGTTTTTCTTTGCCCTGCCTTCTTCTGTGCTTTCCCCCCTCTTGCTAGTCTCTGCTCGACTTTGCTGCTCTTTGCTTTCACCCTTTCCCTTCCTGGGCTGCTGATTTTTTAGCTCCTTGGCTTTCCTCCTCCGCATCGCTGCTCCTGCGATTCCTTCGCTCCTTTGTTTGGATATGTTCTCCTCTCTACGCTCTGAACGTACAACTTGCATGAGTCTGGTCCTTTGCTCCTACTCCTCGCAGAGCATCCTTCCTGTGCGCCTGCTTCGGATCATCAGTCATCTAGCCCTAGGTTATCAAGGCACGGCAGCAACACCCTTCAGGGCAAGCGTACGGTAGTGCTCCAGAATTCCATCCTTCTAGCCCTGGACAGTTCAAGACAACCCAGCAGTATACCGTCGCTACCAACACAGAGAGGTTTTTTTAAGCTGCTGCTTTTTTCCTCTCCAATTGGTCTCTGCGGGAAGGGGGCCCACTGCTTCCCTGTCTAGCAGGGAATCAGGGTGGCTTCTTAAGGTGGATGACCGTATCTCTTCTCAAAAAGGAAGAAACCAAAGAAAATACTTACCCGGCGAGAAGCATCATCAGAAGAAACAGGTGAGGCGGAAGGGGAGGTGGACAATGATATAACTGACAACCCACCTATCACGGCTAAACCTGACAGTTTGCAACGCCACAAGGATAGATCAATGGCTACCCCTGAACAGGTGCAGGAGCTTCTTTCAGCTGTGCATAATTTGACGCAGGAATTACAGGCTGTCAAAACTGAAAATACTGCTTTAGGTAGAGGGTCGACCACTTTGAGCAGTCCCGACGCGACCTTCCTCCTATGCCCTTATCCTGTGGCAAATATGATGGTTCGCCTAACAAATTCAAGGAGTTTATGGAAGCTTGTATCATCTACTACACTTTCAGACCTCAGACCTACGCCTCAGATCAAGCCCGCATAGAATTTCTGATATCTAATTTAACGGGGAATGCCCTATCTTGGGCTACCCCAATGGTGACCAGTGCCAATCCTTTACTACAAGATTATTCCGGGTTCACTGCCCAGTTCAAACTGGCTTTCAAAAGGCAAGAGACTGCCTTGGTAGCCAGTGAACAATTGCTGGATATTCGCCAGGGAAACTCTGATCTATTGTCATACATCTCCCGCTTTAAGCGGGTGGCTGCTGATGCAGGCTGGCAGGAGAACGCCCAATACACCATCTTTCGTAGGGGCCTGAGAGAAGACCTTAAGGATGAATTAGCAAGAGTTACCCGGCCTGCCACACTTACAGATCTTTGAGCTACTGTTATTCAGCAGGATTTCCGCCTATCAGAGAGGCGTTCAGAGCGTCGGAAGCATCGTGGGTTCCCGGTCCTGGCTGAGCCTAGCCCATCCTCCCACACTCCTACATGTTTGAATAAAGAAGAACCCATGCAGATTGGGACCACTCGAGAACCGCTCATGGCTGAAGAACGAAAACGACGCAGGGGCAACAACCTGTGGATGTACTGTGGATCGAACTCACACATTTTGAGGGACTGCCCTGATGTGCCACCCCGACGATCGGGAAATGCCACACCTCGGAACTAGTAGGGACAAGTTACCAAGGGGGATTTCCTGGTCACTTTGTGTCATTATCTGTAACTCCAGATAACTCCACCGAGGACAACCGTCTCATGGTTGTCGGAGTCCAATTGTGTCTCTCCCAACAAACCTTTGATGTCCTAGCTCTGCTAGATTGCGGGGCGGCAGGATGTTTTATGGATGTTGTCTGGGCTGACAAGACCAGCATCGGCCATTTGGAGAAAGAGGAGGACCAAAAGGTGGAGGGTGTCGATGGCAAACCTTTAAGTTCCGGTCTCATCACACACACCACTTCCCGTATGGTAATGAAGGTGCTCCATCACACCGACACCATCCAATTTGACTTGATCAGAGCCGCACACTTCCCTGTTATCCTGGGGGTTTCTTGGCTGTGGAAACATAACCATACTATAGATTGGACGAAGAATCAACTGCTTTCACATCCGAGTATTGTCGACAGTCCTGCTCTTCACAAACCCTGTCTGCTATGGTCCATACTCTTCCTGATCCGTCTCTTAGAATGGATGTCTTAAAGGTGAACAGCATTCCCAAGGACTACCTTCAGTATCAGGAGGTGTTTCAGAACAATGGTCCTCAAGAGTTACCTCCCCACCGACCAGAGGACTGCCACATCACCCTACTGCCCAATGCAGTGGTCCCTTTTGGGCGCATGTTTTCTCTTTCTGTGAAAGAGAAGGAGACCCTTAAGGAGTATCTCGACTTAAACTTACACCACAGACTTATTCAGCACTCTCACTCTCCTGCTGGGGCCTCACTGTTCTTTGTCCATAAGAAAGGATCAAGTGAACTGCAACCATGCATTGACTACAGGGGCCTCAACCAAGTTACGATAAGGGATCGGTAACCTATGCCACTTATCAGGGACATTCTGGAGGCAGTTCAAGGAGCCAAGGTGTTTTCCAAGCTCGATCTCAGAAGAGCCTACCACCTTTTACGGATTTGCTCAGGAGATGAAGAGAAGACCGCATTCCGCACACCATTTGGGCATTATGAGTATTGCGTCATGCCGTTCGGCCTGGTCAACGCGCCATCCTTTTTTCAGCGCTTTATGGACTGCACCTTCTCTGACATCCCATTCCATTGTGTCATTGTCTACCTTGATGACATCCTGGTATTTTCGAAGAACGCCCAGCTCCACACTACTCATCTTCACCAGGTCCTCCAGAGGTTACAAGACAACCACCTAAAGGTTAATGCAGAAAGTGTGTCTTCCGAGCTTCTGAGGTTACTTACCTTGGTTTCATACTTTCTTCGGAGGGTATTTGTATGGATCCCGTAAAGATAGAAGCTATACTGCTTTGGCCCACTCACGGTTCCGTCAAGGAGGTTCAGAGGTTTCTAGGGTTTGCAAATTTTTATCGGAAGTTTAATCAAGGCTTTTCCGACAAAGTACTTCCCATCACAAGGTTACTCAAGAAGTCTTCAATGCCATTTACATGGACCCCTGAGGCTAATCAGGCCTTTCTGCTGTTGAAAGAGGATTTCTGCTCTGCTCTCATCCTTCACCAACCTGACCACAGGTTAAGGTTCATAGTAGAGACTGATGCCTCATCAGCAGCCCAAGGTGCCGTTCTCCTGCAGGAACATGCAGGTCTGGAATACCCCGTCGCCTACCTCTCTAAGACCTTAAATGACAACCAGACCCATTATTCTGTCATCGAAAAAGGACTATTGGCCATGAAATCCGCCTGCGAGGAATGGTGTAATCTCCTACAGGGGGCTAACCACCCTTTCGAAATAAGAACAGACCATAAAAATCTCAAGGTCTTACAGAACATGGAATGCTTTAATTCACGCCAGGCCCGATGGGCCCACTTCTTTACTCAATTCGACTTCTTTTTGACCTACTTGCCAGGTTCTAAGAACGTTCTAGCAGATGCCCTTTCAAGAAGACCGTATCCAGGCATTACTCCGAAAGAACCCCCCAGTCCCATGCTCCCTGATGTCAAGATCATCTGTTAAGTAGATTCTTTCTTGGAGGATGTACGCAAAGCCACGCAGTCTTCTGGGATTCCTCCTGCTACTCCAATCTCTGAGAACATTCTTATCCAGGATGGTCTGTGCTTCAAGCAACAACGCTTGTTCTTGCCCAATAAGCAGACCCGTCTAACAGCGTTAAGATGGTGCCATGATGACCCGGTGGCAGGACACAGAGGGGTAAAGAACACTCTGGAACTGCTACGACATAGATTTTGGTGGCCCAACATGGCCAAGGAGGTCACCTCTTATGTCCATTCCTGTCCGGTATGCTGTTGGTCAAAGTATTCCACTCAAAAATCGATCGGGTTTCCTGCAGCAGGAAGAGGTGCCTAAAAGACCTTGGAGCCTAATCTCGACTGATTTCATAGTGGATCTGCCGCCTTCAGAAGAGTGTTCTTGTGTAATGGTTATGGTAGACTGCTTTACCAAGATGGCCCTCTTCACACTCTTAGCTGGATTACCTACCGCAGCAGAAATGGCAGCGGTGTTTGCTAAAGAGATTTTTCGCTTACATGGCACCCCGGATAAGATTATCTCTGACAGAGGCCCTCAATATACTTCCCGCTTCTGGAGAGAACTTTGTGAAAGGCTGGGCATTGATTGCGCCTTGTCATCAGGTTTCCATCCACAGACTAATGGGCAGACAGAAAGGACCAATGCCACCCTAGAACAATATCTTTGATGCTTCACTAACAGTCAACAGGACAATTGGGTTAGCCTGCTTCCACCGCAGAATTTGCCTACAACAACTCCATACACAGTGCCACCGGCCTCAGTCCTTTGTATTGTTCCTATGGGTACCATCCCAGCTTTACTCCTTCTCTGTCTTTTTCCCCGTCTGTCACTCCTTCTGTGGATTCTTTACTTACCAGTATAGCGAAAGCTCATAAGACTGCCGTCGAGAGCCTACTGGCATGCAGTCAGCGCTACTGTTCCCAGAGCAATCCCAAGCGCTTACCTTCTCCCACTTGGCAGAGAGGTACAAAGGTATGGTTGTCCACGAAGTACCTACCTCGCTGGATACATCCCTCTAAATTGTCACCCCGGTTTCTGGGCCCCTTTCCGATACTTTGCAGGATCAATCCTGTGGCCTTTCGCCTTTTGCTACCCAAACACATGCACCGCCTTCACCCGGTGTTCCATTCGTCTCTCTTAAGAGAATCCAAGGTGGATCCCTATCATCGCCCTTTACCCCGGGACCCGGTGCATACTGCTATCCCTCCGGAGGAGTATGAGGTGGCCTCCCTTTTGGACTCTCGCTATCGGCGGGGCCTATTGGAATACCTCGTCCATTGGAAAGGCTATCCCCATTCGGAAGATTCCTGGGAGCCGGTTTCTCATGTGGATGCTCCTGCATCCACATGAGAAACCGGTTCGGAGGTTTCACCGTATATTCCCGGGCAAGCCGGGGGGGCGTCCCTAGGGAGGAGGTATACTATCACGCCGCCAGCTCCCGGTTGCCGCTGGAGGCTTTGGAACGCTTGGCGTTGGCAGCACAATTAGGCTGTTCCAGGGTTGCTTCCTACTTCCTGGTTTACCGCTCTAGTCTTTTCTGTTCTGTCGCTCTGTTTCCGTATTTAAGCCCCGCCCCTCTCTGGGTTTGGCACGTTGCCACTTTGTCTTTTGGCTCTGTTGCTTTGCTCCTGTGTATCTCTTCGTGTCCCGCCTTGCCTAACTTTACTTTGCTTCTTTTTCCTTCCGGGTTTACCGATTCATTCTTTTCCCGTTTTTCTTTGCCCTGCCTTCTTCTGTGCTTTCCCCCCTCTTGCTAGTCTCTGCTCGACTTTGCTGCTCTTTGCTTTCACCCTTTCCCTTCCTGGGCTGCTGATTTTTTAGCTCCTTGGCTTTCCTCCTCCACATCGCTGCTCCTGCGATTCCTTCGCTCCTTTGTTTGGATATGTTCTCCTCTCTACGCTCTGAACGTACAACTTGCATGAGTCTGGTCCTTTGCTCCTACTCCTCGCAGAGCATCCTTCCTGTGCGCCTGCTTCGGATCATCAGTCATCTAGCCCTAGGTTATCAAGGCACGGCAGCAACACCCTTCAGGGCAAGCGTACGGTAGTGCTCCAGAATTCCATCCTTCTAGCCCTGGACAGTTCAAGACAACCCAGCAGTATACCGTCGCTACCAACACAGAGAGGTTTTTTTAAGCTGCTGCTTTTTTCCTCTCCAATTGGTCTCTGCGGGAAGGGGGCCCACTGCTTCCCTGTCTAGCAGGGAATCAGGGTGGCTTTTTACTGCAGACGACTGTATCTCTTCTCAAAATGGAAGAAACCAAAGAAGAAGCTTTCCCGGCGAGAAGCATCATCAGAAGAAACATGTGAGGCGGAAGGGGAGGTGGACCTTGATATAACTGACAACCCACCTATCATGGCTAAACCTGACATACTGGCCTGGCCTCTTTATTACTGACATTCAGGGGCTGTATTTCACCCCACAATGGTACATATTCTCATATCTTTTGAAGTTGTGACAAACTCATCCAAAAATAGGATATTCACTCAATCTACATTGCCGATAACTGCACTGTGCTGCATATTGGTCTATATACCTATGACTCCACGGCTATTTGGTATTACTTTACTGGTGACAAAAAAACAGATCTTACACTTACAGAAGTGGAAGAGTGCTGAAAAACCCAACCACAAGGTCTGGCTACAAAATGTGGTGATCTTATCAGCCAGGGAGAAAGTGTCTTTCTTGCATAGACAAATGATGACTGAATACAACTCAATTTTGGATTCTTTTATGATTTGAACGCCTGGCTCTGTTATTTATTAATTATTTGCCTTAGCTTCACATATTGTCCTTTCCATTTGTTTCTAGTTCATACTGTTTTTGTCTTGCCCACCCACCCACACCCCATTGCCATTTAATAATGTTAGGATAAATTCTGGGGTCTGCAGACCTCGGAAGGCCCTAACTCCTTCCAATGTCCCAAAGAAGTCGAGGTCCACAAAAGGAGCAAGAGTTACTGCTGTTTTATTATATCAAATGAGCAGGGAAAACATACTAGGCATCAAGTTCTATCCAAGTACATCTGGACATTCGTGACGTCACAATAGTCGTCACTTACCAAAATCCTTCCCCAAACCTAACGCCACGCTGGGTTGGCTCCCAGAGTGGTAGGTCCAGTATGGAGACATATATGGTTATTGGCGGTCATGATGTGAGGTGGTGTACTTGGTTCATCTCTAAAAATTGCTACCTGAGAAATGTTACATTAGAACCCCTGATGATTGGCTGGAGATTCCGGCCACCAGCCCTTGTCCCCTAGTGTTCTCATTGGTCAGGCTGCAGGCCCCCAAGCCTGGGACCATCATTGTTCTAAGCCCACAAGACACCTGCTCTCGTATTTTGTGTATCAAAAAGATGTGACTATGTGACAGTGTGTAACAATGAGGTCTTTGCTAATGCCATGAGAGCGGTCCAGTCCCAGCGCATATTGTAGATAAATTGTTGCAATTATGTGACAAGGTTCAGTCTCAGACGTCAGATGGCTGCATCTTCCCAGCTTCCAGGTCTTGACATCATGTCAGGTCAGCCGGGTCACGTGTGAGGCGACCGCTAGGGAAGTCCAATTAGTTTGATTTGATTTATATTTTAGAGTGCAGTATCCTGCCCTGTAGCTGGGCTCATCGTGGCACCGTGAGTGAGGAATGTCACTTGCAACATTATGGCCTTGGTGGTGGCAGTCCCCGCCAAGGTGATTCTGCTCTCTCATCAGCTTGCAGCTTCGAGGTCTCTGTAAAAGGAGTTTAGTGTGCTGAATTGCTCTGAGGCCTACCTAAATTCTGGTTATTCTTCCAATATGATTGTTCAAGGGTTAAAAGCATGCAATGAGTGGTCAAGTCCCTTGAGTGCTCCTGTCCATCCATAGAGAAAATAGTGAGTAGCATCTGCAACTACATACACAAGCTCTTCTGGCATCTTGCGTTTCTGCAGTGCGATAGCGGGCCTATATGAAAAATAACAAACCTGCAGACAGGATGTATGTCACTGTCCTCTAGCTCATAGAACTGTACGCAGATGTTCTTCATGTGGATTGGTGTGTGAATGTTCCGATTGTGCCTACTGCACGTGTGCTTCCTGTTTAACGCGGCTATGTCGTCATGAAGTCTCTAACGACCTGAAGCATGGCTTGCGGGGACGTCAATCAATTTGGTCCATATAGTCGTCACCAGCTGGGTCTTGGTTGTTGTTGGTTGTGTTGGCTAAGGCTCTTGCCATCACAGGATTGATCGGGCGGATGGCTGGATGTCTGTCGTGATTTGAGCTTACATTGGGAGCAGTGGGACCGGGTAAAATCTCGGATAGTCGATAGTTGTTCTGTCGGGAGTACTTCTTCCGGTTAGGGGCCCCATATGGAGGGAAGGGACAGTCAGATTTTCCCTCCTCACTAATGTTACACATGTCTGTCCAAATGTGATTCTGGATGTTGTAATATGTTTTATTTTTGTGTTTTTTTAGCGTTCTTCTAAATATGTCAATTGCTCATTTTATATTTAAGGTTCAATGCACTGGAAGCATGTAGTGCATGTATTTGGCTACTGATTATTCGGAATGTATGGAAAATGATAGTAAATGAAAATTCAACAAAAAAAAAAGAAACAGTCAAATACTTAAAAAGAAAAAAAAGACAAAAAAGCTCAATGAAAAACATGCCTGGGAGCACATATTTAGTTTACGCAAGTGATGCCTGAAACAAGGATAAACAGTGGCGGGCTCATGTTTCTGCTACCTATTGTCATATGAAGCCTTGCAAAAGCCCCTTGAGGGTGAAACACGTTTTATATTCTTGTTGCTTAAGAAGTGTGTGCAAATATAGCCACATTTGAATATATGTGGCTTTTTTAATGTTCAGAAAGTGTAAAATAAATACAGTTTGTGTTGCATAAATGTGTCAACCAATCAGATTTCAAGAGCAGGATATGACTAACCTTTGAATGTTTTAGTTCAAATTAGTTAATTCAAATCACAAGTTATTTTCTAAACCTGGAAGATTAAGCATTCACTGAGAATCAGTTTAAAATCCCACTGCTTCCTGTACGCAAATGAAGAGAGGAATGTTCATTTAGCAATGTTGATAAATGTCATTGGTGTGACCACTTGGTCAAGTGCTAAATATGTGACTATAACTGTAGCCCTCCTTCCTGTGACACCACGCCGCTGATATCACTGTTCTGATCATGTCGGTGGAGTTGTGTAGCTGGAAACAGGGTGTAGCTCTCCTTCCTATGACACAAAGCCGATGATATCAATGTTCTGCATTTGTCTGTGGAGTTGTGTGGCTGGAAACTGGGACATCATCCGCTGTGCCCGTTTTTCCTACTGTATTGTTTGTAGTATGTTTACTCCATACTCTTGTATGCTGCGAGAATTCGCTTGTTTTTAGGGAGTGAAATTGTCATGTATGCCACTTATCCATAGGGCTGAGTCCAGTACAGCCGGTGCATTATGTGTTGCTGTGTGTTGCTTGAATCATGTCAATGCTCATGTCTTGTGCATGATCAATGCTGCAAAGCTCAAATGGTTTTATTTAGTTTCTGGATCCATTTCTGTTGACTTGGATGGATTTCAGAGCACCGACTAGGAGGCAGCATCAATGGTTTTGCATTTATGGTGAGGTTACTTGAGTGGAAGGATCTGTCTACAGGTGAGTCATTTCCTTATTGTCCCTGAGTAAGGGAGTTGCACATCACCGACAAGGCTTAACTATGCTGTGCCATGTCTGGGATGTGTGGGGAGTCGAGGGCGAGGGTGGGCCTTCCATAGCAGTCCAGTCTAGACTGTTCCCTTTGCAGCAGGACAATGACAGATTTACATATGATGGGTCAAGGTCCCATTTAATAATAGCAAGGATGGAGTAAACAACGATGGAATGGAAGCTGCCCTTTTATTCAACTTTTGTTGTTCGTTAAGTTCTATTAAAATCAGATTTATTAAAACAAAAAGACATTAAATCAGAGTACCCTAGATCTGGGAATTAGCAGAAAGCGAGTAAAATCTGCACAAGAAAGTGTATTGTAATCATTTCCCATACTAAGGGCCTGTAGCCCTTAAATGCGGTGGTAATGGTATTACCGCCGCATTTAAGGGCTGGTCCTTTCACAAGTTGGGCACTAAATTGGCTGTTTTACCTCCAGCTATTTCTGTACGTGAAAATCCCATTTAGTGCCCTGTTTCTGGCGGTATTACCATCAGCTTTATTAGCCCGCAGTATTAGCGCAGAAAATGACCCATTGGATCCAATGGACCCAATGGGGAATGAGGATTTCCCGTTAACACCCAATACCGCCAGACAGGTGGGTGCTAAGGCTAATACAGTCGGCAGAATTACAGCCGGGGATACCGCCCAACTCGTGATGAGGCATGTGAACCACATTGATGATGTCTTAGGCAGGAAGGATTTGGGAAAATGTTGAATAATGTAAAAAGTCATATGTAGAAAAAAAAGAAATCAACATGAAAGATCCAGTAGAAATGTTAACACGCTGAATGGAAGTTGTTTTTGAAGTTGGCTGGGTCTGTGGAATTCTGATAACACTGACCATCCACAGAGACCTTTCTGATGGTCTGGACTATCTCCTCCAGCAGATCCAGTTGAAAGGAGGTGGTAGCCTTTTTTACTGCCTTCATTTTGGAACTATTAAGAAAGTGATGTGGCCGAAAGTGTGCAGAATAAATCGAAAATAATTATAGGGTTTGTTGATTGGTCCAAACTCTTCTTGTTACTCAAGTGAAATAAAAGAAGACAGAAAATGTAAGGAGATGCTGTGACTGCAGCAACTGGTATTAGCACACCACCGCAGCATACATAAATCAATCTAATTTGCATACCTTATTTAACTGCACCCACCACTGTGTTGCTGCTTAAATGCGTTTCAAGTGCAGTAGAATTGTAGCATACTGCTCCCTCTCACATCACTCTGCAGCTAACGGCTCCAAACAATAGATGCTGGCTTCACTTTCTTCATTGACTCTTGCTCCCCGTTTACACATATTTTATTGTACTTAATTATTCTTGTTATTACAGGTTACAATTAGAGCCAGAGGATGTATTGGTAATTAAATATATCAATTAAAAGACAATATAAAAATGAACAAGTCAAATCATTTTGATGAGAGTTAGCCAGCTTCAAGTAATCAAAACCTTTAAAACTAATTTAGTCTCTATAACATGTACAATTATCTGTGGGCAACTATAATAGTTGAATACTAAGAGCTTTATGATGTAAAAATGTAGGATTTACTCACACAAAAACAACCTCAGTAAGACCTTGGATCAGCAGTTCACAAAGGGGGCAGAGTCCATCATGTTACAGTACATGATTCCATGCATCCATTACTGCTTGCATCTTTACATGAGTGAGCTTGCAAGTCAGAAAGAACCTCCAGGTAGCATTATCTCATATGTCAGGTAACTATCGCTGCATTGCCAAAGGCTTTTGTAATCTGGAAAATACCTTCCAAGTGTCTGTGTGGGAGACAATACTCATAATTTTGCATAAAATGTACACATCCATTTTCTTTCCTTTGGGGTAAACTGATTTATAAAGATATACGCTTTTGAAGGCCAGACAGTGCTTCCAGATTTACTTTCTACCTCTCCCAGTTTGTAGACCTCATAAAGTGCATGGATCATGGAGGTTATTGCTTAGCTCGGGATGGATATCGTGCCTCAGGGGACCTGGTTCGGCAGATCCCGGGTGGTTTAAAAATCAGCACCTGCTGCTCTTTTCTAGACCACATTAGGAAGACCCAACTCCATTCTAAGAGCCTGGGCTGTGTGGATTGCATAACCCAGAAAAGGACTTCTAGAGCTTCTGGATTGCATAACCCAAAAAAAGACTTCTAGAGTTTGCTTTCAATCATATTCATTTTTTCGTTGCCCCTTCTAGGGAGATAACGCTACTTTAATGGATCTTGCACTCTTTGGGACCTGTGCTCTAATAAATTGATGAGTTCAATACCATTTCCAGGGTCATTTTTCCAAGGAATAAAGATGTTTACTCCAGCTGACACTACAATCGGAAATCACAGAAAAGCTTGTTCTTATACTTTGTCTAACTTACTTGTGCACAGAATCCGGGATACGTTGTATGACAAGGTGCTCTCAAGATACTCTATCCTTGGTGTTTCCAATGTTGATTTTCAAGAAATGTACCTCACAATCTGCTTGAACAGTCTTTAAAGTGCTCTGCAAACCAGAAGGTGCTTGGTCTAGTAATCATTTCCGCCATACAGGAGGGTGTCAATAGAGTTGCCAAATTTGGGGGAATGCTCTTGCCAAATGAATTAATTCTAGAACATTAGAAGAGTAACAGAAAAAAGAACAGAGTAGGAGCTAAGATATTGCTTTTCATATAATAGAAACTGGCCAGAATGGCTCAATCCTTGTACGTGTATGGATGGCAATAATTAAAGCTAGCAAATCCTCCTGAATACCACTTTTTAAGTTTATACTATAGTACGGAGCTATCAATACAATCAAAATCAGTGAAAATATCAACAAATATAGAGCAATGTTATGTACAGCAAGTTGTCTTGTATAGCGCCCATCTGCCACAATTGGAGGCCTCGCTGTTTAAAAAAAAAAGTGGCGTGGGGTTCATTAGTGGCACAGTGGGACAAGCAAATGGAAACCTATGGTGTTGATGGGTGCAGGTCAGAAGTACCTGGTTCCTGAATGTTGATCTGCTTGCTGTGGGTTTGACAGAGAAACATTGGAGTATGTTCTCCATAGGGAAGAGTCCAAGATCTGACAGACTACAGCACTTTGGATCTGGCCTGCCGCTGATGTGGGAGAGTACAATAGGGCTTAAGGAGAGACCTTAGCTGGGGCTCCGTTCGTGCTATTGGCTAGGTTTGTGTTGGCTGTCTGTGGGGGTGAGGGGAGGGTTGTGTGTAGTGTCAGGTGGTAGGAGAACTTAAAGGGGAGTTGATTCATTGAGGGAAGTCGGAAGAGGCCATACATAGCAGAGTAACCTTTAGCCCTGTATTTCTACCTAAGGCCATTTTCAGACATGGCCCATTTCTCTGGTTCCCAATGTAACCATTTCTCTCTCTGTAGAGACTGCAGGGCGTATCTGTACTTCTGCTCCCTATATTGTAGGATAAAGGCACCGAACACCCCAGACAAGGCTCTAAATTTGGTAGAATGGGCGAGCAAACATGCTTAAACTTTAAGGAGGTGATGCAGTCTGGTTCTTAAGTACAGTGTTTCCCCAATGTCCACACACTATGTTAGGTGATAACACAGCCTCTTTATATAAAATAAGGTTTGCTATCCAAAAATATATACATATAAATAATAACACTTTCTACTTGGAATACTTATTCAAAGAATGGTAAATATATACACTCTTTGTGGTACCACACAGCCCTTAAATTCAGTAATAGATGCACTCACTGCAAACAGTTTTAAAAAGGGGCGCGTAAATTCTTAAGTAAGGAGTATCAGCATAGAATATGGAAGAAAGGCAGGTTGGTTGTGAACTGTAGCATAATTCTTTCTTTAGGCTAGATACACAATTCTGTGTGAAGATCCCCCCACCTGGGCAACCTGTAATGGAAAAGTTAGGGAGTAACTTGTTTTGTCTTTTACAGCCCAGTCCAATAATGTTCAATAATGTTCAATAACCTTGTGCTTTCTTTGAAAAGGTTCTACCACCACAAAGTACCTAATAGGCCACAGGAGAGCAGGATCCAAGACAAATCTGGGACCCCTGGATGACTCCTGAAGCTAGAAGATACTCTTCCTTGTCACTGTACCTTCGGTGCCTTGGCATGTGCAGTGGCACTCACTCAACGATTCCCCCCGTGGATGTACACCCCCTTGGAAGAAAGAGCCACTGAGATTCTGAGTCCATGAGAAAAATTGAACCAAAATCTTTCTGAGGTACAGCAGTTTTGCTCTTCACTGTGTTCTCCCTTGGATAATTTGTCCGACTGTAGAAGTCCTGTGAAGATGAAATTTACTGTGGGCTCCTTAAAGGCTTGGCAGATGAGAGGAAGACCCCTGGGACACTTCAATGACCTCTGGCGGTGGCAGGTGCATAGGTCACTTTTGATATCAGGTTTCGGAATATCGCAGTTTTCCAACTTTCGGTTCTTTGGTGCTGCAACTGCAGCATGGACCTGTAGACGTCTTCTGGTGACCTGGACTCGACCACTGTAGTGGACCACACACTCTCACCAAGTCTGGACCCTCGGGACTCCTTCGTTAGCTTCTAGTGGCAGGAAAACCACTGAGGGACCTTCCTCTGCACAGCAACTCTGGACTCTCTGCAGCAGGAAAAAGTGGTCCGTGATGATGGAAAGAATGTCCCTTAAATTGTTCTTAGGCAGTTTGGAACCTTTGCAGCTCCGGGTGTCCAGCAGCACTATGCCAGGGTATCCCCTCTTCTGGACCATAGACAGCAAGGACTTCCAACAGTCACAAAACGCACCTCTGCCCCTGGGTGACACCAATTGGCTTCTTCCACTCCAGATGTCCGGGCACTCCTCTTCAGGAATCACAAAGATCCCTTCTCCGAAAGGTAGGCACACAGGATTGGCTTCCAGGGCACTTTGGATGAAGATCAGCAGTTTGCACATTGGCTCGGGGAGAGGTCTCCTTCGCAGGTTGTCTCTGGATCAATCCTTGGGAGACATGGCAGCTTTTGGATTACACAAAGAAAAAGCAGCAGCAGACTTCTCCTCCAGCTGGGCTTCAAGGAACAGCTTCTTCTAGCTAAGCTTTGACTAAACAAATTGGGAAGTGAGAGGTCCCCAGATGCACACATCTGTTCCCCATTCACTCTGGCTGAGCCAGGCTCAGTCAGCCAATCACGCAGAAGGGCATTCAGGTTGGCAGGCAGCCAATCAGGCTCACAGGGATTCAGGCCATTCAATCCACCCAGACACCTATGGTTTGTTCTCCAAATGTGCACAGACACTTCATCACCAGTACACGTGTAGAGCAAAGAAAAATAATTTGAACGCAGGTAGGCGAAGCAATAACTCACAGCCAAAAACGCAGTTAGTGAAATAATGAGCACTTATACAGCTATTTATTTATAGCTTGGAAGCAACAAGTGATAACACAGAAATAAATCACAGAAAAGACAGAGAATTCAAAAGAAAATACATCACTGTGGGCGTAACTGAATCCCTCATCTCGCCAGAAGCGGCTGGAAGACCCCGATAACAGCCAGGCAGAGAGCACAACAGCCCACAGGAAGGTCGGAACAAGGCGTCCCCCCTCCGACCGAGGTCTTTTGTGGGTTTCCCTGACCTTCCCGATAGCTCCGCATATATGTGCCCTCCTCAAAAGGGGTGGCAATTTCTCGAACTTTCTGACATTAGCATTTGCGCATTGCTGAGTGACTGTTGATTGCCATCCGGGTCAACCGACAGTAACCCCAAGGAGCAAAGCTTCCATTTTCTTCTAAAACACCACGGAACACAATTCCATAACTCATAGCAAGACATAACAAAACCAGATTTCCCAGCAGAATGTTCTTGACTGGCTGCATACCAGGTTTAGAAAGCATGTTTTTCAGCAAAGCAAATTCAGCTTTCAGCAAAGTAAGTACAGCTTTTCACTGAGGCATGGAATAAATATTCATTATGGCTCTGAGTGCCCCCAGAATGCACTGCGCACCAGCGCCATGTTTTAGCTCAAGCATAACAATTCCACACTTGGATATTTATCTACCATAGCCCAGTGGCAGAGGAGCCGGTCTCTGGAACAGACGAAACATTAGAACCAAGTTAGGAATACATTGAATACAACAACAACCAAGTATTATAATAGCTAAAATAATGCAAATGCAGACGAAGGCGTAACGCAGTGTACCCCCAATGTCAGGAATCCATGAAAATAACCAATCCCACCAATTCCCAGCCTAACTTTGAGATACTTGGGAAATGAGGTCCCTCAAACCTCTAATATGACTTTCAATGGATCGTGAATGGTCACTTAGATTAAAACAACACATACCTGCCACTGCGTTACAGCCCAAAATATGTTTCAGCAAGAGATAATCAACGGCAGCCCTGTTTTCCAATAACTTTGCTATCAAGGAGCAACTCTTCTAGTGCTTGAGAAGTATGATTCAGACCTTTTACCACTACACATGCTAGTTTAATCAAAGATTTGTAACCCCCAGCAGCTTAACCCCAGACTCCCATTAATGAAAGGGCTAACGTGAGAACTTTGGTCTCTGATAGCAAATGCACATGTGAATCACAATCTGGGGAAAGACCCACAGACTCGAAAGTTGACCTTTTACTTCGAGATATTGCTGGGTGTAAAGGGACCATCATTAGTACTAATCGAGTTAAGGCACATGGACCTCTGGAAATGTTAGCTGGAATGTAAGTGTATGTGATGTTGCCACAGGAAAAGAGCCATCCTGTTGGAAGTTTCACATGATTCAGATGACTGGCCGCTATCACTGTATGATTACAAGACATAGACATAGTATTATTCACACTGGTACATGTGCTTGGAACTCGTGAACACAATCTTCTCTCGAACATTGTTTGATTTTTCTGTTTATTTAAATTGAGTTGTTGGCATTTGCCAATTTCTTTAACATTGCAGGTCATAAAGTAACACACATCGCCTTGAGTTACATTGTAGGTTATAATACATGTCAAGTTTCTCCATTTGCGATCTGTTTCCTGGCAAAACCTGTAGTACTCATAGACAGAAATGGATTGTCTGATATCGGAATCTTGAACCAAAGAATCATTGTGTATGATGCCGAAAATGTGCTTTAGAACCGGAACTGGCGTCGGCACCGCTACTAAACATGTAGTTAACAAAGCTTCTGCATGTTGCACGTCAGTAAGGCAAAAGTGCGTAATGTTGAGTACTTGCTGTGCCAAGTAGGTCCACATATTCTCAGTTTGTTCAATTAGCGGGGAATATTTTCGTCGTCCTAAAGATATCTGTTGTATAGCTGGCATCAATGTTGTTTTCGCTTGCACCTGACGTGTTCGCCGCATTCCACGAATCCATGTTTTCGGTCTGGCAGGCTTTTCGGCATCGGTAACGGGCTGCTTTCGGATGTCATTACTGATCATCATCAGTTTCCCATGGATCGCTGGCACAGATGTGACATTTTTCATTGGTAGCAGCATGCCCTTTGACTCTTCAAAATGGAGTCCATTTAGTCCCACAATTACACCAGCCAGACACAGAATCTACAAGGCAAACCCAGAAAAGTGATATCAGTGTTGAAAATCACTCTCTTAGGTAACATTTGTCTGCGGGCACATACTGCCATTTTTCTTTACCGGGTTCCATTACTAGAACTACCTGGTCTTTGCCTGATGCAATAACATCTGCGGGTACTGGCGGGCCACTTGGTCTTTCGACCCACACCTTTGCACCCGGTATCATACTGTCTGAAGAGCCAAAACCTCAATCCCCACGGGTAGTTAACACTGTGGGAGGCTCCCCCTTTTTAATCATGGACAACTTAACAGGGATGATAATTAACTGGGCTACTCTATCGCCCTTATGAATCAGTAACACTTGGTCCCCACTATTCATCAAGATGACTTTGATCTCGCCTTGGTAATCGGCATCAATGACCCTTCCTAACACTTGGACTCCCTTAAATGCTAATCCAGATCTAGGGGCAATCCATCCCATATGCTCTGGTGGAATTTGTATTCCAATCCCTGTTTCAATCACAACAATCCCTCTCGGGTCTAATCTGATTTCTTAATGAGAATGCAAGTCTACCCCTGCTGACTCTGGAGTCGCCCGATAGGGAGCTAAAGAACCCGGGGTAATTTTCCAATATAATAGAGTTTCTCTGACTGAGTTGGGTTGAATCTGTAAAGTAGGAGTCATTAGCCGCATCAAAGGAGTTTCATGATAATTCACAGGCCTTTTGTTTAACACTTGCACCGCATCAAACACACGATCACGCCAGCCTGTTAAACTGCCATCTCCGGATTTGCGCAGCTGCTCTTTCAACAAACCATTCATCCGTTCAATTAATCCTGAAGCTGCAGGGTAATAGGGCACGTGATAGAGCCATTCAATACTGTTTTCATGACAGTACTCTTGAATTAATTTGCCTTTGAAGTGTGACCCATTGTCACTTTGAATCTGCAAAGGCACCCCATAATGCAACGTGATCTGATCCAACAACTTAATGGTGTTCAGTTGTGTGGCACGCTTGCACGGTAAAACCCTCATGTATCCCGAGTATGTAGCCACAATAGTGCATGCATACTGACAACCTCTACTGATTGGCAGGGGTCCGATATAATAAATCTGCCAAATTTGACCTGGTAATTTTCCTCTTCACAACGTACCCTGGACAATCTGAGGGATAGGCCCGTGCAGTTGGTGTTGGCACACTGGACATTGCAAAATGATTGTTTTCACTACCTCTAAAGGAATACTGATTCCTCGAGCTTGTGCCCACCTGGTAGTAGCCTTTTCTCCAAGGTGCCCACATTTCTGGTGAGCCCACTTGGCCAAACCCTCCAAATCGTCTTCCTGAGCCTCCGCATCCACAGATGAAATCTTGGTGTGTTCATCTGCAACAGAATAAAACCAACGCTCTACTGAATCTGCGGCTCAATGCGCATCCACATGATACACAGTGACTTCACTTTGTGATAACATCTCAGCAATATCTTGCCACAGTTCTTTTCCCCACAACTCTTTTGAATGAATCATCCACCCATTCTTTTGCTAGGTTGGCAGCCACACCGCCAATCCATTCGCCACTGACCATGAATCTGTGTACAAATGACATCGACCAGGGGACTCTTGTTTCAATGCTTGGTAAACTGCGTAAAGTTCTGCAAACTGACTGCTCTTCCCTTTCCCTGATGTGGTCAAAATCTTTTTTGTCTTGGGATTGTAATACCCCGCTTTCCAGTATCGCTCGGTTTCCACATATCGGGCCGAGCCATCTGTAAACCAGGCATGTTCTGTCTGCTCTATGGTCAGATCGCCATAAGGTACTCCCCATTTCAAGGGAGATTCGCGTTTTTCAGACACTTCCGGCGGTATGTAATCTGAGGGTGGTATGTTGGCCACTTGCTCATGTAATTTGGCAATCCCACCCTTCCCTGATTTAGCTCTGTCTTGAATGTACCATTTCCATTTGATTATGATGGCTTCTTGAGCGTGTCCTATTCTGTGTGTTTTAGGAGAGCTCAGCACCCATTGCATAATCAGGATTTCAGGCCTCATCAGCACATCATGCCCCACCGTCATTTGCTCAGTATCGACCAGGGCCCAGTAACATGCCAGCAACTGCTTCTCAAACGGAGTGTATGAGTTACCAGCATCGGGTAATTTACGGCTCCAAAGCCCCAATGGCACACGTTTCCTGTCTTGTTTCTGACACACACTCCAGTTAGCATAATTGTCTTGCATAGACACATTCAACTCCACTTCGCCTTCCTTCAATGGCCATAGATCAAGTACCTGCTGCACGGTATCTTTTGACAAATCAAATGCTTTTTGCTGCTCTTCCCCCCACTGAAACTCATATTTCTTTCTTGTTACTTTGTAGAGGGGGGCAGTATCTACCCTAAATGGGGAATGTGCTGCCTCCAAAACCTAAACAGCGCTATGAACTGCTGAACTTGCTTTTTGTTCATTGGAGTGGTAAACTCAAGAATCTTCTGTCGGGCCTTTGGCACCATTTCTCGATGCCCATTATGCCACTGAATCCCTAGGAATATCACTGTCTCAGCTGGGCCTTGAATTTTGTTCGGGTTAATCTCCCACCCTTCCTTCTTCAATCCTTCCATAATGACTTCTAACTGGTTTTGCACACTTTGCTCATCCTTACCCTGAATCAAAATATCATCAATGTAGTGAGAGATTTGTATGTCAGGTTTACACGGTATCTTGTCTAAGTACTCTGCCACCAGCCGGTGACAGATAGTCGGGCTATGTATGTACCCCATAGGTAACCTCGTGAGGGTGTACTGACGCCCGCTCCATGAAAATGCAAACTGCTCTTGGCACTCTTCAGCAATTGGTACAGAGAAAAAGGCATTGGCTAGATCTATCACTGCATACCAAGTCCCCTCAAACTTTTGGACTTTCTCAATCACGGTAATGGCATCTGGGACTGCGGGCACCAAGGGAGGAGTGTGTTTATTTAATTTGCTGTAATCCAACGTCATCCTCCAAGACCCGTCCCCTTTTTTGACAGGCCAGAGTGGGTTGTTCCATGCGGTAGTAATCGGGCGTAACACACCCGCCTCTACGTACTCTTTGATGGTGTCTGAAATTTCCTTGTGCCCCCCGGGAATGCGTTATTGCTTCATTGCTACCCGCTTGGTCGCCAGAGGCACCTGCACTGGGGGCATCTTCAATTGTCCTACGGTAATGGGTGTGCAGGTCAATGCACTCACCCCAAACTGATACGTTTTACCTCCTAATCCCAAAGTCAATCCTTCTAGAATGTCAAAGCCAATTATGTACTCGGATATCGGGACAATCAACACTTGGTATTTCTTCCTAGTCAAATTGCCTATTTTCATATCCACTTCTGTTTGTACGGCGGGGGTCTCCTTCCCCCCTGGCCCAGTAATGGTAAAGCGTCTACCTTTGAATCGTGTTGGATTTCCATGAATCAGAGAGGCCTCCGCCCCGGTGTCTATCAATGCTTGCACCCCTTGTGTATTTCCCGGCCTCCAAAAAATCTTAATATTAACATGGGGCCACCTATCAACTTTTATGTGAGCGGACGCCACCGGGGCTCGGCCATAACCCTAGTCAGATTTTGAATGAGTGTATCCTGACTCTGCCCCTAACATTGCACTCACCACCTTTCTCAAATCAGCACATGTTGGCTGGTATGGGGAAGGTGTCCCCATAGACCCTTCTTCTTGTTCTTCCTCAGGAGGAGCGGAAGGTGAGGTGTCCCCCTGTGGCTTAGTCACTACCTGTTTCTTAACCTGTTTATAGCGCTCTTTGGCTGCAAGCCCTCTCTTTTTGTATAGTTCATACATTACTCTAGTTTCAAAGCCATCAATTTCTTTTTTTTAAAATTTTTTTAAACTTGTTTATTTTCGGTTGGCACACAGGAGAACAAATTAGCATACCAGATCAACACTTTATCACAGCATTAATATACAATTGTTTATCCCCAGACACCCAAATCCACTTCTTAGTCCCGGCAGTCTTCTGTGGACTGTCTCTTTGCCCATAAAGTCCGATTCCTGACTCATTCGCTCCTGTCTCCTCCTACCTCGATTCGCCTTCCTCCCTCCTCTCCCGGCTTACGTCCTCAAATCCTGGATCTGGCTATCCTCCGGGGCCTGCTCCTCCATCGACTGAGTCTGTTCCCTGTGCGCCGCCCGCTGGGCCTGTTGCACTAGGCGCGGTTTGTATGTCAGCGCCGGGAAGCATAGGTCATAGTCTATCACCGGCGACCAAATGTTTGTGAAACGATGGAGGCGGCCTCTATTTGCTGCCATAATTTTCTCAGCGATGAAGATGTCCCAGATTTTCAACCACCACAACACCGTTAGGGGACCTTCCGGAGCCTTCCATGTCCGGGCTATTGTGATTTGAGCGGCCAGGAGTAATTGTGTAATGAGGGCCGCGGATGCGCCCGATTTCGGGTAGGTGTCTGGGATCGGGGTCCCCAGCAGTAGTGGCTCCAGTTCCAGTAGCAGCGAGATCTGGGTTATGTCTGTGATGATAGCTATACATTGGGCCCAGAAGACCTTCACCACCGGGCATGACCACCACATGTGTAGATAGGAGCCTGGCGAGCCGCACCGACGCCAGCACTGTGGGTCCAGTGACTGATTGAAGTGGTGTAGTTGAAGCGGTGGGAAATACCATCTCATGAGCAGTTTATGTGCGCATTCTCGGTTGGTGATGCAGAAAGAAGATGAGTGCGTGCGGGACCAGATATCGGTCCAGTCTTGATCCTGGATTGGATGCCCTAGGTTCTTTTCCCACTGCGCCATATATGTTGCTCTATTTGACAGTAGGTTCACTTGGAATAATCGATGCAGCATCGAAATCCGCCCTCGGGCTGGAGGGTCTGCCACCGTTAATTCCAAGGCATCCAGGGTCCGGGTGGCCGCCTCTCGCGTCTGGGGGTGTGAGCACCAGTGTCTGATTTGGCAGTATGAAAACCTGTCTGACTCTGCTAGGTTAAACGCACTTTTGCATTGGGCGAATGTCAGCGGCTGGGTTCCTTCAAACAGTTGGCTTAGGGAGCTGAGGCCTCCGGCGATCCAGTTTTTAAAGTTCGAGGGGTGAGATCCCAGTGAGAACGCCGGATTGTGGAAGACTTGGGCTGAGGGGCCCAGGGCTCTCGGGATACCTCTGGATTTGCGGGCCCAATCCCATGCCTTCAACGTTTGCTTGGTTGAGGACAGAATAGCTGGCCACGTCCGGCGCAGCGAAGTTGGCAGGTGTAAAAGAAAGCGCAGTGGGAGGGGTAATCGGGATTGCTCTATGTCCATCCATTTGGGGCGCCCTGACGCTATAGTCCAAGCCCGGGTGTGAGCTATCTGCGCTGCCATTTGGTATTTTTGGAGGTCAGGGACCCCTAGGCCTCCCTGGTCCGGAGCACATAGCATGGTCTTCCGTGGAATGCGGGCCTTCTTCCCCCTCCATATGAATCCAAATATCTTCCTCTGAAGTCTCTGTAGTTGGGGGCGAGGGACTATGATGGGAAGAGCTGAGCAGGCGTATAGGAATCGTGGCAACAGATTCATCTTACAGGCCGTGATACGACCTATTAGGGATATTTTCTGCTTGAGCCAGGTGTCTAGGTCTTTTTCCAAAAATTTCATCAGGGGCGGGAAGTTTATCCAATAGATGTCTACCGGGTTAGCGGGGATCTGCACCCAGAGGTAGGTGATGGATGTGTCACTTAGCGGCATCGCGCACTGGGCGCTGAAGGATGCCTTGTCTCTCTGATCTAAGCCTATCCCCAACGCTGTCGATTTCATCAAATTAATGGCAAATCCGGACACCTTCCCGAATCTGTGGATTTCCGCTAGGGCGGCTCTTAAGGATTGAGAGGTGTCTGTAATGGTTAGCATCACGTCATCACCGTAGAGAGCGATCTTGTGCTGGGTAGAGCCCACTTGAAGGCCTTTGATTCTGGAGTTGAGGCGGATCCGCTGGGCCAGAGATTCCATAACCATAGCAAACAGTAGGGGGGAGAGGGGGCAGCCCTGTCTGGTGCCGCATGTTATGGAGATCGGGTTAGTTAGCAGGCCGTTCACTCGAAGAAGGGTGGTCGGGGATTGGTAGTTCGCTAAGGTGAGCTTTAAGAAGGTGGGCCCAAAGCCGAACGATTCTAGGGTGAGGCGGAGGAACGACCAGTCCACTTTGTCGAAAGCCTTGGTCGCGTCCAAGGCTAGCAGGGCGAGTTTCTTCGAGCCTTGCCTGGCTATCTCGATCAAGTTGAGGACTCTGCGTGTATTATCTGTGGTGGCTCTGTTAAAATAAATCCCGTCTGGTCTGGGTCTATGATGTCCGGAAGAAGCTTCGCTAATCGGTTTGCCAAGACCTTCGAATAAATATTCGCATCCAGGTTTAATAAGGAGATGGGTCGATAAGCTGCTATATCGCTGGGGTCTTTTCCTGGTTTCAGCGCTAATACTGTTATCGACTCTTTCATTGATGGGGTTGTTGATCCAGAAGTGGCGAAGGAGTTGAAGAGGGTCGTCATTGGGGTTAGTAGCTGGGGCCGAAAGAGTTTGAAGAATCGGGACGAGAAACCATCCGGGCCCGGGGCTCTAGTTCTTAAGCTTTTAACAGCCTTGTCGATCTCCTCGCTGGTAATCGGGGCCTCCAACTCTTCTCTACTCGTAGTTGAGAGCTTGGGCAAGGCGGCTTCCCGCAGGTAGGACTGCTGCTCTTCATGGGGTTTTTGGGTAGCTGACATGGTTTCGGTTACGTGAGCCTCTGCAATTCTCAGCTTATCCCGATCTGCGAATTGGACTGCACCCTGGAGGTCTCGGAGGCCTATTATAGTGTTCCTTCTCTTTATTCTTGCCAGTTTTTCCACCAGGAATTTATTTGCTTTGTTTCCTCTGGCGTAGTAGCTCTGCTTCGTTTTGGTTAGCAGCTGGGCTGTGTCCTCCGCGTAATGGGCCTCTAGTTTCTTCCGGGCCGTCTGCAAGGCTCGGTAGGTTCTCGGGGACCAGTTTCTAGCCTTACACGCCGTCTCTGCCTCCAGGACCTTGTCTTCTAGGATGCGGCGGACCCGTTGCTTTTGTTTGTGGTAGGCCGCTCCCCGGGAGATCAGAACCCCTCTCACCACGGCCTTCATTGCGTCCCATGTAGTCGCTGGGGAGGTATCTTCGTTTTTATTGTCTTCGAAGAACTGTTTGATTGTTTTAGCTACTACGTCTCTCGTGGCCATGTCATTTAGGATCGGGTCATAAAGAGACCATCTGCGTCTTGGGGACGGGTCCGGGTTATAAGCTCTTAGCGTTAGCATTATGGGTGCATGGTCTGAATGGATTCTGGGGCCTATGAGGACATCGTCTGTGTATGACAGGATCTGCAGAGATGCCAGCAGGAGGTCGATGCGTGAGTAAGTTCTATGCACATAAGAGTAGCATGAGTAGTCGCGCTCCTCTGGGTGGAGGATCCTCCAGGTATCCACCACTTCGAAGGTTCGGAACAATTTAAGCAGAGCAATCGCCAAGCCGAAGTCTCCGAGGGCTGGGGGGTGTGATCTGTCTACTAATGGGTTGGGGACTCCATTGAAATCTCCCCCGATGATGGTCTGACCCTCAACAAACGGTAGGAGGGTGCTTTCCAGGGCCGAGTAGAATGCTTCCTGTTCTTGATTCGGAGCATATACTGAGATCAACGTATATAGTTGGCCGAGAATTCGGCATTTCACCGCCACGAAGCGGCCATCGGGGTCCCGCTTAGAGTCCAGGATTTGCGGCTTCAAATCTTTGGCGATTAAGATAGCTGTGCCATCCTTCTTTGCTCCATTCGATGCTAGGAACTGCGTTGGGAATTGCCGATCTCTGAGCCTTGTGAAGTCCGATGGGATCAGGTGTGTCTCCTGTAGGAAGACAATGGAGGCCTTGTCATTCTGGATGCGTTTTAGAATCGCTTTCCGCTTCTGTGGGGCGTTAAGGCCTCTAACGTTCAACGTTAGGAACCTTATTTTCTGGATCGGCGGGGGGGCCTCCTGGGTGCCCTCTGGGGTGGGATACTGTTCCTCGTGGGGGGCTGGGGGTATTCAGTCTTCATTTCGTGACTCAGAGTTAGCTAAGTCCTCCTGCTGCCGGGTTTTCTGTATCCTCCAACGGGAGGGTAGCTTTTATCTGAGTGGGCCAACCAACGGGTGGGCGAACTTAAACGGGTGGGAGAACTCCCGACTGTGTGGGGGGCCGGGGTTTTCTGCGCGGCCACCACCACGGCCAACGGGGCCCAAACAGTTTTCCTCGCCAACGGGGTGGGGGTCGAACCATTGAGATCGGCTCGGCTCCAAGGGTGGGTAGGTGACATACTCCTTGGAGAGGGGACTGGGCCGTTCGGGGCCCGCGGCGTTGCCATGCTTCGTTTCGTTTTGGCTCCAGGGTCGATCTTAGCACCATGGGAGCAGACATCTGGATCATTTCATCTTTCGGCGTCTCTGTGCTTTAGACCAGGGTTGTTGCTGTCTTTGGGGTGATTGATCTGGTTCCTCTGGCGGGAGGTGTGGACTGGGGGTGGGTGAGGTCTCTGGAGAGCTCGGGTGTAAAATAGATTTCGCGTCCTCCAGATGGCTAATTTTACGCAGGGTTCCCTGGTACGAGAATTGTAAAGTAGCGGTGAAGAGCCATCGGTAGCGGATCTGCTGGCTCTGGAGGAATAGGGTCAAGGGCTTGAGAGCTCTCCTTTTCTGTATGGTGATCGGGGAGAGATCTTGGTATATCTGCAGGGGGGTGCTCATGAATGACAGTTCATCTTTGGTGCGGCTTATCGCCGAGATGGCCTCTTTGGTAGCATAGAAGTGGACTCAAGTGATCACATCCGGAGGGCCGTCCGAATCTGCTCCCCGTCTCGGGCGCAATCTGTGAGTTCGGTCCAGGACGAGTTGGGTTTTGTCCATAAGCGGGAGGAGAGCCTGGAAGAAGTTGCCTATATATTCCGGGAGCTCTTTATCTTGAATCGTTGCTGGGACCCCACGGATGCACAGATTATTTCGTCGAGCCCTGTTTTCTAAGTCCTCTTGCTTGAATGCGAGGATCTCATTACTGGATTGGAGCGCTCGGATCTCGCGTCACATTTCTATTATTGTTGCATCGTGGTTCTGGGTCAAGTCTTCGACCTCTCCTATCCTCTGTTCCACTTCCGTGAGTCGTTGGTCCGTCTGTTCTAGTCGTGTGGTGAGCTCGGTCATGCAGGACCGGATCTCGGCTTTAATGTCCCGCATGAAGGCCATCAAGTCATCTCTAGTGGCGAGATTACCTTGTTCTTCTGGGTGCTTTTGCGGGGTGAGTTTAGGCGGGGGTCCGGTTTCCTTGTCTTGTGTGTTGCTAGGAGCATGGTGGAAATGTCCGCGGTTTTGGCTGGTTTGGTGAGTCTCGACATTTTGCTGGGGCTGAGACTCTGGGGATCCTACTCTGGCTGGGAGCACCTGGGGGGGCGCTTTGGGGGGGATGATTAGTCTCGGCCGAATCTGCTGTCGACAGGGACTCCTGGGAGGGTGAGGGATGAGGCCTCCCCCAGTGATGTCTTTCGGGGGAGAGAGTGATTTGCCAGCCGTATTTATTGTCAGAGTTGCAGTGGTTATATCCAGGTATTGCCACTCTTGGATGTTGTGGGAGGGTTGGTTCAGCTTGAGGTAGTTGCCTACCTTACCAGGGGGCTGCAGCTATCCAGGATGATAGGTGTGGCGGGTGGAGTGGGCAGGAGCGCCCCAGGAATTTATGGCGGCAGGAGACGTGGGGGTGCCTTCAGAAGGAGGTCGAGGAGAGATGTTGTGAAGCCAGGGGGGGGTAGGAGCGATACGTGGCCACTTTCCTCAGCTGGCGAGGTATCTGGTGGGCAGGGGCGCCCCAGGAAGCTGGAAGGAGGCTCTGGATCCGGTGCGGGGAGACTGTGGGGGGGGCTCCCGGGAATTTGGCCAGCAGAGAGTAGGGGTCCACCCAAGGAGGGCTGCGCCGCAGAGGGCAGGGGAGGCCGCACCCCAGGGCAGGCGGGAAGCAGGGCCGGATCCGGAATCGTGGAGAACGTAGAGTGTATCCTTCAATGGAGAGGGGCGCTGGGCCGCGGGGCCGGAGACAGATGTGAAGTCCTAGGAGGCAGAAGGAGGCCTCAGGCTGCAGGCGGGGTCCCCTCGGGGGAGACGCTGCCGTCCCGCCAACCCCCGGCGCTGATAGTTGCCGGTGAAGGAGGTGGGGGAGGTGGATGAAGAGCCCTCGCCCCGCACCTGGTCCAGAAGCAGGAGGGCTCCGGGGGCTCGGTCGTCCCTCCAGGGAGCCGGGCCGCCGAGCGGGTGAGGGTTGGGGAGCTCCAGAGGCTCTCCTCCAGGAGGGCCTCTCTCTGAAGTGTGTTCGTCGGGTCCGGAAGGCCGGAGAGTCGGCAGGCTTGGGGTGGCTCCGCTGGGGCTCAAGATGCTGGCGGGGCCCTCCGGAGGAAGGAGGGAGATGACGCCGACCCCGGTCTCCGTCCAGCGGACCCCGGTGGGGAGCGGGGGGGGGAGGGGCGGGTGGAGAGGTCCCGGACCCGCGCCCAGGCCTCAGGCAGGAGGGCCCCGGGGTCTGGAGCGGCCGCCTCCCCAGCAGCCTCCGACAGCGCGACTCGGGGCCGGAGCGGAGGGAGGGAGCAGGAGGTACTATAGGCGTCTAGCCACTGGGCGCCGGAGGAGATGAGGGGCCTGGGTCACGGCTGCCATCTTGGCTCGCTGTAGTGAGGCACCCGCGCCAAGTTCCTCAGCCGTGTTTTCGAAGTTCCTGCAGCGTTTATCTTCAAAATTGGAGCGGTGGATGCGGGAGTGGTTCCGCCAGCTTCTCCCGCCAGAGGGACAGCAGCAGCGTTGCTGGAGCCGGCTAAATCTTAGTTGTGGCCGCGGGTCCCTACGGAGGCCATTAACGGGGCAGCCTCATCAGTGGCGCTCCAGGCCACGCCCCCCAAACCTATCAATTTCTTCTCGTGGCACACCATCTTTTAACAAAGCCAAAAACATGCCCTTTCTGGACACTCGGGAGTCTCTACTATCTTGCCTTCTGCCTTCAGTTCTCCTCTCACTACGCCCCTCTCTCTCTCGGGGCCAATCCACAGATGGCATCCACTACTTCATCAGTGGGTTTGCCCGTCATACCTACGAGCAAAGTCATAATGACACTTTTGTATGCGGGCGGTGCAGTTCTGATCACCATATTTCTGGTTGAAACTGAGAGCGGCACGGCCCCCATGTGTCCTGGAGCATCTACATGAATTGCCTCTTTCATAGCATGCTCTCTGACTTTTTGAACCGCCTCTTTCAAAGTATACCACTTTGTTTCCTCGCTATGCCAATCTGTGGTAATGGGATACTTACGGTTACATGCTTGGGCTGTTAGGTGCAACAAAGACACCTGTAAATCTTGCCCATTATCATCAGGGGGCGGCCCTGCCCTTAAGACCTCCTGTACATTGGTGTCAGTTGACAAAGGTAGAAAACGCGGTGAGTCCATGGAATCTACCAACAACCCCGTGGCGCCCCCATCTAGCAATCTCACCATCCATGTCAATAAAGGTTCCCCTGATTTTTGCCTCAAACGAGTAATGATTTCCCCAACCTCCTTCTGGGTGTAATCCTCCAGCGTGGCTAAATCCACAACCCCACCCACAGGATTCTGCGGATGGGGTCCGGCTCGCCGTCTTCTAACTGGCTTAGCCACCACTGTCTTCTGATAAAATTCCACTTTGGGATCTGACACATTTGCTGAGCTGCTCTCTGGGCTTGTTGAGTCAAAAATGTCTCCATCCCACTTATCAGGGTCCCAATCCACAGCTGCGGTAGCGATTACAGCTGCCACTTTTCTTTGATTGACCCCTCCCTGTCTTTTCCTATACTTATGCCCAGCTACTCTGACTGCTGCCCTCTCTGCCACAGCCTGATATTTATCAGCTTTATATTTCTGCTGCATCAACGCAATTTGCTTTTCTGCAGCCAACTCTTTTTCTAATCTTGAAATATTCTCTTTCATTACCTCATTTTTCTGATGCATTTTCCTATAGGCATGCAGGAGGACCCAACCCCGCCTGCCGAATGTGGCACATTCCTTCCCTTTCTCTACTGAAATCTGTTGTAAACAAAACATTACTTCTGACGGAGCAGCATCCCCCAAGCCATCATCCCACATTTCACACAGTCCTGCTCTGCACGCACACACCTGGGCTAATTTATCATATGGGCCTTTAGCCCAATCTGGAATGATAACATCTGGGCATTCACCGCCAGCGGGAAGGCCCTTTTTCCTGAACAAACTATTTATCATTACAGTAATTGGCAAAACCTCTTTTTCCTTTCTCCTTTCTACACTGCAGTTACTCGCGCAGGCACACACACACACAAAACAAAAATAAACAGATTAACACAGCCCAACACTCACTGCCAACTGAAAACAATCTTTTGCCTGGAATGAAAACAAAGCCTATCTGCGTTTGAACAGATTCTTTGATATTTGGAAACAATTCATCACAAATATCCTGCTCACAGCGCCAAAATGTTTTGCTCTCCAAATGTGCAGAGACGCTTCATCACCAGTACATGTGTAGAGCAAAGAAAAATAATTTGAACGCAGGTAGGCGAAGCAATAACTCACGGCCAAATACGCAGTTAGTGAAATAATGAGCACTTATACGGCTATTTATTTATAGCTTGGAAGTAACAAGTGATAACACAGAAATAAATCACAGAAAAGACAGAGAATTCAAAAGAAAATACATCACCGTAGGTGTAACTGAATCCCTCATCTCGCCAGAAGCGGCTGGAAGACCCCGGTAACAGCCAGGCAGAGAGCACAGCAGCCCACAGGAAGGTCGGAACAAGGCATCCCCCCTCCGACTGAGGTCTTTTGTGGGTTTCCCTGACCTTCCCGATAGCTCCGCATATATGTGTCCTCCTCAAAAGGGGTGGCAATTTCTCAAACCTTCTGACATTAGCATTTGCGCATTGCTGAGTGACTGTTGATTGCCGGCCGGGTCAACCGACAGTAACCCCAAGGAGCAAAGCTTCCATTTTCTTCTAAAACACCGCAGAACACAATTCCATGACTCATAGCAAGACATAACAAAACCAGCTTTCCCAGCAGAATGTCCTTGATTGGCTGCATACCTGGTTTAGAAAGCATGTTTTTCAGCAAAGCAAATTCCGCTTTCTGCAAAGTAAGTGCAGCTTTTCACTGAGGCATGGAATAAATATCCATTATGGCTCTGAGTGCCCCCAGAATGCACTGCGCACCAGCGCCATGTTTTAGCTCAAGCATAACAACCCATAACAAAGAATGTGGATTGGGGTAAGTTCTCAGCCTTTCTGCACACTACACTGCATTGATGTCAATTTCAGTCAGTGCTGTCTCATTCACTGTGTCACACACACAGAAACTAGACATCCATAACACATACTGGGAGTTCACTTCAGACTACATTCATACAGGTCCCATCCCTTGGGGATACTCACAACACACTGCCCCTGGGAAGGCTCCAGTCAGTCTGAGAGGAGGCAGCCCAAGAGCCATATATGGTATTTCCACCCAACAGCCAGTAAGGAAGGAGGGAAGAGATACAGGGCTTCCCAGGACTTTGGGAAACAAGGTCAATGGCATTAGAAACCAAAAAGCCACAGGAGCCATCATTCTTTTGTGTAGGAATCCATTGATTCCTGTGGCAGGGCCTGGGTATCCCAATATGGAGGATACCCAGATCCACTGCCAAGTCTGCATGTAGCTGCCACTAGCCCGTACCCTGCTTTGTGGGCAACACACAGGTCCACAAAAACACACATAATGGGTTCAAGGGTGTACCCCCACCCATGGGTGCCATAAGGGTATCCCATGGGTGTTGTTTGCCAAAATACAAACATGAAGAGCTGCACTTCCAGGGGTCCAGTCGGCAGATGAGGGAAAGGGGTGCTGTACAATCTTCCATCCTGTGTTTTACAATGTATTTTTGCCAAAGCGGTTCATGGCCTGGCAGTTGTCCATCATGAGTGATTCTTCGAAATTCCTGACTGCTAAAATGGAATTATGGCCTTTTCATTACACCACGGCTGCAGGTCTTCCAAAAAATATGCTGTGAACATTTTCCCACTAGAGTCTAGTAGGGCAATGGGACCATAATTATTTAATAAATTCCTGCGTGCTTTCTTATAGATCAGGGGTCTGCAACCTGTGACTCTCCAGATGTTATGGACTATACCTGCCACAAGTCCTCACCATGGACTATCTGGATCAAGGCGCTATATAAATAACACATCATTATCATTATATGCAGCCTGGGCCAAAGGCAATTGTAGTCCCACACATGTGGAGAGCCAAAGATTGCAGACCTCTGTTATAGTGCGATAATTCGACCCTACCAAAATTTGGGGATTTTTGCGAGATCAAATACATTCATGAAAAAGAGGGAATAAAAACAAGCCCATACAAAAATATTCCATTGCATAAGATGAATTGGGGCACCTTCTGGTCTATGAGCATGGTAAGGATGCCCCATCTTAATTAATTTCCTTCTCTGATTAAAGGACTTTTTCAATGAGGGCCAGTATATGATGTGCCCAGAACTCTTATGATATGGTTATGTTTAATAAGCAACCTTTGTCCAGGTTGCCTTGGAGACACATTGCCAAAAGGCCCTGGAGTTGTTTCTCATAGAAGATATGAGGTGTAGCACATTCGTTTTAAAAAAAAAGGTTTGTATTCTTCATTTAAATGAGATGCTTATACTTGCTGCTACTTGAACTCAATATGCTGCGGCATGCACATTTCAATGAGACACTGCTCACCATGCAACTGAATAAAAGTGTTTTAGCAACTTAAAAATTATGTGTCAAATTAAAAGAAATAACCCTGTTCCCCAAGTGTAAATAGCATCCCCTGTGATAGGGGACCACTCCGGTGGTGACAGTGTGCAGTATACATATCCTTTAACATAACATAACATTGTAAACTATTTAAAATATGTACACACCTATTGTCACTGGTGTGCATGCCACTTGCTGCCACAAAGTGCTTATCCCTGCCTGGAGCCACGTTCATCCGCATCAGGTGTCACTACTGGAATTCCTACCTTCGTGGGCACTGGCTTAGCATTCTGTGCAGGGAAGTGGCACTGGGTGACAGCTGGGGCTGGGAGACCACAGCTGTCATCGTGCCCTCCCAGGACGCAGCAATGCAGCTGGCAGCAGCAAATGTCTCTGCATTCTGACTCTGCAAGATCTTGACCTGATTGCTAGCAGCATGGAGTTGCACATTGTGTAAGTCCCACAGCTCCACCTCAGGTCTCTCTGACCTCAGTAACCATGGCTGCCCAGGGAGCAGCAGCCGCCACCTCACTGCTTGCGCCCTGCAGACCCATCCTCAAAGGCGCACCATTGGCAGAGAGCTAACTTCATATGGAAAACTGATAATGTTGTGTCTCCTCTTTCCACCAGCGTAGGAAATGGGTCAAAACAAAATAAGTTAGTTTTACACATCTATGATCTGTTTTTAGGCACAGAGGCAAGCCCAGGAAACTTCCATACATACTCAACACAGTAGACTGGGTGCAGAAATATCCAAACCCTTACATACTGTTCAAAGGTTGTCAAAATTGGTATATATCGCCTGCAATTTGCAGACTTTTTTGTTAGGGTGAGTATAGTGACCAATCAGCCATTACTCGCTCGAAAGGGTTTCTTACTGAATCATTATCATAGACAAGTTTCACATTTAACATTGTGGGCATTCTTATGTTCCCACAATGTTCTTTGCTTTTATGCAAATTCGCTAGGCTTGGGTTCCATGAAGAGATGTGACCTGGCCGAAAGGAGAGAATGCCCAGAGTAACTTGTTTCCATTTCTACTACTGCTTCGCACTGACTGCATATGTGTGGTGCTGCTGATCGATCAGTGTGTGCCTAAAATGGTGGGTGCATGGAAATGATCTGAAGATTGTGGACACGGGTCCAGAGGGATATATGGCTCTGCGAGAAGTATGACTGCTGTATCCAGGACTGGCTGCCCATAGTCCCAATGTATGAGGTGCTGGTCAAACAAGCAATGCAGCAAACAAACTGTGTGGATAGGGGGAAAAGAGTTAGGGGAAACAAGGGCATGCAACTACATGGATCTGAGGTGCCGCGGAATGGACTGATGACTGAATGAGTTAATTAAAGGCATGTTATTGCTTCAGGAAATATGTGACATTTACAATTAGACACATGGGAAAATAGAAAAACAGTGATAGTTCACAATAAATGCAACCTCCAGACAATCAAACACTTTCCCCAAATATTTTAGGTTTGGAGGCAGGGACGTCATTTGGAGGTCACCAGGGGTCGCAACTGTGACCCCTGAGGTCTCCCTTTCTACCCCTGTGGTCTCCCTTGCTACCCATGGCCAGCACCATGTGGCTCTTGGTTTCTGGAGTGACTGGCTTTCTTGTTCAGGCCTCTTAAAAAAAAACAGGGGTGCCACAATTGTAACACTTTGAGCACTGACCCTAAATCATAAAGAGTAGGAATACAAATAATGTGTCTTTCTGGAATTCTATACAATAATTGCTAGACTCATTAAATGTTTATTTCAGACCCACTTCAGGGGATGAGCCACTGATTTAGTCTGCTCTTAAACACCTCAAATTCACAATGCAGATAAAAACCTCCAAAAAGCATTTAGAGTAGAACAGGCATCCATTTCGAACTAGGCATTTTACTTTTCGCAAGTTACAGTTATAGCATGTTTTTTTCTGCCGTTGTCTCTGTTACGATCATCACAAGACATTCCATCTTGGTGTCCTCGGTTACTTGACAAAATCATTGTGCCTAAATGCTTGTGTGCAGTGTAGAAATGTTTGACCAAAGCACATAAGTGGCCCTTGATTTCATTGTGCCACAATTAATGCTTTGTTGTAATGTGTCTATCTTTCCTATCTCCCTGGCATGCTGTTCAGGGTGTTTGTTTGCATGTATCAGGTAAAGAGTGCCCAGAGTACGGGATGCCGTGCAAGTGCGCTGCATTCGCCGTGCTAATCTAAATCTGCTGCGATGTGTGTGTGATCTGCAGGTTTGAATCCCGGCAAGGCCAATTCAGCCTTTCATCCTTCTGAGGTTGATAAATGAGTACCACCACAGGAAGGGTAATATTGTATGTATATTTGTTCTTTATAAAGCGCTTTAGCGTAAGTGCTATATAAAACACATCATTATCATTCGGCCTTGGTCGTCTGCTTGAATTTGCAGTAATTTGGTAGTATGGGCCTATATACACAATATTAATGAATGATATATATGGTGATCCATTCTTGTATGAAATGTATATCACATTAGTGGCTTCGTAACCATATTTTTCATAATGTACTTAGGAACAATGATATGTGATGACACTTCCTGTTTTGTCAAGGGGTGAAAGGTCGCGTTACATTGGTTCCCGTCATGCCACTTCATGGTGTGGTCGAATGATATCACTTCCTGTGATGTAATTGGAGGTCAAGGGTCGTGTGATGTCACTTGTGCTACCCCTGGCATTTTGGTGAAATGACGTCCCTGATTGGAGGTAATAATATATAATTGCACCTCTCCTAGAATATTTGGGGAAAGAATTTTAGGGCTCAGGAAAAAAAAGTCGATAACCTGGTGTGGTGGAATGATATCACTTCCTGTGATGTAATTGGAGGTCAAGGGTCGTGTGATGTCACTTGTGCTACCCCTGGCATTTTGGTGAAATGACGTCCCTGATTGGAGGTAATAATATATAATTGCACCCCTCCTAGAATATTTGGGGAAAGAATTTTAGGGCTCAGGAAAAAAAGGTCGATAACCTGGTGACTTTTTCACAGCAACATTATCACATGGAACCAAAAAACGAGACAAACTTATCACGGAAGCATTAGAGAACATGCGCATTAGTTGTGCCACTGGGAGGAAATTCCGAGAACAATTTGATCTGGGGATGAACGGGGGCAGTGAGGGTCCGGAATAGTGAGTTGGCACATAGGTACAGAGGCTAGGGAAAACATACATGTTTAGTAATGTAGGACAGTGCGCAGCCTCAACAATGGGGGAACTGCACACAGGCTCAAGAGTAGGGGACAGCACATGGGATCCGAAGCAGGTGACCTTGCACATGCTTAGGAATGGGGGACAGCACATGCGCTCAGGAGCAGGTGACATTACACATGATCAGGTATGGGGGACAGCACTTGGGCTCCGGAGCAGGTGACATTGCACATGCTCAGGAATGGGGGACAGCAGAAGGGCCCAGGAGCAGGTGAAATTGCACATGCTTAGGAATGGGGGACAGCAGAAGGGCTCAGGAGCAGGTGACATTGCACATGCTCAGGAATGGGGGACCTCAGATGGGCTTCGGAGCAGGTGACATTGCACATGCTCAGGAATGGGGGATAGCACAAGGGCTCAGGAGCAGGTGGCATTGCACATGCTCAGGAATGGGGGACATCACATGGGCTCAGTAGCAGGTGACATTGCACATGCTCAGGAATGGGGGACAGCACATGGGCTCCGGAGCAGGTGATATTGCACATGCACAGGAATTGGGGACAGCACATGGGCTCCGGAGCAGGTGACAATATGACATTGCACATGCTCAGGAATGGGGGACAGCACATGGGCTCCGGAGCAGGTGATATTGCACATGCACAGGAATTGGCGACAGCACATGGGCTCAGGAGCAGGTGACATTACACATGCTCAGGAATGGGGGCAGCACAAGGGCTTAGCAGTAGGGGACAATGCACAGGCGCAGGAATGAAGGCGAGCACACAAGCTCAATAATACGGGAAAGCAGACTAACTCAGGAGTAGGGGGACAGTGCATGGGCTCAGGAGTAGGTAACAGTGGACAGTGTAACAGTGGACAAACGCAGCAATAGTGGACAATTCCCATTCTCAAGATTGAGGCGCAGTGTACAGGCTTAAAAAGAAATACTGTGCAGGCTCAGTAGAGACTGGGGGTATAGGATTAGGAAGGGGCATTACACATGCCCATATATAAGGGGCAGCACACATGCTCCGGGGTAGGATGGATGCTTGGAGTGGAATGTCAATGCAACGTCTCACAAATGGTGGACAATGAAATAGCTCAGGAAATTAGTCATGGTGACGGGCAGTAGCTACAAAAGTGACAACAACTGTTTGAAAGAAGGTGGAAAGAGATCCGAAAAGAAAAAGAGCAGTGCGAGTTCCATAGGGTGCAGCAACAAATCCAGAATAAACAACACCAGCTCAATGGAGCACAGGACAAGGTGCAATGTTAGTTCTGGAAGTGACAAGTGGATGCAAGTACAGTTCTGATGGCTATGAAAGGGGTTTTGTACGATCGGACCAAAAAAAAAGGTCCAACCATACAAAACAACAGAAAAATGCTACCTCCAAAGGTTCGAACACCAAATGTTTGAACCTTTGGTGGTAGCATTGCAGGTAAGTAAAAAAAAAAAAGAGTGCGGGGGTGTCCTCCACAACACCCCGCTCACTATACTGTGTGGCATAGTGAGCGGGGTGTTGCGGGGGACACCCCTGTAGCACACCCGCAAAAAAAAATGAAAACAAAAACAGGGCTGCAGGGGTGTCCCGCGCAACAACCCGCTCACTATTCTTAGTAGTATAGTGAGCGGGGGAAACCCCTGCAGCCCCCATAGTATGTAAGTGTGTTTGCATGAGAAAGGTGAAAACTTTTAGTAGTTCGCACCTTCCTCATGTGAACATTCCAGCTGCTGCAAAATCAGCCGCGGTCGGATCACTTAGAATCATGAAAGGTAAGGTGGCAGTTCACTAATGGTGTTTTAGAGAGGGGACCTGATGAGTAATGTAGACCCAACACATGTATGAGTGAGGCATGACTCAAGGCAGTAAGACCATTTGGAAAATAGAGGGACACAAGGAAAGAACCCCAAACAATTGCTGCCTACCTACTTTTCAAATGCCCCTGCTTCTTGGGCTTAGAACCTTTGCCATCAGATTGTAGGGGAGGTCCCAAGCAGGATCCGCACTCCTACCGGTCATTTTAAAATACCAGGAACATTCACGCCGAAATATGTGATGTACGATGAGCAAACAAACCAGCAGAGAGCCGCAGTGGGGCTCTGTCCAGTATCTATCAGACTGACAGCACCTATTGAAGTACCAACACCCAAGAAAACCTGGACAGTGAGGTACCCATTGAGAACACCATATCGACAAATGAGACAGAATGATGATTGTCAAAATGCAATACCTGAAGAATCCAAAACGATACTTAAAGAAGACGAATGGTGACGTCACAAGAACCCAGACTGACTCACATATAGAAGATATGATGACCTGTGAATGATGAAAGGAGACAAAACACCATGGATAAGTGAAATCCTGAGTTTAAAGTGAAATAGGTGATGTCAAATGTCAGAAACTTATGCCATGAGTGTGATGAAGATATTCAGCCAGTTTACACGTGTACCTATGCAAGGAACCGCAAGAAGCAAAAATTCATGAGGTTTGCTAAGCTTAGTAGTAAGATAGATTGCGGCAAGCGCCACCTATACGTATCTACCCCAGGAAAGCACTTTATATAGGTATACTTCCACTATGCACAGAGCAGAACCGACCAAAGGTTACTTAAGGGCTCAAGAGGAGAGCTTTGCAGCAGGAAAATTGAGAATTAAGGACAGAGAGAAACTCAGACGAAGGCAAGTCATTCCAAGAAGCCAAGGTCGTACCAGCTGAAATAGCCCAACAGTAGATACAATTGATGAAGAGAAGAACAGAGTATCCTATTCTGAAAGGTCAAGATAAGCCACAGATGGTAGATGGCTGGCAAAATTAAATCAAATACACAAATTGCATGGATAATAAGACAATTTCTTGGTGTCAAAATCATGTGACCGAGCAAGCAGAAGGGATGAAACTTTCACACCTACGCATGAATTTGTGCCATGCCCATACGCCTTAACTTTTCCAAACCAAGAAGCAGTCTCAAGGCCAAAACACAAAGAATTAATTGACACATGACCACTGAAGTGATGATTGATTGTTGCAACAATTGGAGGGAAGTTAGGGCTGCAGACAAACTCCCTGCACCTGGCCGGCTATTCTGCACGCTGTTAGGCTAGTGGAAAAGTATGAGTGGGGTTGATGCCAACCCAATCCTAGTGGACCAAGTAATCTAGGGTCCTATAGTTAGTAGAACCAATGAGATGTCGTACTTTTAGTGACGTCTACAGTAGCCATTTTTAAGGAAGGGCTTAGATGCTCCACCTGACACTGTTTATCCAATCCCCTCACTTCGTTACCATATACAGACATAGCACCTATATTAAAGTTACCTTCCTAGAACCAATTGAATTGCATGCCAGATTTTAAGCATTACATGTCAGCGATGACGAATTTTTAGTATAAATTATGTGTTTTTTATGAAATTAATTGGAGTTGAAGCGAGAAGGAAGATCGAGCGATTGCTGATATTCATTAACTCCCCGTTTTTTGTACTTGTCATTAAACAGACTCCCTTTGCCAAACCATTGAATTGTCATTATTGATTTGATGTGAGAGTAATAATCTGCATCCCCATCCATCTCACGGGTGCTGCTGCCTCATCTTAAAGTGCTGTTGGGTAAGCCCCAGCTCTATGGACCGTTTGGGGTTCTAGTGCACACTTGGTAGCAGAGATAGGATGGTTTATCGACTATTGATTAGATAAGACACCCATTGACCGTCAACATAAGTAACTCTAGATCCTCTGCAATGTCACGAGTCCTTTGCCATGCGGCTGAGTAGACCGAGAGGCTCCCCATAGACAGTGGTTAGATTAAAAAGCAAAACCTGCAGGTTGAGGACTGAAGGAACCTGTGCTTTCCCCCACTAACCCCTTCCCACTTCTAGGAGCAGCTAATCGAGCGAAAAGCAAGGAGAGGCGGTAACGAAGGCGGTGATCCCGAGCATCCAGAGAGGAAAAAATGCAAACGGTGAGTGAAAAAGACTGAATATTTTGGCAAACAATTGCATCACTTAGAACAAGTAATGGAAGATAACGGAGGGAGGTGGGACAAAAAATAACATTAGAGTAAGAGTAGAATGTATATATATAAGGGGAAAGAAATATTAACTCGAGGGTGACCGAGCAATAGACAAAGGTACCAGGAGGATACACGAGCATAGAGGATACCGAGAGGCTACCCGAGCTAGAGAGAGGATACCTGAGCACAGAGAGGATACGCCCAAATACCTACGCTTTAATATAGCGGTTAGAAGAAGTCTGCATTGAAAGTCCTAAAAAGATAGGGTGCAATAGAAAACCAGAATCGATGAAAGAGGCGATCTGAAAGGGATGGGCTCTAATTCCATGTCGGTATGATCATAGGTGGTCAACTGAGGGGGTCTGTTCTGACGTATAACGTTTTCTGGGGACTACTTATTTACTTCAGTAGGCCTAGGTTATTTCTATTATGTCAAAGAGATACAGTAACACTTTGAATGTGAAAATGAACAAGAAGGAGTTCAGACACAAATAGATATCAATCTGACAGCTTTTAAATTTATTTTGCTGCTGGATGCATTTAGTAGTCATGCATCAGTAGTTTTTTTTATATAAAGAGGCATTTGTTGAAAAAGCAATCAGAAATGCAAGAGATTCATTCAAAAATACAGAGTGTGCAGGGGGGTTAATTATTAGTCTTAACCTTACCCTCAAACAACTGTTATGGCAAGATAAATTTGCAGAAATCCAACGGTAAAACAAGATAGTGTTTAAAGAAACACTGTGTAACCACCACCTATGGTGACAAGTGATTTAGCGTGTAGTTAATACATAGCAACCAAAGCAAAAGCAATAAATGAGAAAACTCTTGGTTATATGTAGCCAGGCTAGAGGGTGACCTAACACGGTATGATCATAGGGGCATGAGATCTGTGTAGTTGGCCGGAGTCTGTCTAGTTTGTTACGTCTGTCTTATGTTTTTGTCTTTTCTCTGACGTCATAAAGTAAGAACAGTTTTTGGGGGAAACAGCATGAAAATTACGCAATTGTATATCTAGGATCTTGCATGACATGAATTGATGATTGTTTGAAAAAAATGGGATTGGAGCTTGCAAGGATTGGTGCTCTCTCATATTGTTGATTTTGATTAAGAAATGTAAGACATAACAAAGTGCTGTATGAGGAGAAGATAAATCATTTTAAGCATGGAAGACATTACACCGTTAGTACACTTGTGCAAACATTTGCCAAAACATGCACCTAAGCTGAAGAAGTAGAGTGCGAATGGGTTAAAGGAACCACCCACAAAATGTTTATGCCGTGGCCCCAAGCTGGATCGCTATCTAAAACAGTCCTGCAACACATGACGACATATTTGCATACCACATATACTGGCAAAGAGTTAGACAAATGCCTAGCTAGTTTAGAGCTTTGGAAGATGTACCAAGAGGATATAGAGGAGGAGCCACCATTTGATTGGATACTTAACATATGCACAGAGAGGGCTGAAACGCCTTCCGCACCACCCGCCCCATCTGAAACAAAAAGCAAAGCCAGTAAGGACGAAGGATTATATCCTTTGAGGGAACTTAAAGCAGCCACAGGATATAGCAACCCGGCACATGAGTCACCCATGCAAAGTAGTGACGAAAACCCAGACAGAGACAGAGATATCATCTCCAAAGTCCCGAGGGACAAGGAGAGGCGCGTGAAAGACAAAGGAGATCAAGCACAAGCAAGCACATCTCCAGATACGAATAGAGAGGGAAAGAGATGGAAAGGAGATGAGGACAGAACTGATGAGATGGCATTCACACAGATCGAATGGATGGGAGGTCAGATTCTATTGAAACTCAATGGTAAAGGCATTGAAGATGCGAGACAAAAGGGAGAGTCAGATGACTCAAAGTGAAAAGAGAAGGAAAGGGAAAAAGATTGAGAGACGAAAGAATTAGGAAATAAGATAGACAGAGTCGAGAACAGCTGTATCGCGAAGAGCAAGAAAGGAAACGCGATCATAAGTCAAGAGCAGCTAATGATCAGGACAAGCAGGAACAACAAAGAATAGAGGAAGAAGAAAAAAAGATACGGGAGAAAAGAATAAAAAGACAAAGGGATGAGGAAATACAAAGGGCAAATGAACATAGAGATGCGAAGAAACAGGAAGAAGATAGGATCAGAAAGGAAGCGAGGAAGCGCAGAGAGTTCGATGATGACATAGAACGCAAGCGAAGACAGAGGGCACAGGATCTTGAATATCTGGAAAGAGAGGTTAAAAAAACAGATCTAGTAGTAGACTGGGAAGACATAGAAGAATTCTTTCCTGAATACGATTCAGTACTAGGCACATCTAGGGCAAATATCAAAGATGCCTTCGACACCAGAAGCATCGGGGAAACGATCAATAGAATATATGATGAAATGGGGCTAGAACAGGTACCCCAAGGGAGAGGAGAGGACGAGCGTTTTGAGAGCACTCAGTTGTATGACACTGAGGACGCCTCTAGAAGTAGCAAAATCAGAGCTGTTATCCCTAGATAGGTTGACACTAAATAGGAACGAGGAAGATGAGAGGAGTTACACGAGTTGGCCATAGACAATATCAGACCCAGAAACTGAGGAATATGAAGAAAAGGAAGACGAGAGGAGACGCGAAAAAGGCTTCTCTGGAGGAAAAGCAATAAGATGGTCAGATTCTAACGAGTCTGCACCTAAGGCATCAGAGTCAGCCACACAATCAGATCGACACAAAGGAGTATCTTACGGTCAGAGGAGGGTGTCTGCACCGCCCTATGTGAGCCGACTAAGGACATTACCAGGTAGATGGCGCTGCAGGACCATTACCCCGGCAGTGGATAGAAAAATTATGAGGGAGGAAAAAGAGTGTCATGTATTACAATTTCGGTTGCTATAAAAAAGGAGGAACGGGGACACAGTATATACCCTGCCCACACACGAGAAAATATGAAAAATAAGCTTCCAATGTTAACATCAGGAGCCAGAAAATGGATACATGATCTAGAAAAAATGAAGGGAGGGAACACATTAGCTATAAGGGATATTAAGGGTCTTTCGATCGCCATACCTGCTGATAGAGCTGATGATATATGGACCCAAGCAGGTTATCCTGGCATGACCACAGTTAATACTGTGCACGATGGAGCTCCATTTAACAATTGCAGAGCCGTGCTATGGAAAGCATTACGATTGCTATACCCAGATACTTCTGACATGGAAGCTATAATGACACGCAAAATGAAGGAATCAGAAGATCCTTTGCTTTACATTCAGAATTTCCATGCCGCATGTGTGCTGGAAACGAGGGAATCTTTGGGGAAAGATTATACCCGTGTTTTGGCATATATTATGCAAAGGGCTGCCAAATCAGGTACAGAAGTAGCTCAAGAAATTGGTAGGAATCGAGGCCAAACCGTGGTCTGAAATCCAATTGACCATAGCTCACTATTGCAGGCTACTGCAAGAAAAGAATCGCAAAAATGAGGCTGCACGAAAAGCTGAAGAGGCAAAATTAGTGCAGAAGAAATTGTCAAAATATGCCATTGAAGGGGCAATGATAACTAGCACAGATGGATCGTATATGCAGCAGGTCAATAATCAACAGAAAGTTAATCAGTGCAGTAATGGCTTTTACCCCAGAGGGAGAGGCTTTCGAGGAAGAGGATGGCAGAGTAATCAGGGGGGTTTCCAAGGTAATCAGGGAGGTTTTCAAAACATGCAAAATGGCAATCAGGATATGTCAAATGGGCAAATAATCAGACCACCGCCTATATTATGGACATGTGGGATGACAGGGCATCTAGCACGCACATGCAGAAGTCAAGGCATGGTGCAAACCGACCAAGGAACAAGAGTAGGAATGGTGAATCCACCTGTATTTTTACAGCAGGGTGGAAATGGAGTTGCACAGAATCACACTGTCCAACAGCAAGCGCCAGGAGCACAGGAGCAACCTCAGAACTTGATTTCCACAAGGACAGTCTCAACAGTCGCCGATGCAACTGTCACAGACAACAAGTGCAGGACAGGCATTGCACTCTGGAATGAGAATGAACACTGGTGATGGAAGAAGTCCACTCACGCAGCATGGGATAAAGTTATATATGGACTAGGACAGCTCACTGGGAAACCTGATGTGTTCTATCCTATCAGTGACATCAGACCCTCATGAGAAACCAAGGGTAGATGTCTGTATAGGGGATAAAGAATATTCATTCTTAGTTGACACAGGTGCAACATGCTTGTGTATACGTGAAGGCAAGTTTTCCTTGTCCGGTGATGCCATAAATACTCAGGGCTTCACAGGAGCAACCAGCCGTGTTCCTTTTACAAAAGAACTTCCAGTCTATATAGGAGAATGTGATATGAATGTGCCACTGTTATATTACAGGTAGACCCCAGTAAATATATTGGGATGAGACCTGATGACAAAGTTAAACATGACAATCTTGTTCACAGAGAAGGGCATACTGTGTTCGACTCCAGGAATGCATTATTTGAACGTATGCGTAATGATTAGAGCATACGCAGGACAATCGACTATGAAAGCTATTCCATTGGAACCAGAAATATTCGCGTATGGAATATGCATACTAATGGCAGGGCTACCAGGCCTTGCAGACAAAACCATGAGAACCCCAGAAGAATCTTTATTTAGGCCAAGAATACCTATGCTCGAGGAAAAGGGACAAGTATTTCCCTTGGCAATACACACAGCCATAGTAGGAGGAAAAATGGCTTTGATCGATGGTTGTGATGATGAAGGCAGACAATGATGCACAGTAATCGCCATTGAGGAGGGGTACAGATTGACTGATGTCACTGATGACGATCTATTTGATGAACAAGCAGGTGTAGATGAAACATCAGTTGAGGTAAATTTCATTTTCTGGGTGAGAATGATCACAAGAGAGGTGCCCCAGAGAATGATGCTGGCGGAAATACGTCCTGAATATTTTGATGACGACATGGCCCAGATGCCTGTCTCAGTGTGGACCACAGGCCCCTATGACATAGGCTTGTTAAAAGGAGTAGGAGAAGTAAAGATTAAATTGAAACCAGGAGCAATTCTGCCAAGAGCACGCTAATATCCCATGTCTAGGGAAGCAGATGAAGGAATTTTCAAGACAATTTCTGCTATGATGGAGCAGGGCATCTTAGTGACGTCAGAGTCATCATGCAATACTGCGGTTTACACTATCAAAAAATCAAAGGGAGGGTCTCGGCATTTAACACTGGACCATAGGCCAAAAAGTGATATTGTAGAGGACGAGTTCCTTCTATTCCCTAACCCGTCCACAATCCTATGTAATATACCTGTTGAGGCACAATATTTCACGGTGATTGACTTGGAAAATGCATTTTTCTCAATCCCATTGCACAAAGACTCACACGATTGACATCATTCACGTTCAGACAGATGTGTCTGAAAAGCACAAGGTTGCCCCAGGGGTACTGTGAGTTTCCTTCAATTTTCAACAGAGTCTTGCAGATGGACCTAAGCAATATTGCATTAGAGAGTGTTGTCTTGCAATATGTGGATGACATCTTAATTTGCAGCACAACAGAAGAAACGTGCAGACATGATTCTATCCAGCTATTGACTATATTTGCTGAAAAAGGATATTAAGTTGACAAAAAGAAGTTACAATATTGTCAACAAGAAGTGCTGTACATAGGCCAGCTAATATCACATAAGGAGAAAAGGGATATCCCTGAAAGGGCTGAATCCATATTGAACACAGCCAAGCCACATACGATAAAACAGATGCAGAGTTTCCTAGGATTGTGCAATTATGTCAGAGCATGGGTCTTTGATATGATATGATATGATATGATATGGAATTTATAACGCGCCTATAAACAAGTGTTTCAAGGCGCGTTTGACTACACCTCATATACCAAGCCCTTGTTACAAGCCCTAAAGAAGGCACAGGGGACAAAAGAAAACATTGAATGGACTGACAACATGGAAGAAGAATTTGTCGAACTAAAAAGAGCCATTTGCACAGCACCAGTTTTAGGAATTCCCAATTATGCAGAGGAATTCTACCTGTTTTCACACATGAATGACAGTGTCATGACGGCAGTACTCACACAGAGAACCACGTTGGGGTACAAGCCCCTTTCATATTAGAGTGGAAATCTAGACCCAGTGATGAGAGGTCACTTCCCTTGCGAGCAATGTTTAGCTGCTGCAGCGTTCGCCATAGAGAAGGCTACAAGCATTGTGATGGGATGCTCTTTGATGTTGTTTGTCGAGCACGCATAATTTGCCATTTTAGAGAACCCGAAAGGCACATTGACATCTCAGAGAGCTTCTGCATATGAAGTGATCATATTGAATCCATTGATTAAGATAATTCGATGTAAAATAGTGAACCCAGATTATGTTTATAGCGGAGCCAGTCACTGAAGCAGAGCCGATTCATGACTGTGAAAATCATTAAGAATTCTATGATGAGATTCCCAGAGTGAAAGAAAATGCATTGGCAGAAGGAGAAATTGTCTTCGTTGATGGCTCTTTGAGAATCGATCAAAATGATGGGCAAAGATATGCAGGCACCGTTGTGATGAAACACACGGCACATTGAGAATTTCGAGTACTTTTTAGTGCACGATTAGCATCTCATTACTCAGCACAGGCTGCAGAAGTATTGGCGTTGATACTCGCACTCGAGAATCACGCAGACCAGGAAGTGACAGTGTACAGTGACTCCGCCAATGTGACGTCGACAGTGCACGCAGGCCTAGCGCATACAAAAAAGGAGGGGCTATCTCCGAGTGGATGGCATGCCAGTGCAGCATGCAGCCCTATTGGACAGACTGATTAAGGCACTACAGCTGCCAGTGGGTATAGCAGTCATAAAAGTGCGCCACCCACATGAAAGGGACAGATTTTATCTCACGAGGAAATCAAGCGGCAGAAACAGAAGCCAAGCATGTGTCAACCAAAGACGAAGTCATAATAGATGTGCAAATAACTGATGTGCATGAGAGAATGATTGTTGCACGAAGTGAACCTGACAGTTATAACAACATGGAGAAAACCCAATTAATGGAACTCCAAGGGGAGGCACAACAGGAAGAAAGGAATCTTTGGAAGCAGCGAGGTGGTGCTTTAAACCCCTCCGAGAGCTTGTGGTGACAAAACATCATTGGTAAACTGGTGATGCCTATAGCCCTATTGAAGATACCAATGGAACATTTTCATTATCCAGCGCACATGTCAAAAGAAAATTTTGCAGGAACGATCGCTGAAGACTGGTTTATACCGAACTAAGCACAGCACGTTGCATTTTTTATGATGAACTGTATAATCTGCCAACAGTTCACGGCTGGGCATACACTAAGAGTAATTAGAGGAGTCATCCCAAGGCCTAATGGACCTTTTCAGCACTTGCATGTCGATTATGTCGATATGATTCAAGTATGTAACGGGTACAGGTATCTAATTGTTGTGGTGTGTCCATTCTCTAGATGGATAGAAGCAGGTCCGTGTACACACCCAGTGTTGGGGAGAAATTGGACCCCCACCAGGCCCAAAGAAATGCAGCAGGGTCCCAAGCAGGCAGCAACATGTTCCAAATTGTGTTTATTTCTGGGCAGCAAAAAAAAAAAAGAAAAACACACAGAGAGCTTCGTGCACAGTGAAAGTCCCAGCACCGTCTCCCCCGGGGCTGGCTTGCAAGCCAGTTTTGTAACACACTGCAGGCTGACCTCACAGAATTGGACCAGCTCCCAGAAACCTATCTCATCCTGCTATTGGCTGCTAAGTGATAGGTTACCTATGTAGCCCTTATAGGAAGCCTGATAATTGGACATTAGGACTTTTGCGTCAGTGGGTTGGTTTAGCTGTGCCACCCCCATTAACTAATTCTAAAATTGTTGCAGTATGAATCTGTTCCCACCAGTTTTAGCTGAAACAGGCTTTTCGCCCCCGGGCCCTCAGGGTTCATTGGCCAGAGCTGAGCCATTCTTGTTACAATTATGTTTCAAATGATGTGTGTGCTTTCTTTCGTTCCCAGGGAAAAACACTGGGCTCTGGATGTTCTGCCGTGGCTTACTCATATTTGTGAAGAAATAAAAATGTTTGTCTGCCAGGGTTCACTGTCGTTCAAAGAAAGTAATCTTATCTTAATGTGCGACCTTGGCTGCTCCTGGGTTTGCGAGGAGCATTGCTGAAGTCAGCACGAATCCCCACTGAGACGAATGCACTTGGCTGTGATATTCCTGAAACATGGCTTTACACTGTGCAATTAGATCAGGTTAGTTCATATAGGCATCTGCAAGCCTTTAAACAGGGATTCTTGTGCTTTGTAGATTCTGGTATTGCTGCATTTGCTAATGTAGTATGGAAGTTGCAATGTTGGTGAAGTGGGTGTCTTTCAGCATATTTGTCACCCATGGGTGCGCTGGGGCCCGGTTCAAATGATAAGTGCGCTCCTTATTCTTCCTGCTGTCCTGTCTGTCGATGTGCCTGGGATGAGGGGCAGGAGTTTGATCTCGATTTTCCCTCTTCACCAGACTCTACCTGTGCAGCCAAATTTTTGGTAAGAGAGGTTTTTCCCAGATGGGGAGTGTGTGAGTTCATAAGATCAGATAATGGGCCTCACTTTGTTATTGCAGTCTTTGTACAGATTAGCTTGTTGCTTGGTATAAATCACAAGTTCTCTTCGGTGTATCATCCTCAAGGTAACGGATGATGTAAGAAGCTCAACGGCTTGTTAAAGGAAAGAATAGCCAAGTTGAAGCTTACTCCAAAGAAGGGATGGCTACACTGCCTTTCACTGGCACTGTATGCACTCAGAAAACAGCCTGGTTCTGACCATCACCTTACGCTGTACGAGATCATAACAGGCAGAAGGATGCATGCCACTGACACCCCGAGATAGAGCTAAATGTGATGCTCAGCCAAAAGGAGAAGTTTTAGGGTCTGAAATGCAAAATTACTTGAATTGTGTGACATCTTGTCTTACAGTAATTTCAGGACAGCTGCAGCGATGACAAAACAGGTGCAGGGCAGCACAGAACACAGAAGGAGATACAACAACAGACCCAATTCAAGGTTTATGTCTACCACCGGTTTTCCCTGTGGACACGGCCCTGGTTAGAAACCACACGAGAAAGAAGTAGGACGAGCCAAGGTTCAACGGTCCATTCAGAGTGGCGACGTTACTCCCTCTGCAGTCAAGCTAGAAGGAAAAAGAGCTTGGCTATTTCTGGGTGATATCAAGTCATACATCGGAGAAGGCCCGGTGCCCACACCCCAATGCGTAGAGACTACAGACAACAGGGACGAACCACAGCACGTGCAGACGAGATCCATGACGAGGAAGAAGGACGCATGACCAGCAAAACAGAGATAAAGAACCTTTGTGCAAGTTGTGGCTTAAATTAGGACATTCCTCTGAGCAAAAAAAGGGGATAGGGACATAAAACACAGATACTCTGTGCATCCTATTTGCAAGGTGAAGATGGCAGCGACATCACTAAAGACATTCTAATTTTCTTCGAACTAGTATTGAGATTGTATCCGTCATTAGTGGGAAGGCTCACTAACGTCACTGAATTTCTTCAAGACCCTGAAAATGAAAAGACAATAAGCAGGCTATTCATTGTGATCGTCAAGCAGTTCCTCCTGCTTCCGGAATGCAGGGAGGACAATTCAAATGTCCCAAGCAGAGGAAGCAGCAAATAGGCTTGTCAGCGGGCTATTCTTTTGCTTAATTGAAGACTGTCCAGATCTTGTTTGGAGACGCACTGACTTCTTGACATTTCTTCGAGATCCGCCAAACACAGAAGGTTTGAGCATAATCCTGAATGGAATCATAATTCAGGTTTCTCTTCAAGCTCATTGAAATCACAGAAGTTGCTCACAGTGAGTACCGAGCAGTTCCAGAATACAACAAGGACTAGACAAATGTCCCTGTCACCAGAAGATAGCAGATTGGCAAGCAATGTCTTTTTTCACCTAATTGAGGACTTTCCAGAACTTGTGGGGAGGCCTGACAGTGTTGACGTCCTCACTTTCATCAGAGACCCGGCAAACTCTATACAGATAAGCATGCTCCTGTATGGTATTGTGATGCAGGTTGAACTTTCTAATCATCATCATAATTTCTAGAGGAGACTGTAAACTTTCCGCTGAGGGACAGATCGAGGAAGTGTTGACAAGAATACGCTTTTTCTGACAGAGAAGCAACATGTCCTCTTGAGTGAAACAGATAAGGGGCATTGATTGGGAGCTTGTTTATTTTGAACATGCACAATAAAAGTCTTACTGAACTTATTACCGTATGTTGACATTTTCATTTCCAGAAAAGAGAACTGTGTACATTGACGAGAAACAATCCAGTCGTCAGGCAAAGAAGGACAATCATTCCTGTTCCTGCAATTTACGAGCAGAAACAGCAGAATCTAGAGATAACGATCTTATCTAGAGTGTATTAAAATGTTAGTTTTCTTTCCTTAAATGATAGAGATGGGCAACTTAAACAGTAAAGGTGTCATCCCTCAAGAGGAGAGGCGCTCATACTGCTCCAGAACTAAGCGCTGTCGACTGACCTATAGAGGGATCATGTACCTATGCATTGTATTCATCATTGTTTTACTGTCACTGATGATTCGAACTGCATTTTTTATTGGTGCACAGAGTGTTCCGATTCCAGTGCACCCAGTGCACGCATGACACCCATGAAGACACCCAGACCTTTTATAGTCATTCCAGTCCCTAGACAGTCTGACAAAGGAGTTAGTGGACTTGAAATGGATAGCAATGATACACACACACATTTGGTACCAAGCACATTGAAAAGCCGGAGACAGGGTCGGCAGAGCAAGCATGAGAAAAGGTTAATGAAAAATACATGCATGCAAACGATGAGTGCACATACACCAGGTCGAGTGTCAATAACTGCAGACCCACAGGCCGACGAAGGGGAAATGTTTGGGCTGCCTACTATAAGAAGTTCTACTACAAGTGAAGTGAAAAGACAAATGGAGAAAGCTGAATTTTAAAGAGACAAAAGGAGTTGGAGAATAAACCAACAGAGACAACATTGACAAGCACATATGATTCAATGAAGTGGACAAGTAGAAGTTCTACAATACAGCCATATACTGGACCAATGGCAGAGTGGATATGGACATTTATAACCAGAAAACCAGAAGAGAAAAGATGCAAGAGGACAGGAAATAATTGCCAGACTTTCACCTACTCAACTAGTACAGATGAAGATGCCTGCACCATGGATTGAGATACCTGAGAATCCTCCAGTGAGAAGAAACTACATGGATGCTATTAAGGATGTGATGATAGCAAACTACATGAAAACCTTGAGAATAAAGAGAGACTTACAAGGAGATGACAATGAACTAAATGACTACCTGGACAGCACAGCACACTTGGGAAATAACATATGGTACCAACAAATGAAAGAAGTTGGCCAATGAAATTCAGAGGGGGAATGCTTGGTTTGAGCACTCCTACCTTACAGCATGGGGAAGTCAAAGATCTTCGTAGCTGTGGAAATTGATGTCCAGACAGCACGCTGTCTATCACACGTAGCAATGTGCACGACCAGAGGCCAGTTCATGGGAAGTGATGCTTCACTCAAATGGGCAATTGAAGCAACGGATCCAAATGAAGACGATTATGTACAAGACATAAAGACAAGAAACAATGGAAAAACAAAACACATTGTCATCAGATATGAGAAGCCTGGAGTTAAAGGAGCAGAGATCAGAAGAGAAGCAAATCACAAACTGAATGTTCAAGGAAAGACACCAGAAGAAGCTCAAAAATCGAAGAACGGAGGCCAAATGCAAATCTGGGGAACAGTGCTTTCACCAGACAGATTGGAGAAAGGAGTAGTGATCTGCAGAGCATGGGTGGTCTTCGGTCACTACAAGCCTACCATCAACATAGTGCAAAATGGTTGCAAGCCATTATGGCCGAAACTTGCTAAACTATTAACATGGGTCGAAGACAGTGGAGGACCCTTATAGATAGTGCCATTAGAGAATCCGAAATTCTGCTACCGAATAATGGTACAGGAAAAATGGGAGAGAATCAGCATTGTGGTCGAGTCTCTGACGCTCCAGGAATGGTACACGGTACTGCAGTGATCATGGATCATTATTGGGCATGTGGATCCAAAGCATATATCAGGCTGCCAAAGAATTGGGGACAATAGTGAATGTCCATGTTCCAGCACTGGTGATTCGAAAAAGTGATCTGAATATTGACAGTTTCCCGAAAGGAGATGCTCACCTGAGGAATAAGAGATCTGTGGAACTGATGAGCCGAATGAAGCGAGAGAATTACTTTTCTGCCAAATCCATAGAAGCGTTTGATGCTATTCCATATGAACACAGACTGTTCAGTCAGACTTCTTCCGTGTTCATGACAATTTGTATGCCAAGAATTCAGGTTGGAGCAAATACTAAATGGTTACAGATAACCAGATGGGAGTTACTGTAGACCATCAACACGACCATAAAAGGATTCAATCCAATCAGGGAAGAACTGAGGGAAATTTGACTAATGACTCTACAGAACAGATATGTCCTTGACATGATCACAGCTATGGATGGAGGTGGTTGTGCAAGAATTGGAGATTCATGTTGCACATTTATACCATCTCACGATGAAGAAAATTGAACTTTAACAGAGGCCATAGGTATGCTGACGAAGTTACAGAATCAGGTGATTGATGAAGCTGACGAAGTTGATGGTGACGGCTGGATCACTATTTTCATGGGTTCTACAATGGATGGCAGATTCATTCAAATTCCGAGGAGCCCTGCTAGTGATGATATTGCTCCGATTCTGTGTTATCAATATAATAATCTCTCAGTGCCAGAAAACTGCGAAAAGGGCTATAGGGATGAAGATCATGATTGATGTTGAACCAGGATGGAAGCCCAAGGACCTGACTTATGAAGAAATAAGAGACTTTGTGAAAGCTAGCATTCATGCATCAGAAGGAACAAAATTTAGTTATCCAAGGAATTACAGAAACTATGTGGGAAGATGGATCTATTGCAGCCCAATTGGACAATGTCAATTTATGACGTGGAATAAAGACGAACACGTGAGAACAGCAGGAAGCTTGAAGGGAGTCATAAAAATATGGAAGCCAGTAATACTTCTTCATACCTCAATGTATGGGCCCAGGGGATGAAAGAACAATGGACCCAGGAGATGAAGAAAAAATTGATCCAAAAGATAAAGAAAAGGTGGATACAAAAGAAGAAGTGAAAGTGGTTGATGAATCGCCCAGGGGGGGGGGGGGTGTAGAGGAGGTCCCAAGCACGATTCGCACTCCTACCGCCCATTTTGAAGTACCAGGAACGTTCATGCCTAAGTATGTGATGTATGAAGAGCAAATAAACCAGCAAAGAGCCGCAGTGGGGCTCTGTCCAGTACCTATCAGACTAACAGCACCTATTGAAGTACCAACAGCTAAGAAAACCGGGACAGTGAGGTACCCATTGAGAAAACCATATCGACAAATGAGACAGAATGATGATTGTCAAAATGCAATACCTGAAAAAGCCAAAAAACTAAAAGAAGATGAATGGTGACATCACAAGAACCCGGACTGACTCACATATTGAAGATATGACGTCCTATGAATGATTAAAAGAGACAAAACACCATGGATAAGTGACATCCTGAGTTTAAAGTGAAATAAGTGATGTCAAATGTCAGAAACGTATGTCATGAGCGTGATGAAGATATTCAGCCAGTTTACACGTGTACATATGCAAGGGAAGCAAGAATTTATGAGACTTGCTAAGCTTAGTAGTAGGATATATTGCAGTAAGCGCCACCTATACATATCTACCTCAACAAAGCACTTTATATACAAGAGCAGAACCGACCGAAGGTTACTTAATTTCTCAAGAGGAGAGCTTCGTAGCAGGAAAACTGAGAATTAAGGACAGAGAGAAACTCAGACGAAGGCAAGTCATGCCAAGAAGCCAAGGTTGTACCAGCTGAAATAGCCCAACAGTAGATACAATTAATGAAGAGAAGAACAGAGTATCCTATTCTGAAAGGTCAACATAAGCCACAGAAAGCAGATGGCTGGCAAAATTAAATAAAATACACAAATTGCATGGATAATAAGAAGATTTCACAGTGTCGAAATCACGTGACTGAGCAAGCAGAAGGGATGAAACGCTCACACCTACGCATGGATTTGTGCCATGCCCAGACGCCTTACCTTTTCCAGACCAAGAAGCAGTGTTGAGGCCAAAATACAAAGAAATAATTGACACATGAGCACTGAAGTGATGATTGATTGTTGCAATAATTGGAGGGAGGCTGGGGGAGCAGACAAACTCCCTGCACCTGGCCGGCTATACTGCATGCTGCTAGGCTAGTGGAAAGGGTATGAGTGAGGTTGATGCCAACCCAAACATAGTGGACCAAGTAATCTAGGGTCCTATAGTTAGTAGACCAATGAGACATCATGCTTTTAGTGACATCTACAGTAGCCACATCATTAGATAGCACAGAAGTCTAGTACAATGTTTTAAGAGAGTTTGTTGAAAAAGAAGCACTGTTGGGCCACAAGCCGTTAGATTTGTGAGGGCAGAACTGGAATCAACTCTGCAAAAAGCAGCTTCTGCAAGTCTCCAGTGAGAACAAGCAAGCTACAGACAACAATAGGTAAGTACCCCGTTGTTAAGACAGTACCTTAGGTCTGAAGAAAAAGATCCAGCTGGCTTCTGTTCTGGTTGCAGTCCTACAGTTCCTGGGTTCCTGTGTCTCAGTCATGGGGACAAGAGGGAGGACTTGTGGGGGCTACAGGCTCTCTTCAGATCAACAGCACTTCACGGTTTCAGCTACCGGCAAATAGCACCGCCACCGATCTTGACACTTGATGGGCTCCTCTCGCTTCTGTTGTCCAGCACTCTGTTGAGGTGGCTCAGGCTTGGGTCGTCCTGCTTCGGGAGGGTTCTCAGGATCTTCCTGGAGCTCGAGTCCGGCTTAAAGACAATGCACTCATTTCTGGGTTTCCTGACCCCTGGCAATCGGTTCCAGCAGCAGTGAAGACGTACAGCCAGCAGGGAAAGGTCTTTCAGCACGGTTCGTCTTGGGGTCACCAACCCAAGGGAAGAAGCTGTCCGTTCCGGGCTTCTCTAGTCGATACGAAATTGGAACTTCAGCAATGCAGCAGGCCTTCACCGGGCTGTTCAACGGTCCAGGAGGGTGCAGCAAGCTTCTCTTCCAGTTTCTTTCATCGGATGTTTCTTCCAGTGGTCGACTCTGCCTTATGTTCAAGAGACCTCGCCTTTTATGCAGGTTTCTCCCATTCATTCACAGCCCGGATGTCACTGACACAGCAGGGTGGCTGTCCTGCAAGGACAGCCAGCCAGCCAGCCAATTACGACTGGGTGCATTCAGGTACCAAGGAGACTAAGGACAGGGAGTTTCGGGCACCTACCTCGCTTCCTGCCCTGCCAGACACCCTGGAGCCAGAGGTGGGTTTCAGCACTGAAGCCCGCCGAGGGCAAAATGAACAAAGTGTCAAACCTGGTTTGGCCAACAGAGTAAAACCCAACAAAGACCTCACAAGGAAGAAATGGCAAAAAAAGAATTCCGGGCCATTTTAACAAAATGGGCACCCATGGGTGAAATACTGCAGCTGAGGATTCAGCCTGTGGTAAAAACGCACAATGGTAGGAAAAATAAACCACTGCCACCAGCCATTAAATGTAGTGAGGGTAAGAAAAAAAATGTTACATGAGTAAGTAGGAAAAGGGGATACTAGGTAACCCCCCAGTACTTCCACATAAGATGGGGTGTACTGGACTTGCATAGAAAAACAGGTAAGTAAAGTCAATTTCACTTTACTACTCTTGGGAACAGTAGTTAACTCAAAAGAAGGTATTTAAACCTTATGAGAAATCCAAGGGACTTCTGTGTGACACTGCACTGGAAGGTGCAGTGTGTCACAATACAAAAGGAGATGCCTATGGAGTTTGTCAGACTCCAAAATGAAAGAAACACAGAGTCCAAATCAGATCAAAAATATATGATAGATTGAGAAAAAGGTCTGACTCACCCCAGGATAGAAATAAACAAGTCCTAAAGTCCAGCACAGGAGTTGGGATCTCTAAGGTTGAAGGGAATTGGCACAGAAATGAGAATTCTCCCTAACACCACCTACTTAAGTCTTTCAAATTTCACTATGACCCATTATATCCCTCTGTCCACCTGTGATCTCCCGCTTGTACTTAGGGCACTGTCTTTTGAGCCTTTTGAACCATGAGAATCAATCAATGTTCTACTGCTTACCTACATTTGCCTTTTCCTGATAGCCATTGCTCCTGCCCAGAGGCTTGGCAAGCTGGGCACTCTCAACTCCCCCCCACCCCAATGTGAGATTTGCTCACGGGGGCCGAATTCTCTTCCCCTCTTTATTTTTTTCTTTCTGAAGGTGGTGTCTGACTTCCACTTCTACATGGACCTTGTCACACCCAACTTTGGGTCGGACCACAATCCCGCTTCCTCCCTCTCTTCTCATCTCCCGGATGTTGGTACATCAGTCATAGTGTACCTGATCGACACATCTGCCTCCCGCCAGGGAAATTCCCACTTTGTCTGTTTTGAACTAAGTCGTGTGCGGAAGAAACCTTCCACTGCTACATTGGTAGGTGGATCAGGACCACGAGTCACGCGGTAGAAGGCTTCGCAACATGAAGAGTCCTGAGTTATTCTACCAGCGCAGTATCATCATCCTGGGCTGCTTCAAGGCTATTCTCCTAAAGGACATATGTTTGTCAGCGTTTTGTTGTCCCCACGCACTTTCACAGCACACACTGTCAGTTGCCTGACCCTTTGGTCAACGGTTCTGGCTTGCATTAATTATTAACTTAATTACACTAAAAACAATGTCATGTGTCTACTGCAGCATTGTGTGACTGTGTCTACCCGGTGTGCTGCTTCCAAACACACGTAGCCTAAGGACTGAGATAAGGAAGAGAGAGAAACAGTGCTGGCTGGATTACTAAACAGTAATCCCATTACACTGAGACCTACTGTTCCTCTTCTAAGCCATGCAACCCTCCCGCTGCTTCTCAGGGTAGATCATACTTTTTTGTAGCTTGACATTACAGGTAAGCATTGGTGATTGACACATCCTTCTACCCCACCCCTGTGGGAGAAGGGCCAGCAGAGGCAGCTGGGATGAAACCTTCTATCCTCCTGTTTTTAATGGGGTGGCTGAGGCAGCCTGCTTTGCAGTATAAGGTCTCGGAAGAGAGAGCATAGGACTTAGGACCTGATTCTGAGCTCCATGGAAACATAAAGAACAGTATAATTTCGTGATTGCAGGGCACTTTTATTTTCTTCATATTCTATAATTATATAAATGTAGGTACATAATACAGAGCAAATATGACGTCATTCCATCACGGCGCAACACTTCTTATTTTACATGGAGCTCAGACTCGGGCCCTTAGACACAGTTTTCATCATCAAAATAGCTCAAGGTCTTTTTTTAAAAGAATCCAGCAACTAACATTAAATTAATTAATATATTGTAAGGCACTCAATACGAGAGACCAGTCTCTAAGCTGCAGTACAGAGACTCAAACCAGAGTTGCTCTGTGATGGCTTGTTTCTAAGACAAATGCGTTGCCCCTGAGCTATTCCCCAGCCCGTACCGTGTTGCCCCATAAAACACCAATATGAAATTAAGGGCCCGATTCTTAAAATGGTGTCGATGCCTAGTAGAAATCCGACATTCCCCGCCTCTGGTAAGACACGGCTGCTGCTAAGCTCCCTCTCTTCATTCATGTTGTGTTTTATTTACATGAGGCTACTTTTAATTTGATTTCCTTTTGCAGGCCGCGTACTGCATGCAGCCTGCGCATGTAACTGGATGCACATTTTCACTTTACAGGCATTCAGTTTACATAATGTAATCTTGATTTGGTTTTTATTACTTACTTTAATTTCATACATTTTCATTTCCTGGTATACCGCTTCATCGTGGTGGAGGTTGCCTGGCCCCCGACTCTGCCTGCCCTCACTTGCTTCTTTGTCACATTCTTCTGCGCACGTATTCTAGGGCGAGTCTTTCCTCGAATGCGAGTCTTTCCTCCCTGGCCATCATGATACAACAGATGAATGGCTCCTGCCTATTTCATGTGCCTTTTTAGGAACGCCCTCCCTCGGCACTGCAGTGGACGTACGTAGCGGAAGTGCCGCCTATGCACTGAAGTCCAGCCTAAGTCCGGCCCATCTGTGTCCATCCGCACTCCCTGCTGGATCTGGGCAGACACCCCCTTGCCTCGATCTACAGTTGTGTCTAGGGATGTGCTGGTTGATTTAGCCCCCCTTACACCGTGTGGCACCCAGGTTGGCCTCCCATCTCCCCCATTACCTCTCACGCACCTTCGGGTTGCCCAAGCCCCATACAGTGCTTTCTATTTAATGTGCAGTCACTGAAAGCCCATGCTGTCCCGTTCTATGAGCTACTTCAGGAACATAGGCCAGGCATGGTGTTTGTCACCGAAACTTGTCTCAATGAGGCTTCCGGCCCCTGCCTAGTCCAAGCTTTGCCATCTGACTACTGTATTCTGAGCCTGGACCAGTCGCCTCCTCATGCAGGCAGGGGAATTGCCCTTGTGCACCACTCCTGCATTGCATGCTCCATTCTCCAATTCAGTCACAAACTGAAAATGGAGGCTTTTCTGATCTGTGTATGTTTATCAGTGGTAAGCACAGTTTATGTTTGTGCTATCTATCTCCCACCTACAGTGGACCTTTTGTTTGCACTTGCGTTTGCAGAAATAATTGTGCTTCTCCATTTGCATTACAAAGACCTAATCATTTAGGGCAGGGCCATCTTAACAGCTTTGGGGGCCCGGGGAAGACAGCCTTGGGGCCCACCCCCCAAAACCCATGTTGCCCCCCAAAACCCATGTCCTACTCCCACCCTCCTTCAAACCCATGTCGCCCCCCGCGACACCCATGTCCTCTCCATATCTCGAGTCTAATTCAACAGATACTCCTCTAAGCTTTAAATGGATTATCTAGTTGTTAATAAAATATAAACATTATACATCTGTGATCTGTTTCCCCAAGAGGATGCTATATTAAGGACATTTCACTTTGTTTTTGTTTCGAATAATATATTTTGTAAGAAAATAAAGGAAAAGGATTTTAAGCAAGCATTTATTAAACAAACAGTATTACTAACAGTAGTCATCGGTAGCCCCTGGCAATGTGTAGTCCTACTTTTTCATTTTAGAGAATCAGTCAATATGGTACAATCAGGCCTGCTTTCGCCTCTCTCTCCCCTTCTACAATCAGGTGTAGATTTTCAGAAACAAGTGAAGCGTGACAAGTGAACCAGGGGCACCTCTGCTGTCTATACGCATGGAGCACAGCAACCCGGGAGAGGTGATTCCCAACAACCCTGGGATTCGGTATATGTGCAGTTGCCATTGATTCCCAAAAGGCCCTTCTTACTTTCCGACCAAGAGCCCACACACGCACACTGCAATGAAAGTTAAGACCACTCCCCATCCCCCGGCGAGAAACTTTTTGAAAAATGGTTTCCAAAATGTGCAATTTACTGACCAAACCCACAGAAATATGATATAAAAAGCATTAGGTTTTACATACTAATGGTGGTACATTATTCTTATTTGTGTAAGTGTGATGATGTATTTTACAGCAGCTTGTATTTGAGAATAGTTGGTACATAGTACCAGCTATTCTCAAATACAAGCTTGTATGCATAAAGAAAAAATAAATTAATTATATAGATTTCCAGTAATGATGGAAAAAATATAATTTTGTCATGCTGTTACTGGCACTCATGTGTTCATCCTCTTACTAAGGTGGGATTGTAGGCATTATCTGAAAGGAGAGAACCTAAGCTAAAAAATTATGTTTTTACCACTTAATTTGCAACATTTGTCCTACATCTACTGGCTGTCTGCCTCGCCATTGCTTCAGTTGCTCAAAGCTGAAAAAGGTGCAATGCACACGTCACAGAATAGCACATACATATTGCATGGAGAAAAATGTATTATCACAACCTACAACCATAACATCATGATCTGTTCTGATCAACAATTAAACAAACGTCACATATCTCACTGTCGCAGTGTTTTGAAAGTTAATGGCTTAATTGGAGTTGGAAACCAGCTACTGGTTTAATAAAAATGGCTTAACAAGGTCTGCCTTCAGCTGCTCGATTTGCAATCACTGTGCATGTCCTTTACCAAAGTCCTGTTAAAACCAGGCATTGGCAAAGCCAACAGTTTTGGCTTGTGTATAAGTATTAGGCATTTGCCAGGCACTACTATTAGATGCCGAGGTAGTACCTCTGAGGTACTCACACCATTTTGCACCTGCTACCATCAATGACCATTTAATACCATTCCAGCTGTGCCTGGCAAGTGTCTTTCCCATGCCTACTAAAAAGCTCAAACTGATGGCATTGCCAATGCTTGTTTTACTAAGCCATTAAGCACGTGCCAAATGACAGCACAGGGCATTTGCAATTAGCATAGTGTGATCCTGTGGACTCATCCTTTCATAAAGGCATTTTGGGCTGAGGGTGGAGGGTATAGAGGCTCCGTCACTGCTGACATTTTGTATCATCAGCAGATCATTTGCATATCTTTGGTATTTAACAAATGTGACGTACAAACTGTTCTGACAAATAGCATAATGGTGCCGATAGCGATACTATCTTAATACACAAACGTGTTCAAATGACACCTGCAAACATTTCCAAACTATTCCTTTGTGCCATTTGCAGGGGCGTAGGGGACCCATAACATCTGGAGGGGGCAGGGGACACCTTGGACTTTTCTTTTTTTATTTATTTATTGTTTTTTAGTTAAAGAACTAAGGCTATTAGGTGGTGTTGTGTGCACTGCCCAAAAACCAAAACTACTGTCATGGCAAGTGGACATGCGACTCACACCTGCATCAAGACAAATCACAACAGTAGGGCCCAGCGTTTCCAGACTTCCCCTTCTACGGCACCTAGGCGGCGGCCCCTCATAATACCTGAGGGGCATGGATACCCTTTCTGTTTCCAGTGCTCCTTGTGCAAATGCTGCATACTGCAGCGCCTTAATGCAATCGGGAGCAAATGAAAGGCAGCAATGCGAGCCTTATGAAAAATAAACCAAGAAACCCAACCAGAGATGGCAAGACCTTCATTGCAACCCACAGCCCAAATTAATTGCCACATTTGATCCCTAAAAAGGCTAAATTAGTAGAAACCCTTTGGCTCGCTATTATGCTGTCGATTTAAATGGCCAGTGTGTCCATCACACAGTATACTTGCCTCTTTCACCCTGAATTCTCAGTCCAGTGGCAAGGGCAGCATGTGTGCTCCGCTCTGTCTCATGGGGGGACTCGCCTGCTGCACCAGTCTGCTGTAGACTACAAGGTCACATGTGCTCTCTTCAGCAACAGCAAGAGAACAAGCAAGAAGCCAGCGCACGCCATGACCGCAGACGGGCCTTGTACTTGTTGTAATTATGCGAAAGGTATCCATGACACAGCACAAGAATGAACACAACACTTCGGAGGGCGTTCTCGTTTGCAATTGCAGACACCTCACTTGGAACTTAGCCGCTCACCCTTTCTGCTGCACTGCAGAGCATTACAGACAGGACCTTTAATAGCTGTACTACCCGGATGCACGGCCACAGGTCTTCTCAGAAGACAATAATAATGATACATTCCGATTAGAATTATGGAACTTAAGGAGATCGGAACACACACTTTACAGCACAACATTCCTCTGTCAGTTAGGCAATTGGAAATGCAAAAAAATATTGGTGGGAAGAGCAGGAATTTGAAGAGAAAGAATGCAAACTTTTTTTCAAAAACCGGGAAACAACGCAAATTGGGGGCACCAATTCCAGAAAAGCAGCACTGCAAATAAAAATAAAAATGCTTAATCTGTGCTATGAATTCCAGAATATACCTGCCCGCATAAAGTCTAAGCAACTTTTTTCCCAATAAAGAGGAAGGAGAGATGTTTAAATTGCCAGGAATGAGTGTAAGCAACAATGGCATGTACTAGTAACTAACATTGGGAACCTTCAGCCAGGAAGCTAGAACCATGTTTTTTTTGCTACCAATGAGGCCATATGATGTCCTTTGCGATTCTGAATTATGTAGCGGCTCTTCCTGTAGACAGAAGATTAATCATGAACACCTCACTTAGTCTCCAGGATTATCACGAGTACATCTATTCACCAATCAGAGTCCACAGGGATAATGTCTCACCTTACTACTCAAAGTATGTCCATTCACCTAAAGGCCCGGGGTACAAACCCTAGGACATCACAGGATGTCGCATTACAAGAAGGGACAGCACATGACCTTTTGACAAAGAGGATATCTTAGACAGAGATTTTGTGACACCTTTGTCCTTGTGACTTATATTAACCAGTGCTCTGCTGCGGTTACATGACAGGGGTGCAGTTATTATTTCACAGGGGCACACTCAGCGATCACTGGTGGCCAGTATAGCCTTAACTGTTAAGTCAGTAACTACCATCTCAAGTCATTTAAAGCTCGCAATCCAGGTATACTCACCAAATACAAGGTACAGCGTCATGTACTCAGGGGCTGTCATCAGCTGATAAGTGACATTTCAGGGCCCAAATACTGATAACACCAGGAAACGCCTTGTTACGCAAGCTCCAGAAGACCAGCCTCTCCTTTCCAAAGTAGTTTGTGCGCAATTGCCCATAAGGTGGAAATCCAAGTGAGTTGTGAACCATGTTCCAAAGTGAGATATAGATGGAATGTGACATTTGAATGTAGATTGTATCATGCAGAATGGTTGTGGTGACAATAGTGGGCAAGCAATTGTACAATGGTTATTGTTGAGCAAATGGAAATATTGACATAAGAGATTTGTTTCAAGCAGAATTGTTGGTGACATGGTTGGATGCATAGAACGAATAGTGAAAACAGTTCATATCAATTGCACCAAGGGGAAGGGAAAAGAGAAAGGAAAAAATGGTGTTAGAAGTGGAGGGTGTGGAAACCGGCCTGTCTGAAGCCAAAGCAATAAAGTTGGATGTAGGTATGTTTCCTTATGTGTGTTTTACAGCAAGAAGATTATAAATAGGATGTGAGCTCCAGCGTGGTGGTTCTGTTTATTAGTACTGGCACCGCTGGGGAGTGGAGGCATGGGCTATGTGTGACGGGAGCGAGGCGCGGGCGCTGGAAACGCTGTGTGGAGGGAACTGGGGGTTCTTCTACATCTGTGCTCCTGCGCAGAGGCGAGCACAGGCGTGCGTGCGGTGTAGCACCCTCCCCGAGACTGCAACCCCCAGGATGGCTCAGAGGCTGGAACCCGGCCCTGCGATGCCATCTGCTCCGGAGCTGCTGCCCCTGCCGTGCCTGGACTCCACCACGCAGCCACACTGGCTCTGCCCCACGACGAGAAGGAGCCGAGTCCTGTCACTGACGATGCCTTATTAGGCATGGGAGGCACTGGGCTAATTAAGGCAACTTGGGGGAGGACGGGATGTGCAGAGGCGTACAGGATCCGCATTTGAGAAGGACAGGAGAGAGCCAGCTGAAGTAACAACCTGTGGGGTAAGCATAAATTGGGGCTGGGATGGTAACCTATTGGCCCGGTGGGGGCTGTGATGTAGTAAAGATGAGCGTCAAGCAAGGCGTGTGGTGGTCTGGTTGGGTGGGAGGTTGCCCTGTGGCTCGCGTGCTGATGGGTGAGTTCCTGGATAGCTGCAAGAGGGAGTCCGAGATATTGTCTGCAACAAGGATGGCCTGGAGGCATGGGTTTGTGCTCGTTTGAAAAAAATGGCTGGTTCCAGAGTTGGGAAAAGGGCTGGTGTGCTGGGTGGGAAGGCCTTCTGATGGGTGCAGTGGCTTGTGAGAATATGGAGGGAGTCTGGTTGTCGCTGTGAGGATACCTCAACTAAAAAGGAGATCTAAATTCACACCAAACCTCCAGGCGACAATGCATTTGATTTGTCTGGTTTAGCATTCCATGCACAATATAGCAGCTGCTGTCTTTTATTTTCCAAAAAGACCCCTAGAGCAAGTTCCAGGCCCCGACATCACTGGGCAGAATCCTTCCCGTTTCCGTCACTATTCAAGTAAACCAGAACAAGAGCAGGATTTCAAAATAGGGGTGTCTCACTCACCGTCGTCCCGAGCCTCGGAAGCCTAACAGCACGCGTTGCTGTCTGCTGCTGCTGGCTTGTTCTGAAGGTGAGGAAGAGGCTGCAAGCTGCGCAGCAGTGCACTGCGCACTCCAGCCCAGTGGGCTGGCACGTGCCGTATTCCCTGGGGGTGGGGGAGGGGAACCGCACGTGCCGTATTCCCTGGGGGTGGGGGAAGGGAACGCTCGCACAAGCAAGAGTTGTTGGCAGCAACTCTTGCTCGTGGTCCTGCGTCGTTCTCCTCCCCCTCCCCCACTGTTGTTGTCCAGAATGATCATGGGAATCGAAACCATGGCCCGTGCCTGCTTCACAGATCACAGTGTCAAGATTCAGGAACAGGGGCTGGGGCTGCATGCACACACAGGACACACAAACTGGGGGGACTTGGGGGGAATTTGTACCTGTCGATATAATTGTACACATTGATTTCATTTTCTGCCGCAGCCACGCTGCCCAAAAAATAAAAATAAAACACACACACAACTTGTTCAGCACTTCTGGGGTCCCCCTCCATGGCCACCAGGATGGGGGGCCCGGGGCACGTGCCCCATTTTCCCCCCCAAAGAGACGTCCCTTATTTTGGGTGACTTTAATCTACACCCTAATGACCCATCGGATTCCCATGCAGGCCTCCTTATTTCTTCTCTGATTGACCTTGGCCTTTGCCAATTGGTCACAGGCCCAAATCACATATGGGGCAACACCCTAGATCTGTTGCTCTTGGTCCCGGGTCTGGTTTCCGTCTGGCCAGCTTGCCCCCTGGCGTGGACAGATCACATTCTGATTCCCTGTGCTTATCTTAGGGCTGCAGGTGACATATTCAAGTGGTAATTGCCCACCGTACCACAGGTGGCGTGCCATCAGTATCCCAGACTTGTCTGACAATATATCATCTCTGTGTCCCTCCCCTCTTGAGACTGACCTTTCGACCCTTGCCTCTGCCCTGAGTTGTACTGCTAATCTTTTGGCTCCTGTGCAACAGTCCAAGCCACAGAGACTCCCCTCAGAGCCGTGGTTCTCCCCTGAATTGACAGCCCTGCACCTGCTGCGCAGGCAGGCGGAACGTAAATGGCGGGCCTCCTATAAACCATCCATGCACCTGGAGCTGTGCAAGGCTACAGCCATCTTTCAAAATGCAGTACTTGAGGCCAAGTGCGTCTTCTTCTCCTCACGGCTGTCGGCGGCTATGAACCAACCTAGAGCATTATTCAGACTCGTTCAGTCATATCTTCCTCTTCAGCCGCCAGCACTATGGCACTGACTATGTGGCTGCGTTCTTTGTGGACAAAATCGCCACGATTTGCCAGAACATTGTTGATTCAGGGTCCCAGTCTTCCTCTACTGCTGGTCCGGTCTGTTCCTCTCCCTCTTCCCTAAACTGGACTTCTTTCCCTATTTTCAGCGAGAAGGACATTGTGAGGACCACAGTTGCCCTTAAATCAGCCTCCCTTGCTGATCCCATTCCTCTCTCCATCCTCAAAAAGCTCATCCCTCTGATTGCTCCTTGGGTTTCATCTGCTATTAATCACTCCTTCTCTCCCAACTCAATTCCTGACCCTCTCAAGCACACCCTGGTGATCCCACTGCTGAAAAATCTCAATTTGGATCCCCCTGAACTCTCTAACTTTCATTCTTTACTTCATTAATTTCTTGAACACTCCGGTTTCTTCGACCCCTTTCGATCTGGTTTCCGGGACAGAGTCTGTGTTAGTTTCTGCCGTGGATGACCTGTCTCACATGGCAGATCAGGGTGGTGTGGGCGTGCTGATTTTATTAGATCTATTGGCATCCTTTGACACCATCGATCATACCTTGCTGCTGGACAGGCTCGGACTGACGGGTATATCGGGCTTGGTGCGTGCATAGTTCGGCTGGTTCGGCTCCTTTCTTTCAAGCCATACAGAGTCTCTTCTTCTTTCCCCATTCCGCTCTGCTCCCTCACCTGTCGCTTGTGGGGTTCCACAGGGCTCTGCCCTCTCTCCTCTCCTGTTCAATATCTGCATTCAATCGCTGATTCTTCTTATTCACTCTTTAGGTGTTACGGTGTTACTCTTATGAAGATGACACCCAATACTGTTTCGCCTAGATCTACTTCAGCAACAATCGCTGCCAGGAATGCCTGTTGGAAGTCAACATCAAGATGAGCAGAAATGGACTCTTTTTGAACGGTAATAAAACTGAGATCCTGGGCATAGGCTTCGCTGCAGATGCAGCCCTGTGGACTGCTGATTTCTGGCCCACCTTCCTGGGCCCGGCCAAGGTGGTCAAGAATTTAGGCGTCAAACTCTCGTCCTCACTGCGCTTTGAGCCGCAGGTCATTGCAGTGTGTCAGGCAGTCTTCTTTAAGTTTAAGGCGCTCCACAAAGTGGTCCCTTATCTTCCTGCTCACCTCCACTCGGTTGTGATATCTGCCATGGTGGTTGGCAGTCTGGATTACTGCAATGCGCTGTATCTCGTTCAACTGCTTTACCTGCTCCGTCGTATCCAGGTTCTGCAAAATACTACCGCAAGGTTGGCCACAGGGGCCCCCTTTTGCGCCTCTGCTTCTCCCCTCTTGGCCTCCTTGCACTGGCTGCCTGTGGCTCGGTAGGTATACTTTAAGTCGCTTTGCCTGGGGCATGAGGCTTTTTACGGGCTTGGCCCGGAGTACTTGCAGGAGAAATTTCTGCCATACGTCCCTTCTCGCTCTCTTCGTTCGGCTGCTCTGCTTCTAGTTCTGGTCCCCCATGTTTATCGTTCAAGATCCGGGGGTCGTGCCTTCTCGGTGGTGGCTGCCAGACTATGGAGCTCTCTTTTGCTAGCCCTCCGCGCGACCAAGGAGCACCTGCCTTTCCGACAGAAATTGAAAACTTTTCTCGTTTTAAAAACATTGTTTTTGTGTACTGTTGATTGCTGTTCTGCCCTGCCCTCCCTCTTGCCAGTAGCTCCATGGTGCCCATGCTGGTGTAGATGTGCTTTAGAAAAAAATAAATGAAACCACCATTATGAAGTGACGGGTGGATGGGATGGCGAAGAGGTGTTGTGGCAGCTGCCTAGGAAATTAATGTAAAGTGGGTGCATATGAAGCACTGCCGGGTTTCTGCATGCAGAGTCCCTCCTGTGCCAAATCAAACTTCAAAGACACATTTCTACTGTATCAAAAGCGTCACTGAGGTTACAGATCCCGATAGAAGACTGTAAAGTACAAGTGTGGCGCGCACACATTGGGGAAAAAGTATATTTAAAATCACTCTTTACTGCATTTGCAGTAATGCTAACCTAAAGCACATCATAATTTTTATTAGCACCCGTGGCAGGGCAGCCAACCAACCAGGTTGCTTAGCTCGCAGGCTGAATCCCACGATCCAAGTGCACGTTACAAGAAACCTGATGACTGCTCCCTCACCCCGCCATCTTCCCCTCAACCTCCCCATCACTTGGTCACCGTCCCCACCCCCTTACCACACTCACATTATTCTTGGAGCCCCGTCTTCCAGCTCCACAGCGGCCATCTTAGTTAAGATTTTGTATGAATGAACGGGACGCGCCGTCCCGTTCATTTATTCAAAATACATTGCTGTCAGCACGCCAGGTTCCCGATGGCGAACCCAGGGTGCTAATAGCAATAATACCCGATCTGGCCATCGTTAAGGCCCTCGTTGCACTCTGGCCTGTAGCGTGGGCCCCGACTGTTCCGGTCCCGACTGCCGGATCGAGTATTATTGCTTAAGTAACGTAAAAGGCCTACACGTGGCATGTAGATGCAGAGGAATGAAAATGAACACATTTGACCAATTGTAATCAGAAAAACTAAATTGAAGGCGCTACTGGTCTAATTACTTAACACCAAATCAGTCTCAAAGTACCTCTTGTCATTCATGGCATTATTGAGTTGGGATTAGCAATCCAGAATGATGTATTACTCTGTATCGTTAATATCTGTTCCATTTTCTGTGATGCTTTGTTTATTTGGTAAATATCGTATTAAGGTGACTGGTGAGAGGAGGGAGCTTTCTGTATATCTCTTCACAATCATCAGCTCTTGCGAGTTCTGAGGGAGAAAGTATACATTTTAGACTTTTTACTTCACTGATGGTTCGCGCTGCCATCTGGTGGCCTAATTCTGAAATGTCTTTTAAAGGGATACTGACACACATTTCATTTTCTAAATCCAAACCCAGGGCTGGACTGCGAACCAAAATTGGCCACGAACATGTTTGTCAAAGTCACCCCATGCTATACCTTGTGTTCCAGACCAGCCCCTCCAACTTTGGAGGGCAACTCCACAGGAAAATTTAGAAAAATGAAAAAAGCACATGTCCCTATGTAGCCATTACAAAAGAAAACATACTGGAAACGTTATAACAAATGATTTACTTCAAAGGAAAAGGGGGTGAGGATTGATGGAAAGATGGGAGTGGGGTGCCTGAAAAGCGAGAAAGAAGAGATGAAAACAGGGCACCCACATAAAAGTGGTCCATTGTGCAGAGGTCCACCGGGACATCTCCTGAGGTCCCTGTAGGCCAGCCCACCGCGGCGCTGACAAATCCTAACCATTTGCCATCAATGGCACGTCTTTTCTCCACTAACAACACCTCAGGCGGTGCCATAGATTGCCACCTTTTTGTGAGCAGAAGCGACACTTGACAAGCATACCCAGCTGGCACTGTCTGCTCTGCGTTTTTGCAGGGACATAGTTTTCTAAGAAAACAGTCATTCTTTGATGCAACAACTCTTTTCCTATTTGCTCCCTATTTTGGGGCCATATCTGGATAGGCACAGACTATGGAGTAAATAAGTAAAGTATCGCCTGTCTCTGCCCAAGCAGAAGCACCAGAAGACATCTCCAACTCAATGGACAACCAGAGCTGCAACGCTGCTTTACCCTGCCTGGGTAACATCGCCACCACACAGACAACAACAGAGCACTTGCTGCACGCCAAGATGGTGGATGCCATCCCGGCCTCTTCTGCCAACTTCACCAGCAGCTCTCCTGATTCATGGTCAACCCACACATGAAGCACGCTGATTGGCCAACAACTAGTACAACCCAGAATTCAACAGCAAGCTGGCAGGTGCAGCCTGCCTCATCTCAAGGCCTCCACCTAAGGCCATCGCCTGTCTCTGTCCAAGCAGAAGCACCAGAAGACATCTCCAACTCAATGGACAACTGGAGCTGCAGCGCTGCTTTACCCTGCCTGGGTAACATCGCCACAACACGGACAACAACAGAGCACTTGATCCACGCCAAGATGGTGGATGCCATCCAGGCCTCTTCTGCCACCTTCACCAGCAGCTCTCCTGATTCATGGTCAACCCGCACATGAAGCACGCTTATTGGCCAACAACCAGTACAACCTGGAATTCGCCAGAAAGCAAAGCCAGCATCATCTCAACGCCTGCTCTTTAGGCAATCACCTGTTTCTGCCTGTCTGGTCCTGAATAGTCTGAACTGGTCCCCAACCCACTCCAATGCCCAAGGTAAGCACATGCATACGGCGTACCACATAGCATGCGCTGCACTGTTCGACTCTCACGCGCGACCTCCATTCATACTCCACCCCATCCTACTTCTTAACCCCCTTCCATGCCAATTGCCAGCAAGCCCATTGCAGCTGACCCAGCCCCGCTGCAGATGCCAGCACCCTCTGAGGAAACGCACTACCCATAAACCACCGCTTTATTACAACACCCAGACTCCTGCCTCTTCTTGCCTACACTCTCATCGTCAGCGCTGCCAAACATCCATGCATACGTTCCACCAGAGCCATACAGCTCTCCACATGCACCCCTCGACCTGTGCCACCATTGATCCTGCCCCCCACCACGACCCACAACACCCACCATTGCACATGCATTCTCACCTCTTGCCCAAAACCCGGCGACACCACTGATATACACACCCCCCCACCACTGCAGCCCTTCGACGCGATGCATCCCATGCTGTGCACACACCTCCCCACTTCACGGCCTGCCCTACTCCAGCACCGCATTTGCACTGCACATTAATCAACGCAAGGTTGGTCATCAAACACACCCCCGACATCTTTGACCTGACCACTGCCAATTCCCTCGACATCCTCACCATCACCAAATGGCTATGCCACCATTCCACCTGGCTATGCCATGCTCCGCAGCAACAAACACACACACAAATGAGGCAGTGTCACCCTCCTCATTAACCCCCACTCATCCTTCCATCACCCAATTCCAATGTAGTGGATAAATATAACTCTCTTTTATCCACTGCCATCAACACCCTAGCCTTTCTTCAGGAACGCAGGCCCAAACTGACCAGACAGCCCAACTCCTGCTACTCCCCCGCCCTTCAAGCAATCTGCACAAAAAAAGGAGCCATCGAAGCCGAATGAAGCAAATCCCCCTCCAACCCTAACAAAAGTCATGTCTCTGCCATTGCCAGAGAATACAAGCAAGCCATTCGGGCAGCCAAAGCCACCATCTGCAATGAAGGAATCGCTGCAGCCAGCTCGACCTCCCGTCAACTCTTCACTATCCTACGGGAGCTAGAGACACCTGCAACCCCTCCTGATACCATTACCAAGAACGCAGCCTGGTGCAGAGAAATAAAAGATGCCCTTACAGGCAAAATCTCCCTCCTACAAAACAAAATCATTTCCAAGTAAACCAGCATCAGCACCGCCTCCCTGCCCTCATACGTAAACCTCTCCACCGCCCACTACTTAACCGACCTTCCGAATTCCACCTCACAACTGAAGATGAAGTTGCTTCCATTTTGCGCTGCATGAAACCCTCCCGTTGCAAAGGCAACGGCTGTCCAGCCCTCCTCGTTACGGAGTGTGCAGACACCTTACTGTCGCTCATCACCACCATCATTAATTCCTCCTTCTCCTCCTGCTCCATTCCCACTGTCCTCAAAGAACTTGGATCACACCACTTCTCAAGAAACCCTCACTCAACACTTTCACCCCTCCAGCTACCGCCCCTTCAACACTGTCGCCTTCCTCCTCAGAATTATCGACAGACTTGCCTACATTCAAATTCAACAATATCTAGATCAATACCACATCCTCAGCCCCCGACACTCTGCCTTCTGACCAGGATATGGCACTGAAACACCCCTCCTCAATCTCAAAAACAAACTCGATGACAGCAGAGACTCGGGTAACTTCACCCTCCTCCTGCTACTCAACCTATCCACTGCCTTTAGTCTTGTCGACCACCCTACCCTCTGCCACCATCTCGCCTCTTCCGCCCACTCTACCCGGGAGCCACTAACTGGCTTGCCTCCTTCCTGGCCGACCGCACCTCTAGAGTCTTCTCGAGTGAAGCCACTGCCACGCCTACCCCCATCTCATGCGGAGTACCCCAGGGGTCCTGTGTCTCCCCCACCATCTACAATGTCTACACAAAGCCCCTCTAACCCTCTGGACTCACTAGGCATCTCATACACCAACAATGGAGATGCCACCCAGTTTCTCATCCCTCTCTCTGGAAACTACCTCCAGGACAGCATGAATCTGAACTCAGTCTATGCTACCTTTCAGGCCTGGATTGCCTCCCACCTCCTCTGCCTCAGCGTCAAGACAGAGATCCTCCTTGGAGGAAACTCCTCTCACCTCACAAATCTGGACACTCCACGCCAATCGTTCTCCTTTGACGGCCACACCATCTGCATTTCCCCCTGCGTAAAATATTGGGCATCCATCTAGATGCCTCCATCAGCATGTCGAGCCAGCTCAACACCATTGCCTCCTCTGCTGCCCATGCCATAAAACTCATCTAACAGTTTCCCTCTCATGGCCTCCACTCTCTGGAACGCACTGCCTTCCCCATTACGCTCAGAGCCATCCTACTACGCATCCAGGAAACGCCTGAAGACCTGGCTCTTTAACTAACTTCTCCCCCTCAACCCTTCCTGCAGCTAGCACCTAGCTGTGCATGGGTTATTGTGTGCTGTTACAAATGTAAAATAAATAAATAAATTGTTACAACGCGGAATGCAGGAGTCAAGTCCCCAAAAAAGTGGTGGGACTCATTAACATAACAATTGAATGTGGAGTCACCAGAAATCAGCATATCAAGGAGCCCTCTGAAAAAAAGTGGAGTGACTCCGTCCCCCCACACCCTCGACTTGAGCCCTGATGGAATGACACTTTTCTTGATGGAATGACACATGGAGCTCAGAATCAGGCCCTGTCTGGCGGGATAATAGCAGGGAATCCAGACATTTCAAAACGCCTGCCATCAGCACTCAATTTGAATTCTCATTTCGGGCTAAATCTATGTGCAAACTATTGCCATTCACAAAGTACCCGTTTATCATTTTTTTAAAGTAAAAATATGCATGTGGTGAAAACATTTAAAGCAGCAAATTACTTTTCCCTAAATCACAAAAGAAGTTTTGGATTGAAGCATCGGAAATGCATGTTGGGTGTTAATTTCTTCAGTTTATTCTCAGTGCTAAAAGATGTATATGTTCGGAGAGCTTTAAGAGATTGCCTGGTTTGTGAGTCGTGTGCCTTTCGATCACCGAGAAGATGATGTATTGTTGTTTGTTGGACTATGCTGCCATCTAGCGGCCAAAACTCTGCAAGTTACACGAAAGCACTGTCCTGAGGAATGTGAGGGTTAGTTACTGCGTGACGCTCGGCTCCGGATGAAGTCACCCTAATGATTGAGCTAACGAATACACCGTGTCCCATAGCATGATCTTCAGCCCGTGTGTGACTGCCTTCCTGGCCACTGCTTTCGTGCTTCTACGGTGTCGCCACAACAGCACCCCATGCATCTCTCTCGTTTAATCAATTCAATATGCAGGTTGCTGGTAGGCTTCGCTGGCCGTGAGACTCTCCCTTTCTTGAGGTGTTGAGCACAGAAAGGGGTCACGGGCCCTGAAGTCAATTAGGAAGAAAGGTATATGGACTGCTTCCAGGAAACATACAAATATCCTCTCACCCAAGGCTCACCCCGACTAGCCCCAGGCCTCTTAGGAAGCCGTTTAGGCGAGCCCTGTCCAGTTACACGGCTGTGTGCAGGTGGGAAGCATTTTGGATTTGAAAAAAGAAAAGACATAGGCCTCATTACGACCCTGGCGAAATGGGTTTAACAGCGCCAGTGGAGCTGCCGGTGCCGTTAAACCCATTCCACCCTATTTCGAGGTCCCCTTGCGGGACCCGCTCTCGACATCTGGTCAGACCAGACGTCCTTTGCGGTTCCCGCGAGGGGACCAGGGAGCTAACAACGGGCCTGTTATTAACGTGCCCATTGTTAGCTACCTCCCCATTGTGCCCTATGTGGGCTCAATTGGGAATGGGGATGGTCCAAGTCTGGGTTCCCTGAATGGGGAAATACCGTGCCCTCCAAAGTCGGAATGGCCCGGTATTTCCCCAATCAGGGACCACGGATCCGGACCTGAGTTTGGAGGCAGCCATGCTACCTCCAAACTCGTAATGAGGCCCATAGCCTTTTCGTTTTTTCGAATCCGAAAATGTTGATACCAGAGCACTGGCATAACAGTACCCCCGGAGCCCCTGCGGTGTGGGGGGCCTGCTAGCACAAGTCCTGGTAGGGGGCCCCACACAAAAAATGAAAAAAAATATTTTTTCTAAATGTTTTTTTTCAAATGTTTCTTTTTGAATACACTCTGCATTCATAAAGGAATAATTTCTGTCACAAAAATAATTTCTTCATGAAGGCAGAGTGACTACAAAAAGAAACTTTCTTTTTTAAGTCTGAGGGCTCCCCGCCCTATGACATGCAAGACCCCAGGCTGGAGGCCTCAATGTCATGGGGTTAGGGAGCCCTATGACTTCAAAATGTCACTCTGCTTTCATAAAGAAATTATTTCCAATATGGTTTGGTCCTTAACGGAAATCATTTCTTTATGAAGTCAGAGTGACTTCAAAAAGAAACAATTTCTTTTTTAAGTAATAGGGCTCCCCGCAACCCCATGACATGTGTGTGTGAGTGTATGGTGAAAGGGTGTACTCTTAAATGTGTAGGTGGCTGCCTATGTGAGTGTATGGTGAAAGGGTGCACACAAATGTATGGGTGGCTGGGTATGCGTGTGTTTGCGTGAACGGTGAAAGGGAGCACACTTAAATGTATGGGTGGCTGCCTGGGTGTGTCTGTATGGTGAAAGGGTGCACACTTAAATGCATGGGGTGTTGGGTGTGCGTGTGTGTGTGTATATGGTGAATGGTGTGTGCTTGTGTTCAGGGGCGCAACAAAACGTACATTTCGGAGGGCTAATCCTTCAAATGTTGGGAGAGGCGCTAACTTCACGGACGGTGGGGGAGTGGCAAACTTATTTGTGTGGGGGCATCTAATTTCTTAACACATTTTAATGAGACTATTCTAGAGCAGCTTCAATGTAACAAGCAGTTAACTCTCTCCTTTAAGTCTGAAAGCACCCACTCATGGACTGCTGTGAGAATGAGTGGTCTCCTGTTCCCTCTCTACCCTTACAATCACTCCCCTGGTGTGTAAGTACTAAACCCACACCACAATTTAAAATGCCTAAAAGATTTGGCATTTGAATACAGGTACTAACAGTGAAATGCTTTACGTTAATAATTGTTGGGCCCTTGCTAACAGCAAAACCCAGGTGCCGTTTAACATCTGTGTCCTGTTCTGTCCAGCAACTGCTCTGAAGGTCAGCCAGGCTGAGTCAACATAGTCCAAAACTTCAGAGGGGGAGTGCTGAAGCCCAGTCAACTCAATGCTATTACGCCACTACTTGTGTTTAATGCCTTGATTACTTATTGGTAATTGTCATTACTCCTAGACCTATTCTTCCTCGTCCCTGTACTTGTGTATGAGGCAGTACTTGTAAATGAGGCACTCTGCCTCATACACAAGTACTGGGATGAGGTAGAGGTACATGGAGGTAATGCCTGACTTAGCTACCTTTACAATTCATTACTCCTAGTCCCACTCTTCCTCAACCGATTACTTACCTATGAGGCAAAAAGCCAACGACGTAAGTTCTGGGACAAGCTAGAGGGGTGTGAAGGCAATTCTGGGCCAAGGAGCTGATTTTGGAGTTTGGGTTGGGGGTGGGAAGGAGAGGGGGTGGAATTGTGTGATAATCATAAAGGTTGTCCATGTCCAGGCTAAGCAGGCATGATATGTGGTATTAGTGGCTACAGAGGCATTTTGGTGCAGCCATTCTAGTCATTCCTCAGTCTGGTATGACTTTTTATTAAGTGTGCATTTCTGATAAAGCAGTCCTGCTAAGTGTAATTACCTGGCTAGGCTGGCATTTGGGTGCTGCCAGTCTAGCCATTTCTTACTGCAGCATTGTGTATTCTTTTGGGCATCTGTGATAAACTGATATGATATGATATAAGTCATTTATAACACATGTGTACACAAGTGTTTCTAGGCACGACCAGACAAGGGAGGGAGCATAAGGGGAAGACAAGACAAACAATCTTACTTGGTCTTGTCATTCAGATCGTGCAAGTGTGAGAATGAGAAATGCAAGAGGAAAGGGAGGGGGGAAGTGCAATGAAGAGGGGAGGGGAAAACAGGACAGTAATAATGTGAGTAAATGCAGCCAGGGCAGCGCAGCTCTTGGTAGTGCAAGAAGATCAAGGGTTACAGTTACATCCACAAAAGTGTGTGATAGGGCCAGAGGCAGTGCAAGGGTGACTGATCAAGAAAGAGCCTGGACTCAGTGAGACTCTGAGGGCAGCCAACCAACCAGTCGATACAGTAGACAGGTAGGTCAGGTAGGTCAACAGGGGAGGGAGAGAGAGAAAGCAGAGGAGAAGAGGAGAGTTTGGAGCTGCTTCCGGAACTTCAGGTGGTCCGCTCAAATTTGAGAGGGGCAAGGAGGACATTCCAGAGGGAGACACCTGCAGAGGAGAGAGATCTACCCCCCACTCTCTGCCTGGAGAAGCATCTAACCCTTAGAGAGTTGGAGGTAGCTGGGGGAAGGGCTCAAGAAGGAAGGTATTTTGGAAGAGAGCACTGGATGTAGTGTGGGCACCGACCGCAGAATGCCTTGTGGACAATGCAAAGTGTCTTGAACCTGATCCTTGTAGCCACCAGGAGCCAGTGGAGAGATTTCAGGGCTGGAGAGATACGATCCCTGGGCCTGAGGCCAAGGATACGGCTCGCAGTCCTGTTCTGGATTAGTTGCAGAGGGCAGAGAGTAGAGGAAAGCAGATTGAGAAAGAGGCTGTTGCAGTAGTTCAACCTAGAGAGAAACAGGGCTCTGGAGACAGTGAGCTTCTGGGGGAAAGTGAGAAAGGGAATAGTCCCTTTGAGGAGGAGCAGCTGGTAGTGGGACTTCTTGGCGACGTCTGAGATGTGAGGAGAGAAAGAGAGAGTGGAGTTGAAGATGACACCAAGGTTTTTTGCCTTGCAGGAAGGTCGAAGGAAGAGAGCCCATGGTGGGTGGCCAGAGTGAGAGAGGGAAAGCAAGGGCAGGGTTCCCAATGAGAAGGATCTCATCTTAATGGCATTAAGGCAGAGATCTTTGGAGGCACACCAATCCTGAATCACAGATAGACACTCAGGAATGAGCGAGAGAGGTGAGGAGTCTGAAGGAAAGCTGAGTGTCATCCGCATTACACTGACAGTTAGAAGAGAAGGTAGAGATCTGGTGGGCCAAAGGGGCCAAGAAGAGGTTGAAAAACCAGGGTGAGAGGGTAGAGCCCTGGGGAACGTCACAGGTAGAGAGAGAGGTGGCACAGAGAAATGGACCAAGTTGGACCTGGGAGGGGAAGTCCAACAGGAAGGAGCTCAGCCACTCCAGGGCCTGATCCGCGATGTCCAGGTTTTCCCTTAGTCAATTGATCAGGATGGCCTGGTTGACTGTGTCGAAAGTAGAGGAAAGATCAAGGAGGATTAGAACAGAAGGAAGGCTGGAATGAAGGTTAGAGAGCAGATCTTCACGGGTGCTCAGGAAAGCAGTTTCGGTGCCTCTGGCAGCTCTGAAGCTAGACTGATGGTCATGGACAACCAACAGATTCAGCGTGGAGAGTAAGCTGGGAGATGGCCAGCTTTTCCAAGAGTTTGCCCAGGAAAGGGGTGATGGAGATTGGGCGATAGTTTGCCGGGCAGGTAGGATCGGCAGACGCTTCTTGAACAGTCGGTGCACAAGTGAGTGCTTAAGGAGAGAAGGGAACATTCCAGTGGCGAAAGAGTGATTACAGAAATTGGCCAAGGCTGCAGCAAGGGTGTCAATATGGTTCTTGATGGTTCTGGAGGTGCAGGGGAAAACCTGTTTGGAGGACACTTTCATAGATCGGACTTGTCTGCAAACCTCGTTGGGTGTTGTCAGAGAGAAAGAGGAGAAAAGAGGAGGAGAGGTAGAGATGGCCAAAGGGGGGCCAAGAGAGGAAGATGGAGAGGAAGAGGAGATAGAGGACAGGATTTCCTGAGTTTTAGCGGTGAAGTGAGAGGCCAGAGCCATACAGAGGGCCTGGGAGGGAACAGGAGAGGTAGAGACTGCAACAGGATTGACCATTTCCTAGCAGATTTTAATGAGTTTGGCCATGTTGTGAGAGGCCACATAGACCCGAACTTGAATGTGTTCTCTCTTCTTGATGAGTGTTGGTACTTCGACTGGCATTTTGGTGCAACAAGTCTAGGTATGTCTGAAATGTGGCCTGGCATGCTTTACTGTAATGTTATTACGTGTCTGAGCTGGTCTACATTGTGCAGCCAGTGGGACAAGTTTTCAATGTGGCATGGCATTTTTAATAGCAAAGCATTAATGTTTCTGTGCACTGTTGGTGACTTGCATGTATTGGATTGGCGTTAGCCTACAAAACAATTGCAAACACTCTGGCTTTTTAGCCAATTTTTCTCAGAGAGTGGGCTGTATATTGCATTAAAACACATATTTATGGGGATCCACCAGGGTGCGCCGAGGGGATCCACCAGGGGGCGCCGAGATGCACTGACGCATCCGCACTGGTCTCCTCCAAAGGGCGCCGTAAGAGGGACCTGAGCCCCCCCCAGACCCCTAGGAGTGCAGTGTTGACCCCCCCCGCGGATCACTGACCCAGCGGAGCCCCCGCGGACCCCAACCCCGATCTCCCGGCGTGGAGATTTCGCCAAGATCGGACCCTCGGAAGGAGGAGGGAGGAGGAGCTCCGCCTTCCCCTGCACCGCGGCTCCGCGGGAACCAACGGAGAGCCGCGGCTCGAGTGGGCCCCGCGGGTGCGGCCCCCCCCACACCGAATTTCGCTGGGGCGGAACCCGCCTCCCCGGGGCCCCGAGCGGAACCACATAAGGCCTCGAGCGCTGCGCGGCTCAGGCCGGGAGAGGGAGTGAGCCCAGCCTCCCCCAACATCGCGTCCCCTTGCGCGGGGCGCCGCCAAGCCGCGGCCTAGGTGAGGCCTACAACACAGCCGGCCGGCGCGGAAGAGCGCCCCCCCCCGCTCCCCCCTGGACCTCGTAGCGGGGGCTTACAAATCCTCCTGAACCCAGACGAGATCGCGCAGTGCTCCGGGCTGCGCCCCGCTTCACTGGAGAGCTGCGGACGAGGCCCGGCGGATCGTGCCTCCCCTGAGCCCGTCGCTGGATTGTGGAGCTGGTGCAGGAGTGCACTCAGTGGGCACGGCCTGCCCCCCAAGTTCTTCGACCCCATCGACGAACGGGGGGCCAGTCTTCGTCGAGGTCCCTCAAAGGCGGAGGCCCCCGCAAAGGCGCCCACGACAACCCCTCCACCCCTCCCCAGGCGGGCCTTCCCGCACAGCTTGGGAGCCGCACGACGGAAGCTCAGGGGCGAGGGCGCCCCAAATCAACAACCGGCAACCGGCAATCAGCATCACGGAGAATGGGGTACCCCCCCGGGCCAACCACAGCGTTTATTGAAGGTCTCCAAAACAGTGACCACAATAGCTTGAATCAAACCCGGGACGAGGAGTGATAGGCCCGTATCGGCTGTGCCTTGGAGACTTGGCCGGAGCAACCCGCCGCCCCAACAACGAGTACAACGCCGAGGCCGTACACAGTCCCCCCGCGGCCCTCCCCCTGGCATAACCTGGTGACCCGACGATACTGCCCATAGGACCTAGGGCATCAGGCAGAGGATCCCGTGGAGATGGTCAGAGGAGGCCTATGAACTGGAAGGAATCCCTGCAGAGATTTCGACGCAAACCCTCAGGCGCGCCAACCCGCCCGGAGATGGCGGCCCCGGCACCCCTGGACATGTCTGACACTAGCACGGTCACCAAAGGTATGGCGGCCCTCCTGGAGGAAATAAGAGGCTTCAGAGCAGACATAACGCTACGGCTGGATACCCTGGACAAAAAAGTGGACAACATAGACGACAGGGTCCAGGCGCTTGAAAATAACACAGCCTCGAATGACATCTTCGAGACGCAATTCGACATGCGCCTATCGGAACTCGAGAGGAGAGAAGAGAAATGCTCCCTGAAACTGGATGACCTGGAAAATAGGGAACGACGCTGCAATCTTCGCTTTTTGGGGTTCCCGGAGCGGGAAGGTGAAACGCAAATGGACATAATCAAAGCCGTGAACGCAGTAGTGGGATCTCTTTTCGATGGGGCGAACACGAATGAACCCACAATTGACAGAGCTCACAGGGCGGGAGCGATCAACAGAGGCCCCAGGTCCATTCTCGTGCGTTTCCACTACTTCACGGAGAAGAATAAAATTCTGGAACTGGCACGTAAGAGGGGTCCGGTGGACTGGGAGGGAGCCCGGATTTCGGTGTACCAGGATCTATCCGCTTTCACCCTGGCAAGACGTCGTCTCTGTTCCCCGCTGACGAAAATGCTCCAAACCAAGGGGGTCCGATACAGGTGGGGATACCCTTTTTCGCTTTCCTTCGAACTGGAAGGGTACAAATATGCCCTGGTCACGGAGGATGACATTCGCAGGGTATCGGAAGACCGAGAACATGGAAGACAGCCCGTCGGACCCGGGAGAGTTAAGGCTTCTCAGGAGAGACGCAAAGTCCGAGGCCATAGGAAGTTCAGAAGAGTGGCTCCGGCATCCCCTGGGCAGCCTGACACTTGAGAAACCCCAGGCAACATCACGGTCTAGTCTGTTTTCCATGCCTTTGGGGGAAGCACTGTGATTACTTGCATTCTGAACATGATAGGGGGGGGGGGGCTCAAGTTGTGGTTGTTGAAGAGTTTATGAGCCCGGAGGAGGGAGACATTGGTGGCCTGGCTCAGCGACAGGATGAAGCCGCTGGTCTACCAGGCGTTCAGGGGGGAAGGGGGAGGGGGGAGAGAAAGGTTGGGGTTGGTTCGAGGGGATTCTAATGGGGCCAAGCCAAGTTTTCTGGTCTGTTTTGTAACTGTGGTTTTGTTATTGGACTATAGCGGGGGGTGGAAGCACTGCGGGAGCGCTGGAACTATTCGTCCCGAGCAGGGAAATATGAGCTCTTACTATTTCTATGATGGATGATTCCTTGCAATATTTGACAGTGGGTTCGCTAAATGTGCGGGGACTCAATTCTCCCACCAAAAGGTCGCTGCTGGTGAGGGAATTCACAAGGCTCCGACTCCATTTCTTATTCATACAAGAGACACATTGGGTTCGGGACAGGGAGCCAAAGCTGAGAGCTAAAGCTATTGATCAAGTCTATGCAGCGTCCTTCCGGGCCAAGAAACGGGGAGTGGCCCTATTGGTCTCCCCTGGGGCTCACTTTGTTCTCAAAGCCCAGAGGTCAGACCCGGAAGGACGATATATCATGGTTAAAGGGGAGGTGAGGGGTCGGCTGTTCACCCTGGTTGGTATTTATGCTCCGAACGAGGCGCAGGATGGCTTCTGGATGGGGATGAGAGAGAAAATCGTGGCTTTTTCCGAGGGGACTTTACTGGTTGGGGGGGATTTTAATATGGTTCTTTGCCCTGATAGAGACAGGAGCTCGCCCAATCCATGCCCCAGCCAACGCCTCCAAAAAAAACTGGCCGAAGCATTTCAATCAGTTAACAATGATCTGGGCTTGAGCGACACACACCACACAGAAAAAGATCGAGACCCAGACTTCACTTTTTTCTCGAAACCCCATGCCGCTTTCTCCCGTATTGATTATATCCTGGTTGACGCCACGATCCGGGGCGAGGTCACGGAATCGGGGGTGGAGGTGGTTCCCTGGACAGACCACGACATGGTTAGGATAAAATTGGGTATGCCCCCAGCCCCGCCACCTGGGTCCCTATGGAGGTGTAACGACCTTCTTCTACATGACAAAGAGGTGCGACAATCCCTCCTTACAGCCATCACCGAATACTTCTCTATCAACGACAACGGGGAGGTCGGAGTTCTGGGTGTTTGGGAGGCATTCAAGGCCACCATTAGAGGCATTCTCATTGAGACAGGTTCGAGAAGGAAGAGGGAGAGGGGTCTGGAGGAGACACGGTTGAGGAAAAAGATAGAGGCTATCCAACCTGGTGGGAAACTAAAATCACAAATGTTCCCCGGGAAGTGGGAGGAACTCCAAAGGCTGCGCTCAAGCCTGGCAGACCTCCAGGTGGGACAAACAGAAAAAAAGCTGTCCTTCCTGAAGCAGAAGTACATGGAAAAGGGGGAAAAGGCGGATAAAATACTTGCTTGGAGGCTCCGGGAGCTCAGAAATAGTAGGAGGGTTAACTCCATCCGGCCACCGGGAGGAGAGCCAACTGTAAGGGATAGTAAAATAGCTGAACACTTTCGCCACTATTATGAACGCCTATACAGCTCGGAATACGTAGGGGACGGAACCGAGATAGACAGCTTCTTGGACTCTCTCCCGATCCCAGGCCTCTCACCTGAAAAAGCAGACATACTGGATCTCCCCGTGTCTCCAGAGGAGATAATAGATACCATATCCTCCCTGAAGAGTGGAACAGCCCCAGGCGACGATGGGTTCACAGTCAAATTCTATAAGACTTACCGGTCTACGCTAGCCCCGTTTTTGGCCAAAATGTTCAACTCGGCACTGGACCGGGGCACCCTCCCGCCTTCGATGATGTCAGCTCTGATAGTAGTAATCCCTAAAGAGGGGAAGGACCCTTCCTAGTGTCAATCGTATCGCCCCATTTCCCTTCTTAACGTAGATGTCAAGATTCTGGCCAAACTTCTGGCGAACAGACTGGCGAAACTCCTCCCCTCACTTATACATGGAGATCAGGTAGGGTTCATCCCGGGACGCCAGGGGTCCGATAACATACGTAAGACCCTGGACCTCATGTACGAGGCCTCGAGGCAGGGGGAAGAGGGCTACCTCCTAGCTTTGGACTCGGAAAAGGCCTTCGACCGTGTCGAGTGGCCTTATATGGGCAAAGTTCTCCAAAAAATGGGCCTCGGGGGGAATTTTTGTAGATGGGTCTCGACATTATATAACGCTCCCATGGCAAGAGTTCTGGTTAACGGCGGCACGTCGGAACCCTTGGCTCTATCCAGAGGAACCCGGCAGGGTTGTCCCCTTTCCCCCCTTCTATACGCTCTGGCAATGGAGCCTCTGGCCATAGCGATCAGGGAAGACCGTAAAATTACGGGGATACGCTGTGGCGACTGCGAGTTTAAACTCTCACTATTTGCCGACGATATCTTGGGGTACCTAACCAACCTCCAGGTCTCACTACCTAGATTATTTGATCTTATGAACTTCTACGGGGCCTTCTCGGGGCTTAAGATAAATGCCTCCAAGTCTAGTATTATGCCAATGGGTCCCGGGGACAAAGACATCGAGGCTCGCTCGGAACTCTTGGGAGTGAGGATAGAACGTGTGTCCACCAGGTGTCTGGGCACCAGCATTCCTAGGAACTTATCGCTAATATATCAGGTCAACTTCCCGGAGATCTTGGCTAAAATCAGCAGTGATCTCAAACGCTGGGCTCCCCTTACTCTCTCCTGGTTTGGCCGTATGGTGACGGTTAAGATGAATATATTACCTCGCCTCCTGTATCTCTTCGCAGCCCTCCCTGTGGTTATTCCTGAATCCTTCTTCGAGGTTCTACAGGCCCGAGTTCTCCAGTTTATATGGGACGGGAGGAGACCAAGAGTTAAATTCTCCACCTTGACCCTGCCGAAGTCTCACGGTGGATTCGCCCTCCCCGACTTCAGACTATACTATAAAGCTGCTCAGCTCCGGGTGATGATGGAGCACATGCGAGAGGATATGAGGACGTACTGGACATATTTAGAGGATATCCACACCCACCCTAAAAAAGTCAGAGATCTACTATGGGCCTCCCCTAAAACCATCCCCTCCTATCTTAAAGAACACCCCACACTGGCAGTCCTATGGGCACTCTGGAAGCCAGATAAAAACAACAAAAAGCTGTCGTCCTGGCCGGCCCCTTTAACATCGCTATGGGGTCCCCCTATCAACCTAGACACCAGAGGCTTCCGCGACACGCAGGCTTGGTCAGACATGGGGTTGGAGAGAGTTTCCCAGCTCTCCCGGGAGGAGGGCTTCATAGACTACGTACAATTGACCGAAGCACTGGGTGATAAACCACCATCGATCTTTGAGTACTTGCGTTTGAAGGGAATACTGACTCACCCCCGATGGGCTGACAACCTAGCCCGCCCCCTCACCCCCTTTGAAGAAGTAATAGCTAAGAGTGTCTCCCGAAAGGGCTCCCTGTCCAAGTTCTACAGCACCTTGATAATAGCTAATCTGGAGGATAGGCAACCCTTCAAGCGTACATGGGAAGAAAGGCTGGGCATGGAGATAGACGACCATACATGGAGGGCAGTCTTCAAAACCATATTTACCGGTACTCTGTACACCGCAGCCATGGAGCATAGTTTCAAGATTCTCCACTCCTGGCATCGCCCCCCAGCCACCCTCTCCAAAATGTTCGCAGAAGTATCCCCTCACTGTCCTAGGCTATGTCACCAAAAAGGCACTTGGTTCCATATGTGGTGGGGATGCCCGGTTATTCAGGTGTACTGGTCGGAGCTTCTCAGCTGGATCAAGGACATAGAGGGATTCTGTCCATCGCTTCTCCCCTTAGAAATCCTTCTGGGTACTCCCATGCCGGAAACGGAACAAAGTGCATTCCCGAGGATCATCGGGGCCATGCTGAGGGCGGGGAGGCTAGCATTGGCCCAAAAGTGGAAAAGCCCCTTAGCACCAACTAAAGACGAATGGCTCTGTAAATTAAGGGCTATATTTACTTATGAAAAACTCACGGCAGTGAAAAACGACAAAGCCTCAGAGTTCGCACAGGAATGGACAGCAGTTCTCTTCCACGATGACTGTGTCTCTATGCGACTGTAACGTTGGCCCCCAATATGTGTCCCCCGGGCTTACCCCAGCGCCGGCCCTAGAATTGGAGCCTGTACATCAATTTGCTCTGAGCCGCGCTGCTCCCACGGTGTCAAATGGTATAACGAGTGCATATAACAATGTTCGATAGTTCCCACTGCTGCTTCTGTAACCTGCGAAAAAAAAAAAAAAAAACTCAAAACTTGGTATGTTGCAAAGTTGGGGGGGTGGTGGAAGGGGTTTATGTTGAAAAAGTTGGGGGGGGCGGGGCGGGAGGGGGGAGGTGGGATGGGACTAAAATGTTAAAAAATACAGGCAGTTATGTTTGCTCAATGTGTTACTGGCAGGGATTGCTTGCGCACCCTACCTTATATGTATTATGTCAATAAAAACAAAGTTAAAAAAAAAACACATATTTATATCTTTCTCCTAGTACAGTGTTTGGCATACCCCTTCAGCAGCACGTTTGTGCGTATTGTGCAAGCATGATAATCTAGGCCGGCACACAGTGCGGCACGACCCATGATTTGTTGCCGAGTTGGGTGGGGCCTCAGCATGGCTCGCAAGGGGCCCCCACATTTTGTGTTACGCCACTTCACCAGAGCCGAGTGTCATGGAGCATAGCCTTTTCTTTTTTCTAATCTGAAATGCTGACACCTGCAGGCACCCGTGTGACCAAGCAGCGCTTCTGCTAAAACTGCTGCATGATGTCTCTTCATTCAGTAACAGGAGGAGGGCTGGTTTAGCCAGCCTCTCCTTTTGTTTCTTATTAAAGAGCTAACATGCAACAGGAAGCCCATTAACCAGAAACAAAAGGAGAGGCTGGCTAACAAAGCCATCCTCCTGTTTCAGAATAAAGAGACACTATGCACCAGACAGCCCATTGCATTCAAGGAGCCGTGTGTTTAAAGAGTTGCCTGAGAGGTTCAGCGACCCCCGCAGGTCATTCTTTAACCATGGATCCTTAAGTAGAAGGGCTGGAAGGGCCTCTTGTTGGGGGCTGTTAGGGAGAATTCTAATTTATGGCTAATTTCCCTCACCTAGTGAGTCCCTCAGCAGCTTTGCTGGATTTCTGGAGTTTATTTTTTTCCACCTGGTAAGAGTGTGAGCCTTTTTCCCACTCTTACATGTGTTTCGTCATGTGTATTTCTACTTTTTGTGTGATCTTGGGCTCTGGAGCCACACCACTCCATGAGCCCCACTTTTCGTGTGTGTTACACAGCACCTTCAGTGCAGTGACACAGTGTTGTCTTTGAGACTTCCCACTGACTCCATTTTTCTGGGGCTGACTACTGTCCCCCAGAAACATGTATAGTTGCCATTAACTTTATATAGTCACTTTAAACTACAGACCCAGTACACCCCATCTTACATGGAGTATTGGAAAGGGTTACTTCCTACCCCTTTTTGTCTGTGCCTCTTGGAGCTTTGTTTTGCTCTCTTAACATTTAGACTTGGCTGGTGGCAGCGGTATCTCCCCTAACTTTTCTACTGCGATTATACTATATAAACGTGGACCTGTTTTTGGCTATTATATTAGCCTTAAATAGCAACCCGCTTGACAAAATAGTTTTCATTTTGGCTCTGGTTGGGTATTGTCACCATTTCTTTTTGTTAAAGTCCTTCTTGTGTTTTACTTTTCGCGCCAAACCAGGTTTGCCTTCTTTGTTCGCCGACCTTTGGCGCGCTTCTGTCCAGAAGCCCTCCTTTGGCGTCTGGGTGTCTAGGTGGGCTGAATATGAGAGAGTGGTTTAGTCACCCCCTGCACAGGGTCTCCTTGGAGACCCAAGTCGCACTTTGTGTCGATTGGCTGAGGTGGTTGTCCGGGCCGGACAACCCCCCTGCTGAGTGATTAACAGCCAGGCTGTGTGAATGGGGGGATTTTGGCATAAAAGGCAGGACTCTTGGGCTGGAAGTCAGAGTCGCCACTGGAACTGTAAGAACCGAAGCGAAGTGGAGAAGAAGACGGCTGCTGCAACTCCCGAGTCCCGGTGAAGCTCTGCTGCAGCCCTGAGCTATCTACCCTTCAATGACAGAGAAGATCCAGTCCGGAGTCTTCTTCCCTTGAGCCTGGTGGGATCAACCAGCTCACCTTCCACAGTCAGAGGATCCTCTTCTTGTTCGAAATCCCTGCACACAGCTGTAGTGGTCCGGGTAGCTATCTGAAGAGCCTATCCTGTTTTAAAGGAGTGCACCTTTTATTCACCGTTGCTTCGCTGCTGCTGGCCTCATCCCTGGGTAGTGCAGATCGCTCCAGACGTCCTCCTTCTTGTCCCCACGACTGAAGCTCCAGGAACCGTGAGTCTGCAGGAACTACCAGGAACGCCTGCAGTGACACCAGCTTGCTTCAATCGAAGAAGGTACTGTGTCCGACTTCGAGGAATTAGGGTGAACCCTTCTTCCTCACCAAAGGCTTGTCCTTTTCTTCCTTCCCTCTTATAACTTTTGCTTCCCTTTTGACAATATCTAAGTACTCCTGGCAATCTCGAATCGTGAACTGTTCTAACTGTGTGATCCTCGACAACAGGACTCCTGTTCCATTTAATACTTGTGCAGGCCTATTGACTTTTATCTACTTTTTAGAAAGTGTCCTCTGATTCTATCTGCCTTGACAAAAGTATTGCCTATGATTTTTATCCCCTATTCTCTTGTGTTAATTCATGTGATAAGTGTGTTTGACTTTGGTTACATTTCTTCCCGCGGGTACATTTTTTCGTTCATAAAACCGAACTGTCATTACTGTCAAAAAGTGATTGCGTATTAACCCACTGTAACGTCTTTGTTTCACAACACCAGTCTGTCAAATCCAAATGTACTTACCTTGAATTTATCTGCACAAGTGGAATTGGTTGTGTGTAGTATATTTGAAGTGTGGTTTTATTTTAATAGAAGTGAAGTGTTTTGTGAACAGATGGTTTAAAAATAAATGTACTTATATTTTTTTAACCAGAAACCTTGAGTCGGTGTTTGCTTGAGTCACAGTAATTGTATTCCTTTGTGTTATCTCTACTACTGCTCATTTGCTCTTGAGATAAGTCTGGCTGCTCAGCCATTGCTACCACTCTTTCTGTGTAGCACAAGCTTGTACCAAAGGTGAAATTGTATTACTACTTGTAGTCTTAATTGTATGCAGTGGTTCCTAAGGGTACTGCATATGATTCTGCCTACAGGGGCGTGGCACTCGTACTTAGGCCATGCCCTCTAAAGAGAGCCCCCCTCAATTTACCACCCCACTTAAAACACTGCTCTCACCAATGTCTGTAGCGTGTGGATGAGTGGGCCTCACCTGGGAATCCAAGGTGCAATAGTTAAACCGATGCACAGAATGGGATTTCTGGGGCCAGGAATGACACCTGCAGAAGGGCAGTCATGTGATATCAACTACAGCTGAGATGTCCTTCACGCTTATAACACAATCCTGCACCTGAAATAACCAACAACCCTTAAAGACTGCATCTAGCCGGTAAGATAGCTCAGCGGGTTGCTCGCTCGCAGCTGCAATCTGAGCGTGATCTACAGGTCAGAGGTTCGAGTCCCAGCAAGGCCAACTCAGCCTTTCATCTTTCTGAGGTCAATGAATGAGTACCAATTCCGGTTGGGTGATATTGTATGTAAATATGTGCTCTGTAAAGAGCTTTGGATTAAGGTGCTATATAAATAAACACATCATTATCTTCATCATGATTATTATCTGAGAGGAAAGAGGGCATAAACATGATCAAAATACTATTTAGAGTAGCATTCCAACTCAGCTTGCCAGGCAGCAGAGCAGTCCTCATCTCTGTAGGCTTTCAACCCTCCCAGCATAAGGAGTGTAATTCAAGGTCACGGGCGTACATTGGTGCGTGCTGTGTGGATATTCCCAGCTTGGTGGTTAACAGCACTCACAATTACTGGCACACAGACGAAGAGTGCAGATGCCCAAGATGAGGAGTGGATATGATATGCAAGGCCCAGACCCGAGTTCCCCATCTTCACATTGTGAGGAGTGACTTGCACAATCTCTGCCATTTCTGCCTTGACAGGCAGAGCAGGACGTTTAGGCGTGACCATTTGAGTCCCTGATGTTCTGGCGCAGCTGTTTTGCTGCACGTCCCCCTTCCGCGCGCCCTGTTGACTGCAGCCATGCGAGTATGTTTTGGCACAGACCACTGCATTAAAGAATAATACAGTCTAAAATGGCACAGAATTGCCATCTAGTGGACCACTGCATTAGAGAATAAGACTATACGCCAGAGAGAGACGTAGAGCCAGCCGACTGTCAAAGAAAGAGCTTGCCAAATGAAACGTTTGATATATTTTATTGATCCAAACGTACACTTTTAGACAAAACTAAACACCACTGCACACTACTAGAGACCAAGAAATAGGGTGACCAAGGGTCGCGGTTTTCCCAGGACAGTCCCTGGAAATCACCTTTCGAGAGTTTTTTAATTTTATAAACCCCATCCTGGATTGGATAGGTGGGTGGCTACGGACCTGGTCTTTTCCAGGAAACGATTCCGAGATCCCGAAATCGTGCCTGGCGCAACTCTTCCTGCACGTGAATGGGGGCGTGAATGCTCCTTCATGCTGACATTTCCTCCCCTTACCCTCCCTGGGCCTGTGAGCACCCCTCCACCCCCCGCAACAGGCCAGCGGCATAGAAGTAGGACTGAAGTTTTATCAGAGTCCTATTTGTGTTTACTGTAGGCCTACTTCTACCTATATGGCTTGTTGTGCCGTTTTTTTTTTTTTTAATCTGGTCACCCTACCAAGAAACTATGACTTCCTGAGACTAACAAAGCTACACATGCACACAACACGCCATAGTTCATACAAACATTATCGAACAATGAGAGACTAATTTCTAAAAGCAAAAGGGAATATCGAGGCTGAGTACCCCAAAAGGAAATTTTGGGCAGCAGAGTTGGGCAGTCTGCGGCAGTCCACTCAAGAGAATACACCTCGTATCCTGCTGGGGTCTGTTTTCTCTGTCGTTTGTGCTGAGGAGGAGCTTACCTTCAAAAAAGGCCGGCAGCCGCGGAGCGGCCGCGGAGTTTGGGCAGCAGAGTTGGGCAGTCTGCGGCAGTCCGCGGCGGACGATGGCGGCAGGCGGAAATCCTGAGCAGGAGCCTGGAAGACGACTATGCAGCTATAATCAACGGTCTGAAGAATTTGAACTGGATCATCGGAGTCCCTTGAGACAGGCAGCCTCAAAAAGAGGTAAGAGCCTGCAGGAGGACAAACTAATACAGTAAGGGACGCAAGGGTCGCAAGGGCAGCGGCGGAACTCGCCCTCGCCTTTGAACGAGGACGTATCCCTGCTCTCCCCCGCCTGGGCCCCCACGACCAAGTTGTCCCTGGAGGGGGAAGCGACAAGGTCACAGGACCTTGCACCCGCCCCAGTCAACACCCTAGAAGCGGAGAAGAGTGGGGGTGAAAGGGAGGGTGCACTGGGAGGTGAAAAAGAGCAGATGTCCCACCACCCAGGTGCCCATGACTCGAGCAACAAGCCAAGAGGGGGTATCACGGACTCCACCTCCCTGAACGAAGATGGGAGCAAATCGATGGACTCGCTCTAGGCAAAGGGAGCATGATGACATGGAACCGGGAAATGGAGGGAGTCGGCACTAATGTGTCTGATCCTTCTATAAAGAGGGGAGATGACAACCTTCTAGACAAAATGAAAGAGAATGACGGCGTGGTTGAATTTGTTCAAGAGGAGGTGGGGAGAAAACATATAACAGAACTCACCATCCACCCGTTACCTGAGGTTGGAAACCTCCAAAATCCATCAGCAGATGATAACACGCCTCACCAGCAAGATCTAGTCCTAGTGGAAAAACTGACGGAAGTATCTGACTCAGTGATCTCAACTGACAGCATCGTGAGTCTGGATGAGGATCTGGACCAATCACTAGTAATGGAAAACCCGCTAAGCTCCACAAATAATGAGGATAGGACAGAGCTTACAAGGAAACCAAAAAGTAAAACAATTCTAAAGAAATCTCAGAGGAAGCTGAAACCGAAAGAGTTGAAACCCACAAAACCCAAGACTAAACGCACTCCAGCAAATCCGCCTATTCCTACAAAAAAAATAGGGAAGGGGCAAAATAAACTGGAAGATGAGATGAGAGCAAAACGGACATACATAAAAATCAATCCGTTAAATAAGACACTATGTCAACCCAAACTACAGTTTTGCACTTCTTCTTGAAAAAACAAAACAGAAAGACCCAAAATTTGGGAGAGCTGTCAGACGTGGAAATCTTACAAGGAGCAGATATAGATCCTAAAATACAACTGCCAGGCCTGCAGGTTTTTACATGGGCGGGCCTGTCAGATGTAATAACTAAACAAAATTTCAGGGAAGTCCCCCCCATTCAGAAAATCCATACATCCCGGGATGAAAGGGGACTGTCTTTTCAACTGGGGGTGGAAGTAATAGAAGGAGACTCCTCTGCGAACAGAGTAGAGAAATCTGTCCTTAACACATCAAAAACACTGGGGGTTGATTTAACGATACAATTAAACTTACCTGAATCGCGATCCAACATAAAAGAAAGCATCTGAAAGACGACAATTCAATCAAAAGGGATTCGAACATCAGAAGAACTAAGACTCCTATTGGAAGGAAGCGCCCCAGCAGAAGGAAATCAGGGGGAAGGGTTGATACCATCATCTCCTCCCCCAATCCTAGGGCAAACCCTCCCTTAAGAAGACACATCTCCAAGAAACTCTAAAGAGGGAAACCCCACGAGGCTAAAGAGCGGTAAAACGCTAACACCAATGCCCCTGAATAATGATATATCTGCAGAACAAGAGGTAAATGACTGTAATGTAGGGGGTATAAACGGAAACAAATCAACACTACCACTCTTCAAGTCACCGACAAGAAGACGTACTGCTTCAAGTGTTACGGATTTTCCACACAAAGAAAACCCTTCTAAAAAACCGGACTTAATGGCAATAATGTCTACATTTACAATAGCTTTAGCACCTTTTACTAAATTGTATGAGTCACTCAATGACACGCTCAAGGATCAGACATCATTATTGGCAATGATGCACACTAAAATGATCTTCTTAGAGGGCTTTATCACATCAACACCAAACTTAAAAGAAATGTACAAATTAAGTACTTCCGAAAAATCTACGGATAGTCTGCAGGGAAGAATACATTTAAAAGATCAAAAAACAGAAACAACGGTAATAGAAACGAGGAATCAAATGACTCAAACAATGCAAGAGATAGAAGGACAAAAGGATAACCTACATACATTGGAAGGTTTACCACAGGAGAAAATCGCCACAACAAATGATGAAGAGCAGAATACGAGAACAAGATCGGTAACAAGGCAACCAACAGAAACAACACTTCAAACGCTACGCCAAGCAGGGAGTCAACCTAAAAAGCTAGGTAGTAGAGAAAATTGTAAGCGAAAAGAATCTCAAAGCACAACCGCTAAGAAAACTACTAATGGCTGTGTTGTCTTGAAAGTGAAAACAGCATCAGAAATAGAACCATTTCTTAAAGCCCGGGACTTACCAGGACAGTTACCCGGAATGACAAAGGGTGAGATCTACCCCGTGTTCTCGCAGGTCCAGGGGAAAAATCCTGCTGAGAGAAGGAGAGTAATATTTGAATCCCTGGGACCTAAGGTCAAGACAACTGTTGCAACGGAGGAAGAAATAGAAGTAGAGGCAGCGCTTTCCATCTTAGCACAAGGGATATCACCAAATAACTCTTCACAAAACAACAACTCGGAAGGGGATCAAAGGGAATCACCTTCCAAAAGAGCGATTAAGAGAACCGTGACGTTCGATTTGGAGGAAACCATCAACGTCTCAGATCTATCTCAATACTCGGTAGAGGAGGTAGACCAGGAGAGAATACACATAAAAGAACATTCTCAACAAGTACGAATGTCATCGAATAACTCCAGAGATGGTAATCTAAACGGAGACTCATCTCCATTTATCTCGTTAGAGAACAAAAGGAAAAAAATTGCTAACGAAGAAAGAAAAAAACGAGAAAAGACGAGATTGCAGGAAAAACATATTTAAAAAAATACAAGAAACAATTATGCAACAGACAGTATACAATATGCACAAGTTGACACAAAAAGGAAGATAGTGTCAAGGGAGAGTATAAGAAGTCAGCGGGACAGCCTATCCCCTTTGAGAAATCAGACTGTAAGTTAAAGATCCACCAAGACGGATAGAGTAACTTACAAAGAAAAAATAAAAAGCATTAGAAGTTTTCTCCTCGAAAGCATAGGAAAATCAGACAGTACAATCTTGAACAGGAAAAACATAATGACACTGCTGCAATGTATACCGTCATTAAGAACAATCATTTCAGCGGATATCAGGATTGTGGAGTTTGCCAAAAAAGGTAAACAGGATAGTGTTTATTTACATTTCCCTTCCCCAGTGGTGAGAACAATGATCGCACAAGCAACTGAAAACTTTCTGATAATGGTATACGTGTTATCAACATATAATAATCCAAAAGAAAAGTGCAAGAAAGAATCACGAACAAGATCCCCTATTAGAACTAGGGAGAAACAGAAGAGGCAAGAACAATGAAACTCCGATAGGCGAACAGAAGGAAGAGTGTCAAACGGAGACACAAGTCGAGAACTCCTTGTAACTGAAAAACCTGCAGATTCAACTAACATCAATAATACGAGCAAGAATGAAAAAGATCAGGACGGGAAAACACAGAGATACAGGAAGACATCTGTATCACCGCAAAATTGGCCTACAGTAGCATACAAAGACCCCACGGGGGTGGGGCGCTTTCCCAAAGGTCCCTTACCGAAAATGAATGTCACATTCAACTCACATTCAAGCTTTTGACCAGGTCAATAGGGAGCGCCTCTGGAGAAAACTGGAAACCAAAAACTGCCCGGGTAACATACTGGAGCAAATTCAAGCACTCTACACAGAGACGTCTTTAACTATCCGTTTGAATCAACAAGGCACCCTGTCAACCCCGATTGAAACAGCAAGAGGGGTGAAGCAGGGTTGCCCAATGGCCCCTACGTTATTCAACGCATATTTGTGGGATTTCAAAGATTCTGAACTTGAACTTAGATCTTATCCTCTAAAAATGGGTGGGACTACAGGGTCTCGTCTACTGTATGCGGACTATCTAATTTTATTGGATCAAACACCGATAGGATTACAAAGAAAACTGGACAAACTGAGCAGATATATTGGAGAAAACGATTTAGAAATTAATAAAAGCAAGACGAAAATCATGATGCTACAAAAAACTACTACTCCTAACATCTCGTTTACTTGGAAGCTGGAAGACTAAAAGATTGAGACGGTATTAGAGTTCAAATACCTGGGAGTGATCCTGAGCAACAACCAAACTGAAACAAGTATGCAGCTCCATCTTTGGGAAAGAATGAAGAACTTAACATCCTAAGCTAAGATCCTTGAAAGGAAATTCTGCCGGTATTCACTCAAACCGATTATACAATTTTATCGATCTAAAGTGATCCCATCAGTAACATACGGGGCAGAGGCCTTCCTCAACAACCCGGGAACGTTATGGATAAAGCTGGAAAGTCATTTTTGGAGACAGATATTGAACCTTCCTTCTTCTACGCCGATGCCTTTAATAAGAAGGGAACTATGTATTCTGTCCCTACAAAGAATTGTTTCAAGGAACAAACTGATGATATATAGAAAAGTGATTATTCCGGAGCGGTCTGACATCTTTGATATCATCCATAAAGAAGTTTTTACAACAAACTCTAATACCTTAAAGAGCTGGCGCCAGAAAATAACATCTCAACTAGAAGAAATCGATCATCAGAAGAAGAACTAATAACCAACCCAACGAAAGCAATAACAAGACTAGAAACTTTAGATTGGATAAAGACCCAGAACACGCCGGGATCATATAAATCAGCGGCGCATATGACACGTATTAATAGAAAGCTGAATGAGATCAGACCCTATCTGAAAATCTTTCCAAATAGACAACACCGTCAAACATTCATGAGGGCTCGTCTCAACATTTTGTCAACTAATGAGATAAGATTTATCAAAGGAATGTCATCGACCAACAACTGCCGTTTCTGCCATTCTGTCATCTACTCTTGAACTGCACGGGTTTGACCGAATTCAGAACCACACACATATTACACTTATTTGAAGGATCTTCCATTTACGAAGAAAAAGAATGGTGGAAATGCTTAATGGAAGGGGAACGCACATAATTGCAGTGTCGCAATTTTTACAACACATTGGGCCTCATTACATGGTAGGCGGTAAGGGTTTACCGGTACCGGTATTTTACCGGTACCGGTAAACCCTTACCGCCTTACTACGAGGTCCCTTTGCGGGTTGGGGAATTTAACGCCTGCTTTTTGCAGGCGGTAAAAACCAACCCGCAAATGGACCAGGGAGCTAATTACGGTACCGCAATTTGCGGCACCGTAATTAGCACCGTCCCCATTCCCATAGAGCCCTATGGGGCAAAAATGGGGAAGGGCAATGGTGGAAGGGGGAATTATCGCCCCGCCAACCTTGGAATAGGACGGTAATTCCCCTTTCCACCAAGGCGGTGCCGGTATTTTACCGGCATGAACCATTGCGCTAATAGCGCCATGGTTCACCGCCATCCGTGTAATGAGGTCCATTGACTTTGGAAAGCCCTAAACCAGAAAGAAGATTAACTTAAAACGAACTTAAAATGAACTAAATAAGGATGAATGGAGGAGCAGGATTAAGGAACGGATTCAAATAATTTGTAAAAGAAAATTTGTAAACATTTTTTAAATCAAATCAAAAAAAAAAAAAGGAAATACACCAAACACAGGCTTATAAAGATTCACAGATCTTTATTCTAAAACTGTACAGTTACAAAGAAACAAAATCAGATACAGATAGCTATCTGGCCCTCAGTACATCACAGAGAATACCAGCCCTTTCGGTGTGAGAAGTGAGAGGTACTGGACGTTTAAACAGTTGTGCATTTTATACATTTGCGATCATAATGTCCAGCCCCTCTGCAAGTTAATAATCCACGGTCTAGAGTTTGTGCCGAGTTCACTTCTGGCTTGTCCGACAATATGCACATGGATCATCCTCAATTCACATACAAACAAATCACAATGGCAACAGTGTATTCTTGGATTTAACAAAAAACCTTAACACATATTATTTACAATGCAGTTCAGCCAGTGTCCACGTTCAGTATTTGTTCTACATTGTGGTCAATGTATGTCCATGGATCAGACTCATTGGCGCAGACAATCCTCTGTCTACAAGTCAGGCATGGGACGAGGTCTCTTTACTCAACCCAAACATTCGGCCAACAAACAATTTACACATTAACTAACGTACGAAGTGCAGGACGGCTTAGTTACAAGCGGGAAATACTGTCCACCATTTTGGAACACAGAGTTACTTTGAAATGGAAATCAAAATGGCAGATGGACCTAAAATGGCGGCAAAGTCGATTTAAAATTGGAACTTTGCAACGCGGTTTTCTTTGCAGAGCAAGTGGGCTTAGACCAATATATAAAATAAAAGAGGTGCGATATGATATCCCATTTAACAAACCCTCCTTTTGGCCTAAACCAAGCGCTAAACTACTTCTAGTCACTTTACGAGTAACTCCACGTCTCAATGTCCATACATCCTGAATCACTATCGGAGATATCGATCGCCATGAGGTCAGATACTGAGATTTCTTTCAGCACAAATTCATTAGACATTTTCTCTGGGGCATATACCTTGTGCCCTAATGTACCCATCGATTGTGCACAACATCCTCCTTTCATCGAACATATACCAGGAAGACATTGTATACAACAACAGAAAAACAACAGAATACCTAAAATAATCAGCAAGGCCGAACGTAGCTTCCATCCCCAAGATCACAAGAAGTCCCAGAACCAAGCGCTAAGATCCCAGTTCCCCTCGGGAACATGCACTTCTGAACTAAGGACGTGCAGATTGTGTATTGCCTTAAAAATCGTTGGGGAGGAATCTGGTACGAAAACACAGCAAGCGGACCCCACTAATTTACATACCCCACCACGCTCAGCCAGGATGACGTCTAATGCCATCCGGTTCTGAAGTGCGACTAACTTTATTGCTTTTTGTTCTAAAGTCATGTTATAGAGTATGTCAGTGGTCCGGTTGATAGTCCTCTCCAGTACTCTCGTTGTCTTCTGATATCCTCTGAGTTCAATATTTGCCCCCAAAATGGTACGAAGGATTTAGCTACATCACCCTGAACTCGTATTGAAGTTTCACAATTCTTGTCCCACCTAGGACAAGCTTTTGAAATTTCTACAGTGCTAGCAATGAATACCCCAGGTAACAGAATCCCTAAATAACAAGTTCCCTGCCAAACCCTGGATAACCATGGAAAAGCTACATCACGGCAAACAAAGTAGACCGGTTCGCCTACATACAAAGGTCTGTCCATTCCTCTGTATGCAGAAAGAAACTGAATCGGGGCTGTGGTTAACAGTATAAGAAGGTGGCATGGCATCCCTATTGCCTATAGGAGCCATCTTGAAAGAGATCAGAGATTGAAAAGCACAGGACAGTCTATTAGAAGGCCTAATAGAAGCAACATTAGGCTTGCTCCTATTCGCAAAGAGTGAGCATCCGAGGGGGGTTAGAACATGTTTCTCAAAGTCATTCAAATTCGTTCCATCAAAGTTCCCCGAGATGCTATTGTTCCATCGGCCAAAGAATAGTGCCCTTAAAGAAGCATAGCATGCAGTAGTTAAAGGTAAAGGATGAATATACCAACCCAGCCCCTTATCCGCATGTTGCAATTAATGCGAGCAGACCCAGCAATTGGACTTGTTAAAAATGGCATGTGTGGCATTCATGATAAGTAATAGAGTATTATTTTGGTAACTCTGTCTGTGCTGAGAGTTTCTAGGAGATAGAGTGTGCAGATGCACGAAAGGTATAGGAACAGTAGGTACATTTTCAGTGGGTAACAGAATTTCAAGCGGATGTACTTCTTCCAAATACCAAAATCCTAAAGCAATGACTATTGTGGAACCAGTTAACATAATCAAAAGACAACAATACGTTTTCGGGGCCCACGTGTTTGATTGTTCATTATTACAGTCGGTCACACAGTCTCTTATCTGTTCCGTACGAGTGGGAGCGGTTGTAGGCATTGTTTCTTCAAACAAATTCACCAAAGTTAATTTGCTGGCGGACTCCAGATCGAGCGTTTTCTTAGTCCTTTCTCAAACCCTAACCAACAGAATCCCCTTACGTACAAAAGATCGGGCCAAAAAGACAAGCCATCCGATGTTTTTTTTTTCTCCTGATGGCACATCCGAACCGTGCAGTAAGTCCAACTCCTCGGACGCAGATCGTACCTTGTGATCCCTGGTACTGAGTGATCTGCAAACAACGTGTCGTTACTTCCTGATGGAAGCAGTGAATTCAAAGCAGGATTTAACACAGAATGTGATACTGGTGCAAAAGGATCTGTTGGAGAGTGTGGAGATGAAGCAGCTGTTTCCCCAGGCCTCACGGGCTCAGGGAGTATCTCTGACGTACTCTCGATACTGTTTGATGCTTCGTGATCGTTGGTTACGGTACTGGTAAGGGTTTCTGTGTCTTCTGTATCGTGTGGCAAAGGGAAGGGAATCCTCTTGATGTGGGACAGGTGTATCCAGTGCTTCCGGCCCTCCACTCGCACAGCGGTCTGTGTGACCAGGAGAACTTGGTGTGGGCCCCGCCAACGGGGTGCAAGGCAAGATGATCTTTCAAACGCTTTAATCAAGACCCAGCTCCCCGGCCGTATGCTGTGGCCTGGGCCCTCGTACCTAACAGGTAGAGCTTCTCGCACCTGTTGGTAAATGAAATACAGATTTTTAGTTAACTGTCCACAGTAATCAAAAAGAAGTACATGTTCAATATCACGTAGCGAGCGGGGCTTAGGCAGGTTCCAAATGTTAGCTGGCCTACCCATGACCACCTCAAATGGAGAGAGCCCGGTCTTAGTTTGAGGGGTTGTTCTCATAGACAATAACACGATCGGTAAGGCATCCGGCCATTTTAGTTTGGTACCGGCACACGTCTTAGCAAGCTTGTTCTTGATGATGCCATTGTGTCTTTCTACTAAACCAGCACTCTGAGTGTGTCTAGCCGAATGGAACCGTTTATCGATCTGTAATCCCGTACATATCTGCAGAATTACAGCAGCGATAAAATGTGGACCCTTTTCCGACCAGATGACTCTTGGAAAACAAAACCTAGGAAAATATTCCTTCAGCATGGTCTTCACCGTTGTCATAGCTGTGGCATCTTTGACAGGAAAGGCTTCAACCCATTAACTAAAAGCGCAGACAACCACTAGCACGTATTTGTAGTTGTTGCAACGCTCCATTTCAATAAAGTCAAAATGTATCACCTCGAAGGGGACAGAGGTGGACCAAAGCTACCCCTAGGAGTCGATGTGCCCTTTCCCACATTATGCTTCAAGCAAATCATACAGCTTTGGAGAAAGTGCTCGGCTACTTTGGAGATTTTATCATTCACCCACACATTTTACAACATTTTGGTAACTTTTCGCGCACAGATATGGGTGGGACCATGAGCCATAGCGACCATCATTGTAATGTATGCATCTGGCAGTAACCATTTCCCTTCTACCTTGTCCACCCAATACTCGTCATCGTCCAATTTTGCCAAACCCTCAGCCCATTTCTAAGATTCCTCTAAAGTGGCATCAGCTTGAATGTCTTTCACAGATTCGATACCCTCATCCAAAGTACAGGCATTTGTGGCTTCCCTTGAAGTATACATTTCTGAAGAGAGATCGGTGGCAGTCTTTTTGGCTATCTGGTCAGCAAAAGCGTTTCCTTTTCCCACATTATCTATAATCTTCTGATGCGCTGTGCATTTCATAATTGCTAACTGAGATGGGAGTGAAAGCGCTGAGAGTAACCGTACTATCAAGGAGCAGTACTGGATTTTAGTGCCATGTGCGGTCAAGAAACCTCTTTCTGCCCAAATTAGTCTGCCAAAGTTGTGAACCACCCCAATAGCATACTGACTGTCAGTATATATATTTACTGTAAGCCCTTTGGAAAGTTCACAAGCTCGGGTTAATGCTATAATCTCTGCGGCCTGCACAGAGTTATGCATGATTCTTTTGGTCTCCACACCTGTGCTCAATGTGGTGATTGCATAAGCAGCCGTGGATGTACAATCCGGAAGTTTGAAACAGGAGCCATTACATAACAGCTTCCCTTGTGGATTGTTCAAAGGAGTATCTTTTTGATTGATTCTGCCTTTTGTCTCTTGCTCTGTGGTGTAAAGGCAGTCACGTGACTCTTCGTCACTGCAAGCAGTACCTTGCGGGAAAGGTAAAAGTTCAGCTGGATTAAGAACACAACACCTCTGAATTTTGATGTGCAGTGCAAACAAGATCAATTCGTATCTCGTTAATCGTGCGGAGGTGAGGTGTTGCGTTTGTGTTCTGTTTAATAGAACATCTACAGAGTGAGGTACCATCAGGGTTAAAGCATGGCCTAGGACCATTCCCTCACTCTGTTTCACAGACGCAGCAGCAGCAACAGCTCTCAAACATCTTGGCAAAGCGCATGCAACAGGATCAAGAGCGGAAGAAAAGTAGCCGCACGGCCTATTCTTCCCTCCATGTTCCTGCGTTAATACAGCCAAAGCACATCCATCACGTTCATGCACATACAACACGAAGGCCTTTTCATAATTTGGCGTGCCCAAAACTGGTGCCGAGAAATTCCCTTCTTCGTCAAAGCCAACATTGGTTTAATCATTAATGAAACATTGGTGATCCACTGCATACAGTAAGAAGCCATTCCTATCAAGGCTCTGACTTCCTTCTGTGTATTTTGGACAGACATGCTAGAAATGATTTTTATCCGCTCAGACGTCAATCTTCTTCCCTCCTTTGACAGGAGATAGCCTAAATAGGTGACCTCCTGTCGACAATACTGAAACTTTTTAAATGAAGCTTTGTGTCCATGTCGGGCTAGGTGAATAAGCAACAACACGGTGCCCTCCTTACAGGTGCTCTCTGAGTCAGCAGCTAAGAGTAGATCGTCTACATACTGAAGCAGTGTACAAGTGGTGGGCAACTCAAGTGTGTCGAGCTGCTCTTTCAAACCCCTACTGTAGATGCTAGGACTCTCTGTGTAACCTTGCGGCACACGGGTGAAGGTAAACGAGTGTCCCCCTAAGGTGAACGTGAACAAGTATCTACTATCTTTGTGTATAGGAATACTAAATAAGGCGTTCTTAAGGTCCACAACACTAAAGTGAGTTGCTGAAGCTGGAATCATAGTCAATGTTGTCGTCACATCAGGCACAATGGGAAATTGTGGAGCACCAATCTTATTGATGGCACGTAGATCAATAATGAAATGAAAAGGAATCGTATTATCGCCTTTTTTGTACACAGGTAAAATCGGACTATTGCACAAACTACCTGCAATTTCCTCAATTACCCCACGATTCACAAAATCGGAGACTATGCATTTCAAAGCTTGCTCACCATCAACCGAACTCATACTGGGGAATATGTGGCAACTTTACTCCATGTTTCAAAACAATCTTAACAGGTTCAATTTGTAATACACTGACATCATTATCATCAATTGCCCACAAACACTCCGGAACATCACTGAATTCCGGCCACAAAGGTCTGGTCAAGAACTGAGGGACAGAAAGTTGCTGTGGTGAAATCGTCAAACGCACTCCATCAGAAGAACAATGAATTACCTCATTTCATTCCTTCAACAGATTCAACCCCAACAAATTTTCTCCACAATTCGTAGTCAAAAAGAATGGACAGTCGTCCAAAAATAGACCCAAGGTAATCGGTACCGGTGAAGAAACCGGAAACACTACTGTTGTGCCAGAAAACCCTACAGAAACATTGGTTTGCCCTGACAGTGGAATGTTTGGAACCCGTGAATGGTTGATGGAACACTTCTGTGCCCCTGTATCTATCAAAATATCAAAAATAGATGTTTCCTATTTCCCACTATCATCTCAACGTAGGGGCCTTTCTGATTAACGGGAATAGGCGTCGGTTCCAAACACTGCTTCGGGCAATCCTAACGAAACAGAATGTCGTCAAAAGGAAGTTCTTCAGAGAGGTAAGCAGCAGAAGGATGATCAAAAATGTTTCTGTTATCCACACTCGGTGCCTGATTATCCTGCGAAAAAGGTTGTTGCGAGTCCTGCAAAAATTGACTTCTACCAGGACCCCCTTCCCCAGGGCGGCCTCTGGATCGTCTACCCATGTTCCCAAATGCATTGTTCGACCTCTGCTGGAGGATCGGGCATTGTGCACGCCAATGACCCTCTTGTCTGCAATAAGCACACTGGTTTATGTTTACAGGACCCAATGGCGCATTTCCCTGTGGAGCATACTGACCCCTAAACTGTGAATTACCCCCTCCAGGGCCTCTAACAATTTGCTGTAATAGGACTTTTGTTTTTAAGTCGCCTTTTCTCTTTTCAACTCTTTATTTTTCATTGTTGACACGATTGTCATAGTATTGAGCCATATGCAATACTTCTGACTGAGACTTAGCTTGCCAAGCGCTCTCTGAAGACATAATTTGCGACTGGATGTCAGGCGGCAATCCACGCACAAATTTGTCCAAAAATAGTCGTTTCCCAGACTCTGTGATCAATTCTTGTCCACTGAAATCTGAAAATACTTGTTCGAACCGATTAAAGAACTCGGTAGCACCCTCAGATTTCCCTTGGACACAGGCAGTAAGTTTGTCCCAAATGATCCTTCGTTCAGGAATTATAGCTTTTAACCTCGTAATTATTCTATCGGGCAAAGTCAATATTACCTGTGGTGGTCTCTCGCCAGCTGGCCTTTCTCTATCTAGTCTAACCATATTATCCCATGTATCTCCTAACCCTGGTACATCGTCTACAGTTCTAATCTGTTTCCATAGATCAACAGGTAGGAGCACAGGATATAGCAAGTCAATATCGCTCAAGGTAAATACTGATGATTGCAAGACAGACTCTACGGGCCTCATTACAAGCTGGGCGGTAAGGGTTAACAGTCACCGGTAACGAGAATGGTGTCGTTAAACCCTTACCGCCATATTCCGAGTTCCCGTTGCGGGTTGGTACTTTAACGCCTGCTTTTAGCAGGCGTTAAAAAATGAAACCGCAAAGGGACTTTAAAGGTATTTACGGTACCGTAATTTACGGTACCGTAATTACCGCCTTCCCCATTCCCATTGAGCCCTATGTGGGCAAAATGGGAATGGGGAAGGGCCCTGGTGAATGGGGAATTACCGGTCCCTCCAACCTTGGAATGGACCGGTAATTACTCCATTCACCAGGCCGGATTTGGGACGAGTTTGGAGGCAACCATGGAGCTAATAGCTAATAGCTCCATGGTTACCTCCAAACTCGGAATGAGGGCCTACCTCTTTGTAGAACCCTGTTGGATTTTTCCTAATATCGGGAATAGATTGTTTAATGGTGTTCACTTTCTGTCTCGAGAATGGGATGTGAACAAACTGCGACACATAATGTGCAGGGATATCCTGTGCAGGTGTACCTGCTGCAACATTAGCAGGGATCTCAACTTTTGGGACAAATGTCGGAGGAACCTCTCTCATAGGCAACTGAGAAGTAGGCAACTCCGAATGCTTACTGAGCAACAGAGCTAAATCGAGCGCTAAAGCAGCTGAAGAAGTGTCAAACGAAAAAGCTCTCTTATAAATATTCAATAATTCTGCGGGACAACAAATCTTTCTTTTTATACATTCATCCTGCAGGTATTCTACCATTACTTGTATCACTTTCCTCTGCATTTCTGGCGTATACTGACTATATGTGTCATATACTTCTACGGGAGTTATCGACATGTCTGAAATCCACCAAATCGCATCTTTTGTACAAATTCGTGTTTCCTCATTTATCGATTTACGACAAGGAAAGAACCGTTTTTGCACTAACATAGCATCCAAACTATCACCATCAATATCTGCATTCCGCAACCTTTCCAACTCCCTTCTATACTCAAAAACCCTCTTGACATGCTCATGTACTTTCTCTGCAGTATCTCTTGAATATGCTAAAATATTCAGATCCCTCAACCCTTCTGGGAGATCTATATCATTGAATCTGTTCCACAGTATATGTAAATGAATTCTCAACCCTTCAATAAATACGTTTTTCTCAGGAAAATTGTCTAAATTAGAGAGTGTGACAAAAACATCAGCTCGTACACCCTTCTGCATGCAATGTCTAGCCCATGCAGTCAATTCATGCTTTCTCTCTGGAGACACAGTATTACGAGTTACAACCCTTGATCCAGCTCCCCGATCAACTACAAGCGGTATGGAACCACTTGCAAGAGGAAGAGTAGGCACATTTTGTACATTCGGCAAAAAAGGTACTGTCACTGGTGCAGCAGGCAAACCCACCAAACCCGTAACAGCAGGCAAAGGCGGAGGAGAAGGTGGAAGAGCAACAACAAGAGGAGGAACAGCAGCCGCAGTAAGAGGAACAACAAGAGGAGCAATGGGAGGAGCAGGAGGAGCTACGTGTGGATGAATAACAGCAGGAAGAGGCAAAACAGCAGGAAGAGGAACATACGGAGGTGGTGCAGTGGCACTAGGCCTTCATTCATTTAGAAGTTTGTCAATCAGCTCATCAGATACATGACAGTCTTTAGAAGGATACATGTTCTGGATACCAAGTGAAAAAGCCCTATCCATTCTCCTAACTGACTCAGACTGTTTATTTTGATCATATAACAATGCTTTTTCTGCGTTCGTCATATGACGGCGCGCATGTTTTTCCCTACTCTTAAGTTGCTGCAAAGCTTCTTTCTTCCAACTCTGTAATATATCAAATGCTGCAGGTCTAGCCTTTTTCTTTAATAATATAGATTCTAAGTATTCTATGCAAGGAATTTCAAAACTACCATTGATTGGCCACTGAAGTTTGGAAGCATGTCTAGTTTGCCTGTGCCAATATCATTAAACACTATACTACCAATGCCGTGCTTACAGTACATAGTACACACCGGCGACCCCTCCATTGGCTCCGGTCGACCAAATTCCAAAGATTGTCTGTCACTGCAGAATAACGCCCTGAAGCAGGCAGAGAATTTCCCCAGCATATCGGAATACTGGTGTTACCTGGTCAATAATTGTACTCGCGAGTGCAATGCGCCAGAACAAATTATCAGGATACTTAAGAATCGGGTCACGACTCACCTGATCAAATTCTAAGGAGGTCCGATCGGATTTCAAAGAACTATCAAAGGACTCACGTGGTTGGTGATTTCGGCAAATCTGCCCGCCTCGACATATGGACTCTCATCAAGATGCCGTCTCGGACCACGTGCTCACCGTCCAAGGATCGGGTCGTGCAGTACTGCTGAGGTATCGCGTCTCATCCAAGAAAGGGGCACCCTTTTTCACTGTCCAATCCCGGTCCGATAGCCGCGTCAACCTTCAACGAGAAGGCATCAATCTTGAGGATCCCTATTTGGGCGCCATCTGTAAAAGCAAAAGGAAATATCGGGGCTGAGTACCCCAAAAGGAAATACACCAAACACGGGCTTCTGAAGATTCACAGATCTTTATTCTAAAACTGTACAGTTACAAAGAAACAAAATCAGATACAGATAGCTATCTGGCCCTCAGTACATCACAGCGAATACCAGCCCTTTGGGTGTCAGAAGTGAGAGGTACTGCATGTTTAAACAGTTGTGCATTTTATACATTTGCGATCATAATGTCCAGCCCATCTGCAAGTTAATAATCCATGCTCTAGAGTTCACTTCTGACTTGTCCGACAATATGCACATGGATCATCCTCAATTCACATACAAACAAATCACAATGGCAACAGTGTATTCTCGGATTTAACAATAAACCTTAACACATATCCTTTACAATGCAGTTCAGCCAGTGTCGACGTTCAGTATTTGTTCTACATTGTGGTCGATGTATGTCCGTGGATCAGACTCATTGGTGCAGACAATCCTCTGTCTACAAGTCAGGCATGAGACAAGGTCTCTTTACTCAACCCAAACATTCGGCCAACGGACAATTTCCACATTAACTAATGTACGAAGTGCAGGATGGCTTAGTTACAAGCGGGAAACACTATCCACTATTTTGGAACCCAGAGTTACTTTGAAATGGAAATCCAAATGGCGGATGGACCTAAAATGGCGACGAAGTCGATCTAAAATCAGAACTTTGTAACGCGGTTTTCTTCGCAGAGCGACTGGGTTTAGGCCAATATATACAATAAAGGAGGCATGATATGATATCCCATTTAACATAATAGGCCCTTATCAGACACCCAGCTAACCGCAGTCGCCACAAGAAACCCAGAAGCCCAAAGTAATTATCAGACAACCAGAGCCCCACTGTCACTAACATACGCCTGAACTCCAGCTCACACCTTAGACACCCTGATGCCAATGTACACTATCAGACACACACAGACCAAAATAAAAGATCAGAGTCCTGAAAGGAAATAGTCCTTGTGGACAACCATCCTGCAATGAACACTGAAAAGGAGGCAGCATGGTATGAAGAGAGAGGGGTTAACAAAGAGGATGGGAAAAGGGAGGTGGAATGTGAACCCAAGAAGTAACTCCTGTTACTCATGTTATCAACCTGAATGAGGAAAGAAGAGCCACTGCTTTCGAGGCTGGAACGTGTGATTTGCAGGTTTCAGATAGTTCTCTTCTGCATGTGCATTAACTTTCTGAGCACTCCCACAGGTGGGGAAACTAATAGTTGCGGCGAACGAAAAGAATGTAAGAAAAGATATAGAAAACGAGAGGGGTCAAACCAGGGAAAAGGAAAGCAACAGGAAAGAAAAGGCAAGCTCAAGATAACATAGTGCGACGGGAGAGGGGCGAGAAAGAAGGGTTTGGAAGTGAGTAAAAGGTTTAACAACACGCAGGGGACGAGAATATAATCTGGGGGCGAGCACTGGGGAGATACTGTGATACATGGGGGCACGGGGGAACACAAACCAAAATACGAGTGGGTGGGAACGAGCAATGGCTAGGACGGGGCACTGAAGGGGAGGGGAGGGAAGGGGCAAATGGAGAAACAGAAAGAAGGAAAGAGGAGAAATGGAAAAAAACAGACAGAGCAAAGCTAGCTCACAGGCGAGCTGACTGTTTGGCATGGGGATCGTTTACACATAGGCTGCAATGTCAGTGGCGTCTAAACGACCCTCGTGCCGAATGACAGACGCCGAATTGGCTTTTGCGGCACTCTGGCCACAACGAAAGGGGCTCTGCAGAGTGGTGCGCCAAAACGGCCGGCGCCAAAAGGCTCATGCGAAAACATTGCATAACGCTGACAGGATGGAAGGCCGGCCTACCTCGGCTGAGCTGCCAGGGTCATGTTTTAGACTAGGCAGAAAACAGTTTTACCATAAAGGTTTGCTTTTGGCCAGTGTTCGGGACAACAGAGTTGTGCATATAAATCTAATGGGGGTATATCTAATGCAAACACTGCACTGGTGCACTTGCACGTTCACTAGTCATGCAGATCAGCAGGGCTGGACTGGCCTATAGGGAACCCTGGAGATTTCCCAGTAGGCCTCTTCACCCTCGGCCTCTTTTGTGTGGTATTTCCAAATGTTCCCATAGGAAAAGGGTTGGGCTTGCTGAAAATATGTACGATGGGGCCAGTTTGAAAATAATGTCGAGGGCCTCTTTTCCAGTCCACCCCTGCAGATCTGAGTCGTTGGTGCCTCCTCGGACTAAAATACGTCCGCGCCTTCACCTCCAACACCTCCCGGAAGAACAGGCTCACCCACACTGGAACCTCTCCCCAGACAGTGGGCCGCCCTTCTCCCCGCCTTCACAGCCTGCCAATAGGGATGAGAGCCTGCTCTCCCCAAGCTTTCTCTGGATCCTTCTTCTAGAGGACCCTGGGCATAACAGGGAATAGATGCAATCAGCTTCATACTGTTGCTGTTCAATCTGCCAGTTTCAATCCTTGCCACCTATGCTGATTGCTGATTCGTTGGGACTGTCTTCAGGATGTATGTTCCTCTTGATGATTGGGCGCTCAGAGGCCCCTGGGCGAGTAGCGCGTGTCAAGATATAGAAATAAATAAATACAAATAAATATTGTCTCTGGCAGCCTACTTGTTGATTTGGGGGCAGTAGCAAAGTGGCAGCTTGGGCGTGGCCACTGATATTGCATCTTAAATATCATCGCCACCTGCTTAATAGTTACATTCCAGATCAATATATTAAACTCACGGCTAAAAAGAGCAGCTGTCAGCTTGACCATAGGTACCAAATGTCTCCTTAAAATGACCTCGTGGCAAACTGAATAAACCTCCTTTAGGCTGATGACGTAAGTCAATGCCACTCACGCAATTGGACAGTAGCCGTGCCCTTGTTGACGAGGTGCTATGTTGCCATTCTTTGAGCTGGATGTTCTATTCTGTGTTCTGTGCTTGTACACTGCTCTGTCACGCTGTAGTGAGACTCTAGAACCCTGCACGGTTCACAAGCAGTGGTTGGGGACCTGCAACAGCACGCGAATGGGGCCCCTTTTGAAGGACCCTAATAAACATGGAAGTTAAGCTGTGGTGGGCAGAACAAGTGTCCAGTGCCCCCGGGTTTGGTTTGTTTGACAAAGTATTTAATACGTGCGGGTTATTAGTTCCTAAATATATTTTAAGATCGTCGCGTGTCTTGGTGATCAGAGGAAATGCCCTAACCTCTTGAACATGAACAGCTACCAGTAGTACACCAAAAACACTGCACTGATCAAAAGAAGTATTTTTCAAAGTATATACAACCAGTCAATTGGTATCAGTGTTGCATTGCTAGTTTAGCCCAGCTTAATATCCAGTTTAAGTACAACCAAGCAGTAGGTAACAAATAACATTGTGCCCTGGCCAAACCGACCCGTGTTTTGACCAATACTGGTATTTTTCAAGGCTGTCCACTGGCATAACGGTAATATAGAATTGTTCACTGATTCACTAATGTCAGGTCCACTAGTGTGGTCGTCAGTGGTACATACAAATTGGTCCTCATTATAACATTGCTGTTATCCTGCCGATAGAGCTGTCAGGATACCAGCAAATGTTGTTACCGTTTCCGGCACCATTATGGGTGCCGGACGGACTGCGTTAATCCTCATTCATGGAGTACCATAGGCCTCCATGAGGGGATTTCCCGTCATTTCAGGAACCGGCAAAACCAGTGCCGGTAAAGATGGCTTTTTATGCTGGTACGGCGCCTGCCTTATCTGGAGATAACACAGGTGCCCCACCGGGAAACCTGTAGTCAGGCAGTCCGGTAAAGTGCTGGTATACATCAATACTGGCACTTTTTTACCAGACTGGCCGACATGGAATGAGGCCCAAAAAGTGTCATATCCATTATGGCACAGGTAGGGGGAGTAGTAGAAAACAGAAATCCACCATTAAAGAATATAACTAATGTCTTGGGTATTAGGCTTGGTTAGAGCAGAGATCCATTTTGTTGGACTACCCAGGCAACACTGATACCAATTGACTGGTTATTACAGTTCGAAAATACTTGTTTGGATCAGTGCAGTGTTTTTGGTGTACCACTGGTAACCCTAATAAACATGGCTTACCTGCCCCATTTAAATTCCTGATCTAACATAAATTGGCGACAAGTGATGGTGGTGGCAAAGTAAGTGACCCAAGCTTTAGGTGAGGGAGTCCACATCGGAGACAGCTTTAGGTAACCACAGGAGTGGCTCTAACCTGGTATATAGGCCGGTAGAGAGACACTCCAAGGACGCCCCGTGTTTCTGCACCGTGCAGTGGTCAGTGTATGAGGAGCACAACTCAAGAAAAGGTACTTGAAGGAAGGTAGACTACAGCGCAGAGATTAACATATACATACATATATTTATAAGGAAATCTATAGTCTTGACTCCAACGTAATCGAGTCAAAGGACATTGCACTGTGAGTGTTGTCTTCTAGCAACTCGTGGAGTCGCATAAGGTCGTGCAGAGAAAAGCACCCTCCAAAGTTGCACGCGGATTGTTGTATCCAAGCACTGCAACAAACAAAGCTACATACAGTAGAGAATGGGCATACAAGCATATTAACACACAGAAATAATGAAGAGGAGAATACGAATATAGTGGTTTTGATACAAAAGAAAGTAAATGGGCAAACCAATTCATTAATAATTGAATATATTTAACATAAAATATTGAAAGAAAAATAAGACAGTGCTCTTCCTCTAGCCTTTAACAGTCCACCCACCCTGGAGTTTTCTGACTTCTCCTGGGGAGCCAACCATTCCCTGGCTTTTATGGAATGCGCATTGGGGGAAACTACCTGAAAGGGGTGGACCACGAAGGATTAACAGAAGATACAAATATGTTGTTACTTCTAGATGCATTGGGGCAAGAAAACTCTGTTGATTGTGTTCTTTCATATACTTTTGTGTCGCCTACAATCTGTTTCGCAGTCAAAGGTGGTATCTCTCAGATTTAATTTGTACAGGAGACACCAGATGCCCCATGAAAGTGTTGGATGACATATTTCGGCATTGCCCACTCTTGCCATATCTTGTCTTTTCAGCAATGGGGAGGATGAATTGATACAGAATCTGGTGAGGCTAGGTAATTGGTCAATGTGGAAAGTGGACAGAGTGGTGTAGAGTAACAAAACATTCATACACAAGGAGAGGCTGGAGAGCAATTGGGCGATGTGGGGTGATGGCTGGTTCCTGCCCACTAGATGTTCTTTGTCGCCATCGTCCGGTATTGTTGCTAACCCCAGGACGGATGGGCATGTGTGAGCAGGAGAATCAAGGGTTACTATTAGAGGAGAGGTTGTTAATGAAGGATACCCAAATAGGATAAAACATGATAGAAGGACTCGCACATCTTCATAGTATGTTGAGTTTTCATGCGTCTCTTTTCTTCTTGTATTTAGCCCGACCACAATGTTATGTATCTCTGTCATGGCATAGTCAGAGCTGTTGTTTTAAAATGTCTTGTTTTGGGGTTGTTGTTTTTTTATTTTACTGTTGACTTATTACTTTGCAGATGGGGGAAATGGTGTTATATTTGATTATGTGTTGCGTGCCTTGGCACTGGTCTCCGCTCCTGTTCTGCCACGCTCTAGTGGGAATCTGGAACCCTTTGTGGTTCTCGGAGTTGTGGTTGGAAGCGTGTGACATACCCAGGGTTGGACTGGGAACCAAGAGAGGCCCTGGAAACAATGTTCAAAGTGGCCCCATCTTACATATTTTCAGGAAGCCCAAACCTTTTCCTATAGGGAAAATGTGGAAATGCCACAGGAAGGAGGCCCAGGGTGCAGAGGCCTACCAGGAAATCTCCAGAGTTCCCTATAGGCCAGTTCAGCCCTGGGGACAGCATGGGAACGGAACCCCTTTTGAACCTACTCACTCTAGGTCAAGCGTGGAGTAGGTGTGGTGCTCACGGGAGAGGTGTGGGGCATCGAAGCCAGTGTTCCTGTTAGACTATCCTGATTGGGTGATTTTCTGTGAGGAGGACGAAGCATCAGAGGGGGAAAGGAGCACGGGAGCTACCCCCACCTTGTCATTGCAGTGTGTGTGAGCAGCACACCAAGGGCTCCTGCAATCGCCATTGACTTGTTCAGGGTTCCATGTAATAATGTCCCTGCAAGAATGACCCCTTTTGAAAAAGTCACAGTTTTTTGCTGAGACATTATTACATTGAACATGTAGCGGACACCCACGCAACCCCCGTTTTCTTTTTAAACGGGAGCAGGGAACATCCCTGCAACCCATCCCCATGCATAATGTTACCATATGTAATGCAGCCAATGGCTTGTCCCGGCGACATGTATGGGGACATTATGTATGGGGACATTATGTATGGGGACATTATGTATGGAGACATTATGTATGGGGACAGTATGTATGGGAACATTATGTATGGAGACATTATGTATGGGGACATTATGTATGGAGACATTATGTATGGGGACATTATGTATGGGAACATTATGTATGGAGACATTGGCCCTCATTACGACCCTGGCGGAGTGGGTTTACGCCAGCGTTATTCGCGGCGGACCCGTCCGCCCTACTACGAGTTCCCGTAGCGCCATGGAGCCGTTTTCCGCCTGGTTTTTCCGGGCGGAGAAATCCATGGCGCTACGGGACCTTGTTGTTAATTACGCCACCGTATTTTACGGTGGCGTAATTAACGCCTTCCCCACTCCCATTATACCCTATGGGGCAAAAATGGGAATGGGGAAGGGTAAAATGGGGAATGGGGATTTACCGCCCCGCCAAGGTCGGAATGGGGCGGTAAATCCACCAACCCCCATGGCGGTATCGGCAGCTTTCCGCCGTGCTCCATGGTGCATATTGCACCACGATCTCCGCCAGGGTCGTAATGAGGGCCATTATGTTTGGGGACATTATGTATGGAGACATTATGCATGGAGACATTATGTATGGGGACATTATTACCTGATACCATGTGCAGGACTTTTATAAACACAGCTTTGTTTATTTACACACTGGGAGCGGACACGCTAAGGGGCATGCGTGCACACCACAGGAAACACTGCCTGATTTGTGTGCCCGAGGTAAAGCTCCACAGGTATGTTATCCTTTCATCATGACAGATGTGTGCTGCAAGTTGTGAGATGCAAGAGCACCTCACTCTGGCTGTGAGTCAAAAGGTGCTGTGAGTGATGCCATCTCGTACAGCTCAACATTCCTTACAAGAAGGCTGGTCTGCGAGAAATGTGTGTTCTTAAGGAGGAGTTGGGTGGCGTTGTAGGCCTTCGTCCTCAGTTATGAGGGAGCAGTGGTCAGACCGTACACACTTTCACCAGAAGGCTATGCATATAGCCACAAAGGGGTGACCCGGTCATGACCTTTAGTGCCTGTCAGTTCGCCACATGTTATAAGTGTGGTTGTGACTTGGAAGTATCCAGAATGGTACCCTTAGTTTGAATGGTTGAGGAGATGACTCTACCCCAGCCCCACCAGCAATCATTCTCTTGTAGGCCAGTACGCCGCTACCTGTGCACAGCAGCTGGTTATCATTAGTGAGCTTTAAATCTGACTCTGACCCGATCAGAAGGCCACCTGCTTTTTAGCATCAAGGCCAGGTCCACTGCCCTGGAGCAATCGTTTCATCTGTTGCTTTTAAGTGGGTCATCGCGATCTGCACGGAGCAGTTGTTTATTCGAACTGGAGGCACATAAGGGGAAATTACTGTGTGAAACTGGGTCATACGTGGGCAGAAGCAGATACGATGTTGCTTTGTGAAGGAAAGAGATGTGGGAAACGAAAAAACACTGCATGTTGCACCACACGCAGTGAACCACAATAAATGAGTCAAAAACAGCACAACAGTGATAAGCAGGCCAAGATCAGGGAAAATAGGTGCTGTCAAAGCTGCATTCAATTCGAAGCACCCAGCAGCAGAGGCAGACATTTCAAACAGAACTTATACATAGGTTCAGGGCCGGTGCAAGCACTAGACAAACTGGGTCGCTACCTAGGGTGCTGGCCAGGTGGGGGTACCAAGATCACGGTCTTCCGTCCTCTGCTGTCATGAATTACAAGAAATGTAAACCAATCTTGGTAAACGTAGCTGCATAATGTCCTCCAGGGGGGCCCTGTTGCACATTCCCAAGAGTCTTTATGATGGCATTGAAGAAGGGCTCTTGCCTACTGACACATGATTCTGAGCCACACTACATGGTCTGGCTCAAGGGGCCTCACAGGAAAAAATGATAAACCATTGTAGTCTGAACCAGGGCACCCACACCAAGTAAGTCAAGAGTCGTGACAGAACCCTCCTGGAACTCCTAGCATCAGAGCCTGAGCCAGGAGAAGTGCACCTCACAGATAGGAGAAGGAGGGAGATGGGGTGGGGGGAAGTGGTCTCGTGCAAGTTCAGCAACCAAGAGTGAAAGGGCCTTATCCATATACTCTCAGAATAGCTCACAGTGTGCAGTGCTTGAAGCACATTTACTCTGTCACCTTTTCATTTGCAGGACCCGCCTGATAGATGTAACTTCCTAAGCAGTGCTGGAAGGGCTGACTGGGTACAGACACCACAATTGATGTGTTGGAGTGTTTGCTCTCGACTGGAAGTAGTGAATATTTATTCATGCAACTTAAAAACGAGTTCATGAATACAAATACTTTATTTTGGGCACAAACGCTATTTGAATGTTGGTGTTCTTTGTATGTGGGTAAATTCAAAGATGCAAGCATTTACTAGCATTTCTAAAGTTAACAAAGATGCTCAGTTAATTTGCAATTTTCTGTGCTAACTTTCAAAGCAACACTGAACCATAATGGCCAAGCCTTGCTGTCTTCACCAATATATCTCTATCCAGTGCAGGTTGAAAATTCAAGATAAGCCTGCTCGCTAAGCATATATGCATGGTGAGGGTAAATGGATAACGCCCAATGGTCAAAGTTTTGGGTTGGTCTTCTGGTGACAAGATGCTGGTCAAACATTAAACTGACAGTGAAAAGTATTAAATGAATCGAACATTTTGGAAGGTCATACTAGCAATTTGACGATGGAAAAAAAGGTCTTACCCCCCAAATTGATGTAATTTAAAAGCAGGGCGGGAGTAACTAATAATCCACTGGGGGTGCTATTGAATATAGAGGACACTGATTGCACTTTGCCAGCAGTGCAGTTGTGATCTTAAGGGCCACATATGCGGCAGCACTGCCCTGCCGCCTTACGACTTGCTCTCTGGCTGTGCCCTCCCGCCACCACGGACAGCCTCAGGTTGGCCAGTGGGCATATTGGGCAGACTTGGGAGCCAAGCCTTTCTGCAATATTGTGTCTGTGTGTGGTGTTGCGCAGACAAGTAAGATCTGCACGTACCATCCCACCTTCTTCACCTGGCCCTTCTACCACCACACAAGTAATTCTGGCAATGAGCTATTGACGAGACAGAGTGTGGAAAGCAAGCAGGTTTGCACAGTGCACCCCCTGTACCTGCCACACTCGCGAGGCAGCACATGGTCATTGGTAAGAGCTACCGGTTGGATTAGAGGGTGATATGAAAGACAAGCTCTTCACGTGCATGGCACATAACAGACTGCATGGATCTAGAGATCATGCTGTACCTCTTCTTTGCAAGCCAAACTTGCGCTGTCACTGCCTATGCTGTGCACCTTGTCTGTTGAGGGGAGGATCCCTGGCTCTGACCATTCTGCGCCTGTTGTAGTTTAGGAGGAAAGCCTGCACTAGACTTGCACATGCTGCACCTGTACCATTGAGAGGGGGAAGTGTGCACTAATCCTGTTTGTGCCATACATGTACCAATTTCAGTGAAGTGTGCACAGGCCCTTGCAATCTGCTGCTCTACCAATGCTGTACTTGTGCCTCTTTGTGAGGAAACTTTACACTGGCCCCAGGCATGCTGTGCCAGTACCTGTTTGCACCGGACTTGCGCTGACACTTCCCATGTTGTTCCTGATTGTGTTTGTGAGGGAAGCATGCCTGGCCCTCCCCATGCATTCTATGCACCCATTTATTAGGGAAATATGTAATAGACGTGTCCATGCTGTACTTGTACCCACTTGTGGGGGAAACATGCACTGGCCTGCCCACTCTATACTTGTACTTGCTTGTGAGGGATGCTTGTATCGATGTTTTTTTGCGAGCCAACTTACACTTGATAATGTTGAACCATTCGGGTGAGAAGTCCACTCTTGTTGCTTGAATGCTGCATCTGTTTGAGATGGAATCGTGCACTAGCCCGGTCTATTCTGTATGTATCCTTGGTTGTTGGGGAAGCTTTTAGTGACCCAGCACATGCTGTGCATTTGTGGAAAGCATCCACTGGCCCTGCCCATGTAGTTCCTGATGCTTTTTGAGGAAAGCTTGCAATAGTCTGATCTTTGTTGTACCTTTTTGAGGAAAGCATGTGCTGGTCCTGCCTAAGCAATTTGTGTACCTGGTTTGTGTATGTGTGTGCTCTCTATTCGTGAGCACATCTTGTACTTTTGGAAACTTTGCCCCACTGCTGCCTATACTGTGACTGACAGGTGCATGTGAGGGAATTTAGACCATGCTGTACCGGTTTGGTGTGTGATAGTAGCTGGCAGTGCTATTGACCATGGTTCATCTGTTCAGTGTTTGGTGGAAGCTTTCAATTCTGCTGCCTATGCAGACCTTGCCCTTTGTGTCAGGGAAATGTATCTTATTCCCATATCATAACGTTCCTGTATGTCAGGGAAGTTTTAACTTCTGCTGCATGTGTTGTCTTGTCTTTTCTGTGTGTTAATAATGTTTGCACTGTTTGTGCCAGTACTGTACCTGTTTAGTGTGTTAAAGAAGTGGTGTGGCACACAGCCATGAAGCACAATTAATGATATGATATGATATGGCATTTGTAATGCGCCTACAAACAAGTGTTTCAATGCGCGATGAGGCATGGAAGGGGGATCAGAGGGAGGATAAAGACAGCGATCTTACTAGGCCAAGTGACATTGAGATCGCAAAATGACTTTACACAGTAAAATGACTAGTACCAGGTAGACCTTTTTGGGGCAAATATGAGAAATGGGCCACTTAACATTGGGCCAGTAGAATTGGTGTAAACTCCAAGCTGTACAGCACACTGTGGGCCTCATTACACGGACGGCGGTAAGGGTTTACCGGTACCGGTAAGGGCACCAGTACCGGTAAACACTTACCGCTTTACTACGAGGTCCCTTCGCGGGTAGGTACTTTAACGCCTGCTGTTTAGCAGGCGTTAAAAACCAACCCGCAAATGGACCAGGGTGCTAATTACGGTACCGCAATTTGCGGCATCGTAATTAGTGCCCTCCCCATTCCCATAGAGCCCTATGGGGCAAAAATGGGAATGGGTTAGGGCAATGGGGGAAGGGGGAATTACCGCCCCGCCAACCTTGGAATAGGGCGGTAATTCCCCTTTCCACCAAGGCGGTGCCAGTATTTTACCGGCATGGACCAAGGTGCTAATAGCACCTTGGTCCTCCGCCTACCGTGTAATGAGGCCCTAAACCCGCTATTTAGGGAACTTGTTGGAAGCAGAGCTTTAACCGCATCTCTCCTCCACCCCGTGGTAGCCTGGTTGGGAGGTAGCGTCTCTGTCCCTTTTTTGTATCTGGCATTAATAGTAGTACATTGGCGGTAATCAGCCTGGTCAAAAAATGTTCACCAGGTGGATTGCCTGATACAAAGGATGGTGCTTTGGGTACTGCACCACCTGCTTGCAGATGGCAGGGGCTGGCTCACTCCTGCTGTCCTCTCCTGGTGCTTTGGGTACTGCACCACCTGCTTGCAGATGGCAGGGGCTGGCTCACTCCTGCTGTCCTCTCCTGGTGCTTTGGGTACTGCACCACCTGCTTGCAGATGGCAGGGGCTGACTCACTCCTGCTGTCCTCTCCTGGTGTTTTGGGTACTGCACCACCTGCTTGCAGATGGCAGGGGCTGGCTCACTCCTGCTGTCCTCTCCTGGTGCTTTGGGTACTGCACCACCTGCTTGCAGATGGCAGGGGCTGGCTCACTCCTGCTGTCCTCTCCTGGTGCTTTGGGTACTGCACCACCTGCTTGCAGATGGCAGGGGCTGGCTCACTCCTGCTGTCCTCTCCTGGTGCTTTGGGTACTGCACTACCACCTGCTTGCAGATGGCAAGGGCTGACTCACTCCTGCTGTCCTCTCCTGGTGCTTTGGGTACTGCACCACCTGCTTGCAGATGGCAGGGGCTGGCTCACTCCTGCTGTCCTCTCCTGGTGTTTTGGGTACTGCACCACCTGCTTGCAGATGGCAGGGGCTGGCTCACTCCTGCTGTCCTCTCCTGGTGCTTTGGGTACTGCACCACCTGCTTGCAGATGGCAGAGGCTGGCTCACTCTTGCTGTCCTCTCCTGGTGCTTTGGGTACTGCACCACCTGCTTGCAGATGGCAGGGTCTGGCTCACTCCTGCTGTCCTCTCCTGGTGCTTTGGGTACTGCACTACCACCTGCTTGCAGATGGCAAGGGCTGACTCACTCCTGCTGTCCTCTCCTGGTGCTTTGGGTACTGCACCACCTGCTTGCAGATGGCAGGGGCTGGCTCACTCCTGCTGTCCTCTCCTGGTGCTTTGGGTACTGCACCACCTGCTTTCAGATGGCAGGGGCTGGCTCACTCCTGCTGTCCTCTCCTGGTGCTTTGGGTACTGCACCACCTGCTTGCAGATGGCAGGGGCTGGCTCACTCCTGCTGTCCTCTCCTGGTGCTTTGGGTACTGCACCACCTGCTTGCAGATGGCAGGGGCTGGCTCACTCCTGCTGTCCTCTCCTGGTGCTTTGGGTACTGCACCACCTGCTTGCAGATGGCAGGGGCTGGCTCACTCCTGCTGTCCTCTCCTGGTGCTTTGGGTACTGCACTACCACCTGCTTGCAGATGGCAAGGGCTGACTCACTCCTGCTGTCCTCTCCTGGTGCTTTGGGTACTGCACCACCTGCTTGCAGATGGCAGGGGCTGGCTCACTCCTGCTGTCCTCTCCTGGTGTTTTGGGTACTGCACCACCTGCTTGCAGATGGCAGGGGCTGGCTCACTCCTGCTGTCCTCTCCTGGTGCTTTGGGTACTGCACCACCTGCTTGCAGATGGCAGAGGCTGGCTCACTCTTGCTGTCCTCTCCTGGTGCTTTGGGTACTGCACCACCTGCTTGCAGATGGCAGGGTCTGGCTCACTCCTGCTGTCCTCTCCTGGTGCTTTGGGTACTGCACTACCACCTGCTTGCAGATGGCAAGGGCTGACTCACTCCTGCTGTCCTCTCCTGGTGCTTTGGGTACTGCACTACCACCTGCTTGCAGATGGCAGAGGCTGGCTCACTCCTGCTGTCCTCTCCTGGTGCTTTGGGTACTGCACCACCTGCTTGCAGATGGCAGGGGCTGGCTCACTCCTGCTGTCCTCTCCTGGTGCTTTGGGTACTGCACCACCTGCTTGCAGATGGCAGGGTCTGGCTCACTCCTGCTGTCCTCTCCTGGTGCTTTGGGTACTGCACCACCTGCTTGCAGATGGCAAGGGCTGACTCACTCCTGCTGTCCTCTCCTGGTGCTTTGGGTACTGCACCACCTGCTTGCAGATGGCAGAGGCTGGCTCACTCCTGCTGTCCTCTCCTGGTGCTTTGGGTACTGCACCACCTGCTTGCAGATGGCAGGGGCTGGCTCACTCCTGCTGTCCTCTCCTGGTGCTTTGGGTACTGCACCACCTGCTTGCAGATGGCAGGGTCTGGCTCACTCCTGCTGTCCTCTCCTGGTGCTTTGGGTACTGCACCACCTGCTTGCAGATGGCAAGGGCTGACTCACTCCTGCTGTCCTCTCCTGGTGCTTTGGGTACTGCACCACCTGCTTGCAGATGGCAGAGGCTGGCTCACTCCTGCTGTCCTCTCCTGGTGCTTTGGGTACTGCACCACCTGCTTGCAGATGGCAGGGGCTGGCTCACTCCTGCTGTCCTCTCCTGGTGCTTTGGGTACTGCACCACCTGCTTGCAGATGGCAGGGTCTGGCTCACTCCTGCTGTCCTCTCCTGGTGCTTTGGGTACTGCACCACCTGCTTGCAGATGGCAAGGGCTGACTCACTCCTGCTGTCCTCTCCTGGTGCTTTGGGTACTGCACCACCTGCTTGCAGATGGCAGAGGCTGGCTCACTCCTGCTGTCCTCTCCTGGTGCTTTGGGTACTGCACCACCTGCTTGCAGATGGCAGGGGCTGGCTCACTCCTGCTGTCCTCTCCTGGTGCTTTGGGTACTGCACCACCTGCTTGCAGATGGCAGGGGCTGGCTCACTCCTGCTGTCCTCTACATCTTTGAGACGGCAAATTAATTCCCTCCACTCTCCTGCAAAAACGGTCTCATGAAGGATTTTCTCATAAAGGGTATTCCTCTGCCATCCAGGTGGAGGCAGGGCTGGGGCAGTGGTAGTTTGCCAGCCAAATTGGGGGTGCTCACTGAGAGTCAGTATGATTGGTAGAAGGAAGGGAAAGCCTCCTTCCAACAGACTTTAAATAGACTCATACAATATGTAATGAAAGTGGCTCACACGAACCTAAAAATCTACCTAACAGAGGTGCATATGTGTGTGGGGGTGGTGGATCGTATGAAGGGGACGTCTGAGGAGCATTATTTTAAATTCTACTGATATCATAGATTTCTCATTATTCTGCCTATTTGTATTGTTAATCCTTTCTGATCGGGACATTGGGGGTCATTCCGAACCTGGCGGTAGGGGGTTAACGGCACCAGTAAGGATTCTGTTGCCGTTAACCCCCTACTGCCACATTCCGAGGTCCCTTAGCGGGTCCCACCAGGAAGGCTGGTCGGACCAGCCGTCCTTAGTGGGACCCATTAAGGGACCATGGAGCTAATAACAGGCCCGCAATTTGCAGGCCCGTTATTAGCTCCTTCCCCACTCCCATTGAGCCCTATGGGGGCTCAAATGGCAATGGGGAATGGTTTTCTGAATGGGGATTTACCGGGTCCTCCAAGGTTGGAATGACCCGGTAAGTCCCCATTCAGAGACACCGGACCTGGACTCGGGTTTGGAAGCAGCCATGGTGCTAATAGCACCATGGCTATCTCCAAACTCGGAATGAACCCCATCATTTCTAATCCAGCCTGTGGGGGTCGTTCCGAGTTGGGTGGTAAGGGGTTACCGGCACCAGTAAGGATGCCGGTGCTGGTAATCCCCTACCGCCCTATTCCGAGGTCCCTTAGCGGGTCCCACCAGGAATGGCTGGTCTGACCAGCCGTTCTTAGCGCGGCCCGTTAAGGGACCTTGGAGCTAATAACTGGCCCGCAATTTGCGGGCCCGTTATTAGCGCCTCCCCATTCCCATTGAGCCCTATGGGGGCTCGAATGGGGAATGGTATTTGGCAAGGGGACTTACCGGGTCCGCATCGGTCGGAATGTACCGGTAAGTCCCCATTCCGCCTACCCGGACCCGAGTTTGGAGGTAGCCATGGTGCTGTTAGCACCATGGCTGCCTTCAAACCCGGGTCCGGGTCCGGTGTCTCTGAATGGGGACTTACCGGGTCATTCCAACCTTAGAGGACCCGGTAAGTCCCCATTCAGAAAACCATTCCCATTCGAGCCCCCATAGGGCTCAATGGGAATGGGGAAGGAGCTAATAACGGGCCCGCAAATTACGGGTCCGTTATTAGCTCCATGGTCCCTTAACAGGTCCTGCTAAGGACAGCTGGTCAGACCAGCCGTTCCTGGTGGGACCCGCTAAGGGACCTCAGAATGTGGCGGTAGGGTTTTAACGGCACTGGCATCCTTACCGGTGCCGTTAACCCCCTACCGCCAGGGTCGCAATGACCCCCATTGTGCATGTAAGAGAGAGAGGATCTCATTAGGAGTGTGCCGGATCAGAACACTCTGTGTCTGCAGAACGGTAGCGGCAGATTTTTATGGAAGCACCGGCACCATTATTAACCGTGCCGGTGCTTCTGTCATCCCCATTCCCATTGAGTCCTCTGGGTCTCAAATGGGAATGGGGATTAACAATTTACCAGTGCCTGACTTCCCGTATCGCCGGTGTCGTAATCCCCTGGTGATTCCGGCAAGCCAGGCACTGGTAAATATTGCAAGTCCGGCAGCAAGCCGCTGGCAGCACCGGGAGGGTAACCGCCAAATTTATAATGAGGCCAAGTGACATAATTTTACCTTAGTATGAAAAGGTCCAATACATGATAGTGTATATTCAGAAACTGCAGCTTCTGAATGTGTTGGGCAAAATATGCATGTAAAGTGCTAAGGACACATCTGGGATGAGGGGATTGTATAGTCAAGACACATGGGACCTCATTACGACTTTGTGTGTAGCCATGCCGCTGTTGAATTGCCGGGCCATTCCGAGTTCGGAGGGCCCGGTAATTCCTCCCTCCAGGAACCCGGGCCCAGAACTTCCCCATTCCCATCTGAGCCCCCATAGGGCTCAATGGGAGAGGGAGCTAACAACGGGCCGATACGAGCGGCCCGTTGTTAGCTCCCTGGTCCCCTCACGTGACCCGGTAAGGACACCTGGTTTGACCAGGCATTCCTTACAGAGTCCCGCGAGGGAACCTCGTAATGAGGCGGAATGGGTTTAACGGGTCCGCCTCCTTTAGCGAAGCCCGTTAACCCATTCCGCTTCAGTCGTAATGAAGCCATGGGGTTGGTTGTGGGGGCAGCACAATTCCCTTTCGGCTACGTTAGCAAAAACCCTTGCACCGGCCCAGTATACGCTATGTTATTTGGCGTTATTCAGCGCTGCTTCTGCCATTTGAATGAGATTTTGGCACTATTATGTTCTGTAAGAAAGGAACAAGTGGTGGTTAGTGGGGTAGCAGAAGAAGGGCAAGGTTGCTGTTGCTAACATGCTGATGCAAAGAGATTAGGGAAAGAGTGCAATTAAGTAAAGTGAGATGGAATGTACGTGTGCTGCTTTATGCCAGTGGAGATGATTTGCAAGTGGGTGAATTGTCTCTCAACTGGAAGGGGATCACACTAGATGTGAGTAGATATTTGGTAAACAATTGGTGGCTGCTGGAGATGGTGGGTCCCTGTAAGACGCTAGTATTGAGAAAATGTGGATGTCTTCTACGATCGAGACTGAGATTTAGATGTAAGTGTTAGGTCAGTAGTCAAGTCAGAGCCCACACAAGTCTTACATAAGCTATATTTGACATTATCAATGTGTCTTCTGTAGGTGGTGGTTGTAGAGCTAGGCCTGCCTCAACTGTCACAAGTGTTGGATGACTCTGGTTCTCCGGTGGCTGCCACTCCTGACCTGTGTCCCGGGAATACTGGATATGCTTTCTTTGTCAGCTGGTCCTTCATCAATGTTGGTTGGTGTTGGCATGTATCTGAGGGTGTCATGGACTACTCCCGTCCATTCCTTCCTGTTCTGCCTAGTGGTGATCAGATTTTGGAAATGGAGCACCCATGGTTTCCCCTGTATCCTATGTGCCCCTGAAACTGCCAGCTTCCAATTGAGCTATCTCCCTAGTATCTAACTCCCCCGCTCCTACCCTCAAGAGCGAGTGATGGGCCTGGATTTGGGTTTATCTCTGACGCAGAGGCATCAGCAATCAGCAAGGACCTGATACCCTTGCATTCTGGAGGCAGAGTTCCTGATGGCAGCAGAGACATTCAGGATTCACCAAGGTTGCCCTTGCCTGCTCCTGTAAGATTAGGAAGGGGTTATTTTGACACTTTAGGATTATGGGATCCAGTCCCTGAAATTAAATATGGGATGGCAGCGTGTCTTCTTTCTTATTGTTAAGTAATTGGAATGAAAAGTCATCTGATTTCGACCTCTGATTGCATGTGATGTCATGTCCGCTAACCCTTATGAAATTGATGAAAGGACCACATCGATCTCAGACTAGTAATGGTTGTTGGTGGCCAGGTGCAGATAAGTGTGTCTCAGCCACACAAAATAGAATAATATTCAGTACCTGAAATGTTGAGAAAATAATTGCAGTGAGAAACACCACGATTATGTACAAAATTGCTGTTCCCCACACTTTGGGCCTCATTACACGGTAGGAGGTAAATAGCGGCATGGCTACTCCCTTACCGCATACCGGGTCCAGGTAGGCGGTATGGGGACTTACCAGGTCATCCGATCCTGGAGGACCCAGTAAGTCCCCATGCCAAATACCATTCCCCATTTCCATTCGAGCCCCTATAGGGCTCAATGGGAATGAGGAAGGAGCTAATAACGGTACCGCAATTTGCGGTACCGTTATTAGCTCTGAAGTCCCTTAGCGGGTCCCGTCCTTAACACCTGGTCAGACCAGGCGTTAAGGACGGGACCCACTGAGGGACCTCGTAGTAGGGTGCTAAGGGATTACCGGCACCGGTGCCCTTACCGGTGCCAGTAATCCCTTACTGCCTACCATGTAATGAGGCCCTTTGTCATCCACCTACCTTCCCATGGTCACTACTTAAGGGGCCTCATTACACGGTAGGCGGTAAGGGATTATCGACACCGGTAAGGGCACCTGTGCCGGTAATCCATTACCACCCAACTACGAGGTCCCTTAGCGGGTCCCTCCCCTAACGCCTGGTTTTACCAGGCGTTATGGAAGGGACCCGCTAATGGACTTCAGAGCAATATAACGGTAAAGCAAATTGCTGTACCGTTATTAGCTCCTTCCCCATTCCCATTGAGCCCTATGGGGGCTCAATGGGAATGGGGAATGGTTCCCGGAATGGGTATTTACCAGGTCCTCCAGGGTGGAATGACCCGGTAAGTCCCTATTCCGGGAACACGGACCCAGAATGCGGTAAGGGGTAGCCATGGCGCTAACAGCGCCATGGCTACCGCCTACCGTGTAATGAGGCCCAAGGACTTATTTTGCATGACCCAGCAATTGGCGCAGAAGCAGTAACTGAGACAAAGGGCCTCATTCCGAGTATGGTGGTAGCCATGGAGCAATTAGCTCCATGGCTGCCTCCCATACCGGTAGCGCCTACTGGTTGGTTCAATGGGGACTTATCGGTCCATTCCGACCTTGGAGGGACCGGTAAGTCCCCATTGAAAAAACCATTCCCCATTGCCATTTCAGCCCCCATAGGGCTCAATGGGAATGGGAAAGTAGCTAATAACGGTACCGCAATTTGCAGTACCGCTATTAGCTCCGAAGTCCCTTAAAGGGTCCCGTCCACAACGCCTGGTCAGACCAGGCGTTAAAGGAGGGACCCGCTAAGGGACCTCAGAATAGGGCGCAAAGTGTTTACCGGCACCGGTGTCCTTACCAGTGCCAGTAATCCCTTAGCGCCCAACTCGTAATGAGGCCCAAAGTCTTTGCTGCCCAGCACCATGAGCCCAGCACTGCATATACACACACACACTGCCTGAGTACTGCACAGACAACGTACACAGTACTGAGCACTCACCCCAAGGCTCTGTGCACACACCACCCTCAGAACTGCACTATGCACACACACACACACATGCAATGTTGCAGCAGTGCACACCACACACATCTCCCTGCAGCTCACACTGCCCCAGCACCAGAACATAATCATCCCACTTCACCACACACAAACATGCACCCCTACAGGATCTGTCTTTGCGGGCTAACAGACATACTGAGGTCTGGGTTTACTGTGCTGGTGGCCAGAATGGTATCTTGCTTAACTGTGATAAATGCAATTGATGGACTTTGGCCTCACTTTGCTAACTTGCTACATTTGAACCCACCATGTCTTTTGATAACTTGGCACATTAGTACCTGCCCTTTCTGTGCAAAGTGGGCATAATGGAATCAGCCATTGATGTTCAAGTTGGAATTAATCGAATCTTTCACTGCTGTGATATCAAGACATCAGGGAACCTGGCACTGCCTCCTAATTGGAATCATCGAGATTGGCACTGTTATGCTAATTTTGCACAGCCTTGACAATGGTGTGGGTAACTAGGTATTGAATGGTAATGATGCAACCACCCGGTTTATTGAAGGCAGTAGCTAGTAATGGTATGTGTACCAGGAATTTCAATAAGAAAACCTTGAAATGGTGAGTGCCAGGACTTTTGATGTCATTACCTGGTATAGATCAGCAAGATATGGTACACGGTTTGAGTACCAGAGCATGTTATGACAATACCTGACAAGTTGTGGCATTCTCTGGGCTCATGATGGAAATAGCTCGTAATATGGCGTTAAGCCCCGTTCGTAGGGCTGGAATGGGGATTAACGGCCCGGCAGCCCAAGTTATTGGCCCAAGCAAAGCCAGGGTCAATAACGAGGGCTGCGGGCTGTTAACCCCCGTTCTAGCCCTTGGAACGGGGGTTTGAGGCTATTAACACCCCAGGTTGCCAAATCGGTAATGCGGGGTGCTAAAAAAAGGTTCTTCCTTCTTACAGCGGGATGCACACAGCATCCCATTGTAAGAAGGACAATCCTTTACAAAAATTGCTACATTGGAAAGGGAAGGCGGGGCTCCGTACGACAGTCTTTGTCCCACCCATAGGTAGTCCAGCACCGAAATGGTAGGCAATTCTTCTTTGAACAAGAGTACCAACAGCAACCCCAGACACATGTTTCGGCTTAGTCGTACCTCATCAGTGAGGTGGAGCTGTGCCTCTCTAAGCACAGTGAGCAAGGGGTCCACGTCTGGAATGCCCTGGTAACTTAGGGTGAGAACCCAAAATACCCAAAATATGCATAAAAAGGTCTGGGAAACCTTCTAGCAGTACGAACACACCCCATTGACCTGTTCTTTGGTGAATGGCCCCCGGGAGGGTCTCAACCACGCTTTAGCTCACTATGTTTTCCACAGAGGAGAAATTTCCATACACATATCAGTCTTTGTCCCACACATAGGTAGTCCTGCGCTGAAATGGTAGGCAATTCTCCTCTAAACAAGAGTACCAACAGCAACCCCAGACATGTGTTTCGGCCTAGTCGGTCCTCATCAGTGAGGTGGAGCTGTGCCTCTCTAAGCACAGTGAGAAAGGGGTCCACGTCTGTATCGCCCTGGTAGAATATCTTTTTGTTTGGCCAAGAAAGGAGTGGTTGGAAAAGACTGAACCAATCATGAAGCAAACAAAAGAATGACAGAAAATAGGGAGAGGAGCTCCTGCCGGCTCTAAGATTTAGGATACGACACGCAACAAAGCAGCCTCAACGCCAGCCAAAGGGGGAAACAACAAGAAGTAAAGGCTGCAAATGTATTTTCAGACCCTGTTATGAGTGAGGGTCTGAAGGAAGTTGAGTGGGCTCAGAAATTAAGGCAAGCATTCAAATCGCAGAACATACAGTCTGTGCTTTGCCGACAATACTGCTCACAGGGATGGTGACCCAGGAGGATCTATTTGATGCAAATACCTTATCGAGCAAGATGGCCACAATGGACATCAGCCGCATCTGGGGAACCTTGCGAATCCTCACATAAAAGGTCTCCTTGCTCTCGCTAGAGCAGATATTTTACAGCAGGTGCACAATATGAAAAGATGGAACATGGTAGTGATCACCGAGTGTAAATGATGTGAGGCGGATGAGAACAATGTGCATACATTTCTCTTTGCTAGCCTAGCATATTATCCTCTCCTGAGGTCAAGATCTATCAGCCCCATACCATGCAAGGAAGGCCTCCTAGATAACCTGGCTGCAGCAATTCCCCTTCTTTTAGGGGATTTTGAGATGGTCATTACCAAATTGGCCGGCGGATTCATATATAGGGCTTAGAAACGGAACCAGCAAGATTGAGGAGATGATTTTAAGGTTTAAAGGCCCATGTGCACAGGGGCTGCGAGTGATGAAGCCAAATGTCTCTTCTTTACTTCGAACTCTCCCCTGGAAGATGTTTTTAATCAGTATAGTTTTATTTTATTTATTTATTTTAGTAGACCCTCTGCCTTAGGACATCTTTGGGCCAAAGTTTGTTGAGAGTGATTTTAACATTTTATTAATATTATATGAATTTTAGTCCATCTTTTAGAGAATTGCATTTTGTATTTGTGAAAATTGAATCTGAAGGTAAATGAGTGCAATCAGCATTCATATGCATGTTTATTCTCTTCTGCTGAAAGTGTGATAACAAGTCCCACACCTAGAGAGCAAGGATAACTGCCTGGACAGCTGGGGCCTGTGTGCTCATCAATTATCAATAATGAAGTAATTGATGCACCAGAAGACTCCTGCAGACATGTAAGTACGATGACGGATACGTTTTTGAGCTTGGAAGATCAAACTGGAAAATAAATGAAAGTATCATAGAGTCATAGGGCCTCATTACGAGAATGGAGGTAGCCATGGAGCTATTAGCTATTAGCTCCATGGCTGCCTCCGTTTCGGGCTCCATTAACGGGTTCCTGCAATGGGGAGTTATCAGGTTACTCCGAGATAGGAGGACCCGGTACGTCCTCCATACAGGAAACCATCCCCATTTCAGCCCCTATAGGGCTCAATGGGAATGGGGAGGGAGGTTATAACGGGCACAGTACAACTTGCCCGTTATTGCCTCCCTCTTCCCCTCGCGGGAGCCGGAAAGCACGCCTGGTTTTACCAGGCGTGCGATCCGGGTCCCGCGATGAGAAGCTCATAATCGCCGCTCCCGGATTGAAAGGGGCCGTTCCCGTACCAGCCCCTTCAATCCGGGAGCACCAGGGTTATAATGAGGGCCATATTCTCTTGCTGCAAGAAAAAAGTCCTGCGCCTCTGCCCCTACCCAACGTCAAAATGTCTGATTATCAAGCGAGAGCGACCGCCAAAAATATGAGCATGGAGCAACCAAAAGATCTGTTCCAGGAGGGAGCATTGGAGTGGAAGTGGAGATTGGGGTGGGGGGAGGTCATCCAAGCGATTCAGTGGAAACTAAGAGTAAAGGACTTGGTGTAATTGCACAGAAAAAAAAGCACATACGTCCTTCTATGTCACTCACCCACCGCCAGGCCTTAAAATGGGGCCCCCTTACATCACAAGCAACCCCATTAGTAGTGGTAGATACAGGGATCCCATGATTGACAGCTGGCCAGGTATTGGGAACCACCTAATTGATATGTATTGTGACCCATCACGTTATATTCATGTCAGGTGAAGTGGGAACCAGGGCTGCACGGGAACAAGATTTGAGCGGGAGACGGTTAAGTTATATCTTGCACATCACCCTCTCGTGCTGAGAACATTTTGAAAACCATGAGTGACAGGAGTGCATGCACAGCCACCATCAAGGCCGATGCATTAGGGTTCTTCTTGAGCCACATTGATGGTACACAAGAAGTCAAAGCAGCTAAGGCCTCAGTGGCCCTACACACATTCAACAAAGGATCATGCATCTGACCAATGAAAATCATTCTAACTGGTCCATGAGGATACCTGATTACACTAGAAAAGCAAGGGGGATTGCTGTGAAAGGCATGCATGCGTTGACAGTCTCGAGGCAGGGAAGGCCCTTGCGGGGCCAGCGTGAAGGAAAGAGTGAGAAATATAAGGGAACTGAGAAGTATCATCCAGGTCAGCAAGACGGCCCTGGGGAACATGGTTGTTAAATAACAGCAGCTTGTGTAAGTAGATTTGAGAAACTAAGTGAATCGGCTAGGACTGATTGGCTTGAACAACAAAGTGAAATCCAGACAGGTGCCGATGCTAAGAAAGTTAGACCAGAATAGGTCCTATTGCGAGCGAATAGGAAGTTGGAACGCAGTCGGTTTCCGTCGAAAACGGAAAATGACTCCTTTTTAACCTTCGTAAGAACTTTTATGTATCTATCACTCTTGCAAGAAACCTGTGCGGATAGTCTGATAGAGCGAGATGATTTCACTTGCGTGTTCTCCAGTGCAACTAGGTCTGTAAGGGGAACGAATAAGTGGGTCTCATCAGGATCTCCGTGACTTAAACATCCTTTCGCTATATATGCTTTTAGACACAGCTGTTATTTTAGCAGCAAGAATCCCATTTGAAAAGTGTCACGCACTGGTGTACATTTTTATAATGGCACAAAAGGGTGGAATGATAGGCAATCGCTTGACAGTTTTCGGTTGGTGATTGATAATCTCCTGGTGAATAAGGAGGGTGACGGGATGCTGATTGGGATGATTTCCATTTAAAGATGGGTTCACAAAGTGCACATGGTCCTTTCCACGAGGAGGAGGATGCACGTGATCAGATCCCAGGATGGCTGGGAGGGGCGTGTGGCTTCTGGCTTATTTACTTGAGAGGGGGCCTAGGATCATACCTAGGAGGAAGCCTGCTGTGTCTCGGGTATGGTAACATAAAGGGGAGCTTGCGGAATGTAGCATCATACATTATTTGTTGGTACTAATGCGTGACTGGCATATTTTGTAATCCTATGTTATCTTGCAGTTGTATAGCACCTCCGTCCATAGTTCAGATGTCAGGGTGATACAGCGCGCCAAAAGCTATCAAAACTCCGTGGTTTTATTATATGATCCTAGAACAGGCGTAGGCAAAAAATCGTGCCTTAAAGATAGATTTTCACACCAGGAGCAGCAGCCAATACAATACCAGTATTGAAATGTGCAGTTTCCTAATTTGCACTAAAGTGACCCTTGTTCAAGAGGTCAAACAGTAAATATATTAAGAACCTATTACGCTTATGGCCCCTATTCAAATGATCGACTCTTTTTGAAATTCTAGTCACCAATCTAGGCCCTCTTCTATTTCTATTTCTCTTAGAACTCTGCAAATAGGTTCTACAATCAGAAGGTTTCTCAGCGCTCGGCCAAACAAGGACAGAAGAAAAGAAGCACGACAGGGATGAGAATGGTCGACAAAATCCAAACAGCCAGGCTTTCAGTTCCTTTCGATGTTCAAGAAGAGTCACTATCTCCCTCATATCCAAGGGTAGTTTGTTCCATAATTTGACATCCAATAATGAGCTGAAACATCCAATCCCTTCCAACTGTTCTCCTCCCACCACGTCCCTGTCCCTTTCAATCTCTTACTCCGCCTTCAACCCCCACCCTTTGATCTTACTTCCTTTCCCACTCCTTTCTTATAACAACTGATTTCTCTAACTAATCCTCTACCTCTTTTCCCTCTTCTCCTGCCTTCCTCTGACTCTAATTTTCTGCCTCCTACTATTCCACTAATCCTAACTCCTGTTCAACTCTAGACCAATAGCTGCTCCTAATCTCCCACTCTCTGTCACTTTTCCTGCTGTTACCATGACTACCACTGTGGTATTACCACTACCTCTCTCTAATAGCTTCCCTCTTTGTACTCCTGGCCTTCCTTCACTGGTGGAGGATGCAAGGGAGACTGTACCTTTAGCTCGAGTCCAAATGAGTCCTTCCTACTTCTTGAGAAGTCTTCAGATGATTTGCTCAGTGAGGGGCTCATCCCTCTTTTAAAGCCAAACGGGCCCCAGTGATTGGTGCAGGCTAAACCCACCTTAATGAACCAATCCTGGGTCCCCACCAAAAAATCTTCAGTGATGCTGCAGGTCAGAGCGCTTGGCGGCAGACAGGGCAAGGATGACAACATATTTCTAAGTCCCACCCATCTTACTGTCTGCTGTACATCAAAGTGGCTCCCTAATTAACTGAGCCATATACAGCGTTTGGTCACAACATGGGTCTCCTTTGAAGTAGGGGATTTCAGGCAGACTTTCTTCTCCTAGAATTCACATACTTCCCTGCTCTGAAAGGAGTGGTTCCAAACAGGTCATTCACTGCCCTTTCATATCAAGGAGGGGTGTTAGTACCAAGTTGACACATTGCATTACATATAGGTGTTGGTATCTGGTCTTCATAATTACTTCCTGCACACAGGCCTTCCCTGAGGCCTGCTAATTACCATTCTTCAAAATTCACTGCCACCAGCAAGGTGTAACAATGGAGATGCAAATCCATGGGGCTTGTTAATGCTAATCAAGCTGCCCACGGCCACAGGCTTTTGAAATACCCACAGTTGTCAGGTGTCAGCTACACATGACAGTGGAGGGAAGCGCTGGTAAGATGTGTCCTCTCAAAATACATGACTATTGTTCTGCTGTACGGTGAGCGTGGAAAATATGTGCGGGAATGGCCCTACATATTTTTCAGAGGTTGATCTCCCATCATTCATTCTTTTAAATAAACCAAAAATCAAATAGCCCAAGCGAGCGTACTCTCCCTGTGTGGATGGTCAAATTCCTCACAACATGGTCCAGCCATCACAGGTCGCTCAACCGGGAACCCTTTTTGGCTCTGTGTCCCGTTTTATATTTTTATCATTTCTTCTGGTTAGCCTCTTGGCTTTGTCAACACTTGTTATACACTTCTTGCTGGCCTTCGGCTTTGCCGTATAGTATCCATTTATAAAGTTCACTTTGTGGGGGCCTTCCCCCTACCCCACCTTTCTGTGATATTCTTTCACACTTGTATTCTTTTCAGTAAGTTACATGCAAATGGGCACTTTCCCTTTTGGTTGTCGTTCATTGTTAACTTTGCCCATAAAGTGCTATTCAGTTTCCTATGCAATAAGTTCACTTTAGCTTAGTGTGATGGTGCGGCTCGCCACAAAAACCATGCTGACTCTCGAAAATCATTTCTTGGGTGTTTTTTTAAAATCAAGCCTCAGACGTTCCTACTGGGTTGTTAGTAGTCTACTGATCAGTAACCCCTAACTGTCTCTTCTTACTACGGCTAAAGGTGTTCTCCCAAGTCCTTGGCTGCCTGACTCCCCAGGGAACTTCTAACTATGCCTCTCCTTTCAATTGTTAGTTTCTGGGGAATAGGGAATGGTGCCTTCTTCCACACTGCAACACTGAAACTCCTTTCACAACCTCCAGCCAGCACACCTTGTGCCCTCCTAGGGTCTGAGAGCAAGCTTCCTAGCTAGCTGGGAAGTGCTGGAGTGTCACTGGACACAGGCTAAGACCTTTGCCTGCTAACACCTTTCTGAGCTTTGGGACATCCACCTTGAAAGGACACAAGCACTATGAAGAAGCTAACAGGAGTGCCACTCAAGCATCATCCACCGTCCATCTTTTAAAGGAAAATTTCGATACAGTCGAGTCCTCGAACCGCATCCGGCTGCGCTGCTGACTGTTGTCACGCTGCAGTCGCCAGAGCCATCCAATATGCCTCGACCAGCATTCCAGATCCGCCAACCAGCACAGAGACAATGATTCTTGGCCCTGAGCTGCCGCGCCAGACAGCCTGCAGACTGTCCAGCCTCGCTTGCCGAACTGCCTGCCGCCTGGTACCTACAGCTGTCTCCCACCACTAACTCTGTCTCACAGGCTGCAAAGCACCCTGTAACTGCCTCAACACTGTTGAGCACCAACAACATCTTCAGCACGTAGTGCATTGTGTTTCTGCCTCCTGGTCCTTCTCTGAAGGCCACTAGAGACAGTTAAGACCCTTTGCCCCTTTGGTGTTGAGACCAAATAATCTTGAACTGTAAAACTGATTACTTTACCAACTACCCTCCTGTCAGTATCCAGAGTGCAACCCTTTCCTTCGTGAAACTGTCTGACCTCTGTGTTCCTTTACACTGTGGGTTGTAACTGTAGTGTGCTAGAGATCCCTTTGCGGGTCCTTACTTTAACGGCTGGTAAAACCGGCTGTTAAGGTCGGGTCCCGCAAAGGGACCTCGTAATTAGGCGCTAAGTGTTTAACGGCGCCGCAGCCTTTTACGGCGCCGTTAAACACTTAGCGCCTGGGTCATAATGAGGCCCATTGTTATTCAACCTTGAATAATTGTATTTTTGCAGTGTTGCAACTAACAAACAATCCACGACCTTGCGGGGATAAGCCTGCCGTTCCATCCAAGTTACCAAAATTGGACAAGGAGGTCTTATAATTTACTTGTATTCCAATGTTCGGATCCCTTCTGGTGTACTAGAGGTGTGGGGTTAATTGATGGTTTAGAAACTGATTTTCATCCCTGGACCACTGGTGCCCCGGAAATTGATTTGTCACATGGGTGGCAAGCGGTCGGATCAGTTGGAGCCTTGCGCATAGCTTAGTCACCCAACAATAAAAGTACTGTTGCAGGCAACATTTAGTCACTATGGGCCTCATTACGACCCAGGCGGAGGACCATGGTGCTACTAACACCATGGTCCAGGCTGGTGTCCGCCATGGTGGAATGGGGAATTACCACCCCATTCCGAGGTTGGCGGGGCGGTGATTCCCCATGCCACCATGGCCCTTCCTCATTCCCATTTTTGCCCCATAGGGCTCAATGGGAATGGGGAAGGCGCTAATAACGGTACCGCAAATTGCGGTACCGTTATTAGCACCAAAGTCCCTTTGCGGGTCCCTACTTTAACGGCTGGAAAAACCAGCTGTTAAGGTCGGGTCCCGCAAAGGGCCCTCGTAATTAGGTGTTAAGTGTTTAACGGCACCACAGTCTTTTACTGCGCCGTTAAACACTTAGCACCTGGGTCGTAATGAGGCCCATAGTCATGGATCTTTACAATGAGATTATAAAAGGCATGACCAAGGATGTCCTGAGCATCATATATGTCAAGGGAGGAGACTTCCCCACTGCACTAAAGTTAATAAAGCTGAGTTGCTGACGAGCCTCCAAGCTTGGGTAGAAGCAGGAGCGGTTGAAGAGAAGACCACAGGGGATGGGCTAGTCCCAGTGTACCTAAACGAACAAGGCCATACGGAGGGGGTAAATGATGAGGATGACCGCATGAGCAGTGTCCCTCACCAACCATCCTGCCGGGGGGGGCAAGTGTAGTTTCTCTACACTCGAGAGTGTCAGTAAGGACAGGGACTAGTGCGGCATACCACAGGTCCTATGACTCAGCACAGTCTCTAAGTGGCCCAATAATTGTTCTGGCTGTAAATGAGGTAGCGACTAGGAATCTCCTGCTTGAGGAGAGGAGGCTAGCACAAGAGGTACAGAAACAGCGGCACAAGGTCACCATAGAGCTGCACAAGCTGGCGCTTGAAGAGCAGAAAGAGGCCAACTGGTCCACCTCTAGCGAGAACAGAAGTAGTGGCTCAAACCAGAGTGCCCAGGATAAGCCCATGCGGCATATCCCCAAAGATTTAGTACGAGTTTATGAGGTGAGGAAAGATATTTTTGCTGCTTTGAAGCACTCGAGCTGGCATTCCAGCTGCAGGAGGTGGATGAGATACTGTGTGGTGCAGTCCTGATGATTCGCTTACCGACACCAGGGACTAATGCAATTCTTCAGTTAACTCATAAGAAAAGGCCCGTTTATGAGAGAATGAAGGCAGCCCTTCTCAGGAAGTTTTGTAAAACCCCAGACCAGCATCTAAAGAGCTTCCGAGAGCTCAGAAAGAAAAGCGGGCAGGCATTTGAAGCGTTCACACACCTATCGTTGAAATATCTGAGCGGGTAGGTGACTGGTGAGAAAGTTGACACATTTAAAGGAATGTAAAATTTGATTGAGTGTGAGCATGTGTTGAAAAAGTGTGAGGCTGACCTACACCAGCATCTAGTGGACAAGACAATCACATATCTTAGGGAGCTTGCAAAGGCTGCTGACAAGTTTGTGAGTACTCAAGTCCAGAAAAAGGCTAATGCCAGCACACCCAAGTCGGAAGAGAAATCGGCAGACAAAAAAGTAAACAAGGATGGGAAGGACAACGATACAACCCAATCCTATTCAAAGTCAGGTCCCCAAAAGAGCAAAGGGAAACCCCAAACTGTAGTTCAGCTGTGCATACTGAAAAGAAGAGCACAGGCACCCCTAACACTGGGACATCTGCGTTCTCACCACCCAAAGGTTGTTTCATGTCTAAGGAGCTGGGCCATAGGAAAGGGGACCCTGCTTGTAAGGGCTCACACAAGCAAGCCATAGTGAATGTTGGACTCATGGAGGAGGCCATCATTAGTGTGGGCCTCTCAGAGAAGGATTTCACCCATGGCCAGGGAGTGGCCGAATGTGGATTGGTTACACTGAGTGGGAATGGTACCGGATCTCCAGAAGTGACCCACGTTCCAGATAATACTCAACTCTATCTAGAGCAAGTGTACATTAGTGGACACAAAACTCCTGCTGTCCAAGTCACCGTGGCTAGCATCACCTCGGTCACCCGGCAGTGGGTACTGCCAGGCCAGTATATTGATGGACCTGAGTTGTGCGTAAGTGGATTTGAAGGTAAGAGTAAATGACCCTTGGCGATAGTCGAGTTCAGCTGGCGAGGTGTAACGACCCAGCGCCTTGTAGCGGTGAAAGATTCCATACCAGTCTGTTGGGTAATGATCTTCCTGATCCCAAAATAGTCGCAGTGGCTACACGGTCGAGGGTCAAAGAGAAAGCCAGATTGAACGCTCTGAAAGCCTTAGGGCCTGGAGTGCTTCCAAAGTGCTTGTTGGAAGGACCAGCATGGCCGGTAGCCCCTAGTCCAGTTCCACAGACTACTGAGTCACCTACTCCTGTAAGAGTAGGGCTAGGAGCCGTGGAAGACCCTACTTTGCTAGCAGGGGACCCCGTGACTTCAGAGTTGCCTGGCGCAGCGCAGGAACCTGGGGTGGAGGACCAGGTGGGTGCAGATCTGAAGGGTCTGCCCAAGCTGGTTGAGATCCCATCAGCTGGGGGCCCAGATCAGAGCGACTTCTACACAGCCCAGAAAGAGTGTCCCACTCTGGTGGGTCTGCGGAAGCAGGCATAGGAACAGGCTAAGTGCGAGGCCCCTGGATTTTTCAAAGTGTACTGGGAAGATGGACTCCTGTAAAGTGAACCAAAGGATTCTGAGGGCGAGGACACCAGTAGGTTGGTGGTTCCACAAAGCCACAGAAAGTTCCTTTTGAATTTGGCTCACCAAATTCCTTTAGCGGTCACTTGGGAGTGACTAAGACATCAGACCGGTTGTCTGCACACTTTTACTGGCCGCCATTTGGCATCAAAGTTAAGGAATTTGTCCGGTCCTGCCCGACTTGTCAAGCTTTTGGCAAATCAGGTGGTGCCACAAAGGCCCTCTTAATTCCAGGTCCCCTCAGTCTAGTGAAGGAGGGATGGGAAAGCAAACCCTCATCCCCGTCACGAGATGTGGTGGACTATCTACTCAGCCTTCGGTCTAGAATGGCAAAGTACATGAAACAGTCAACCAGGGCCTGGAGTGCTTCCAAAGTGCTTGTTGGAAGGACCGGCATGGCTGGTAGCCCCTAGTCGAGTTCCACAGACTACTGAGTCACCTACTCCTGCAAGAGTAGGGCGTGTAGCCAAGGAAGATCCTACTTTGGTAGCAGGGGACCCTGTGACTTCAGAGTTGGCTGGCGCAGCGCAGGAACCTGGGGTGGAGGACCAGGTGGGCGCAGATCTGAAGGGTCTGCCCAAGCTGGATGAGATCGCATCAGCTGGGGGCCAAGATCAGAGTGACTTCTACACAGCCCAGAAAGAGTGTCCCACTCTGGTGGGTCTGCGGAAGCAGGCAGAGGAACAGGCTAAGGGCAAGGCCCCTGGACTCTTCAAAGTGTACTGGGAGGATGGACTCCTGCACAGTGAACTAAAGGATTCTGAGGGCGAGGACACCAGAAGGTTGGTGGTTCCACAATGCCACTGAAAGTTCCTTTTCAATTTGGCTCACCAAATTCCTTTAGCTGGTCACTTGGGAGTGACTAAGACATAGGACCGGTTGTCTGTGCTCTTTTACTGGCCACCATTTGGCGTAAAAGTTAAGGAATTTGTCAGGTCCTGCCCAACTTGTCAAGCTTTTGGCAAATCAGGTGGTGCCACAACGGCCCTCTTAATTCCACTATCCGTGGTTGGGTGACCTTTTGAGAGAATAGCCATGGACTTTGTGGGTCCTCTGGATCCTCAAACCAGCTCAGGGAACCGATATATCTTGGTGGTGGTGGACCACACCAGGGGATACCTTGAGGCTGTCCCTCTGAGGAGCATCAAAGCACCCGTGGTGGCGAAGGCTCTGATTCGGATACTTTCCCGTGTTGGATTCCCCAAGGAAGTCATTTCTGACAGGGGATCAAACTTCATATCAGCATATATGAAGGGTATGTGGGAAGAGTGTGGATTCACCTACCGGTTATCTACCTCCTTTCATCCACAAACCACTGGGCTTGTTGAGCGGTTCAACAAGACCCTGAAAGACATGATAGGTGGCTTGGAAGAGCACCCTAGGAGAAAATTGGATATTCTCCTGCCATGCCATCTGTTCGCCTACAGGGAGGTGCCACAGAACGGAGTAGGGTTTAGCTCCTTTAAGCCTATGTTTGGACACCCTGTACAAGGTCCCCTCAGTCTAATGAAGGAGGGATGGGAAAGCAATCCCTCATCCCCGTCACGAGATGTGGTGGACTATGTACTCAGCCTTCGGTCTCGAATGGCAAAGTACATGAAACAGTCAACCAAGAATCTAAAGGCCAGTCAGGAGCTGATGAAGCACTGGCACGACCAAAAGGCCACAGTGACAGTCTATTCTCCAGGCCAGTGGGTGTTGATTATGGATCCTGCCAAACCCAGTGCCCTTCAGGATAAGTGGACTGGGCTTTACACTGTGCTGGAAAAGGTCAGTGAGGTCAATGATCTCATTGATGTGAAAGGACCTAAACAGATGTGTAGGGTCTTTCACATCAACCGGCTAAAACCCAATTATAGCTAGGATGACTTGGTCTTGGTGTTAGTGACTGATGGAGAGACTGGGGAGTCAACCAATCCCCTCCCAGACCTTCTGCACAATGAAGCCACAGATTGGTCAGTTGAAGGTGTCAACCTTGCAACACACATGTCAGAACAGTAACTGACAGACAATCGCCGTTTACTGGGACAGTTTGCAAGTCTGTTTTCGCTGACTCCCGGTCGCGCAGATTGGTGCACCCATGATGTGGACACTGGAGACAGTAAACCGGTGAAGAGTATAACTCACTGGATGTCCTATATGGTCAGGGACACCATCAAGGAGGAAGTTTCCAAGATGTTGTCCCTAGGAGTGATTGAGCCATCTTTCAGCCCCTGGGCTTGGTCTGAAAGTGACAGACTATGGTCAGAAATTCATTACTTAGACAGAAGCCTGTGATGCTGGGATTGGAGCAGTGTTAGCGCAGCTGAACTCTGAAGGGGTAGAGCAACCTTTTGCATACATTAGCAGGCGATTGACAAAAAGGGAAATGAACTGGGCTGTCATAGAAAAAGAAACATATGTGGTCATGTGGGGTGTAAAGAAGCTGAACCCCTACATCTTTGGGTCTCACTTTATGATCCAGATAGCCCATAGGTTAATGGCCATGCAAGGGGAGAACCCTAAGCTTTTACGGTGGGCCATATCCCTACAGGGATTAGATATGTACATCCAGCTAAAGCCAGGCTCCCAGCATGGAAATTCAGATGTCCTGCGTCGGTACTTTCGCCTTGATGATGAACCAGACCCTCAGTATGGTGGTGGTTCACATGTTGAGGCTGGGGGGCTTGTGAGGAATTCAACCATCCGCACAGGGAGAGTGTGCTCGCCTGGGCTATTTGAGTTTATTTAAAAGAATAAATGATGGGAGATCAACCTCCGGAAAATATGTGGGGCCATTCCCGCACATATTTTCCATGCTCAGCGCACAGCAGAAAAACAATCATGTACTCTGGTAGGACATAGCTTACCAGTGCCTCCCTCCCCTGTCATGTGTAGCTGACAGCTGACAGCTGTGGGTACATCAAAAGAATCTTGCTGTGGACAGCCTGATTAGCATTTCAAAGCCCCATGGATTTGCATCTCCATTGTTACACCTTGCTGGTGGTGGTGAATACTGAAAAATGTTAATTAGCAGGCCTCAGGGAATGCCTTGGTGCAGGAAGTAACAATGTAGACCAGAGACCAACACCTCTTTGTAATGCAATGTGTCAACTTGGTACTAACACCCCTCCTTGGTAGGAAAGGGCAGTGAATGTCCTGTCTGGAACAACTCCTTTCAGAGCAGGGAAGTATGTGAATTGTAGGAGACAAAAGTCTTCCTCCAACCCCCTACTTCAAAGGAGGCCCATGTTGTAACCAAGCGCCGCATAGGGCTCAGTTAATTAGAGAGACACTTTGATGTACAACAGACAGGAAGATGGGTTGGACTTAGAAATATGTTGTCATCCTTCCTCTGTCTGTTGCCATGCACTCTGATTCTGACCTTAAGCATCACTGAAGATTGTTGGTGGGGACCCAAGATTGGTTTATTAAGGTGGGCTTAGCCTGCACCAATCACTGTGCCCGTTTGGCTTTAAAAGAGGACTGAGCCCCTCACTGATCAGATCATCTGAAGACTTTGCAAGGAGTAAAAAGAAGGACTCATTTGGACCCGAACTGAAGGTACAGTCTACCTTACATCTTCCGCCAGTGAAGGAAGGCCAGGACTTCCAAGAGGGAAGCAAGATCCCTCCAAAAACATCTCCCAGGGAACAGAGGGAAATACCAGACTCAAAGGACCCATACAGCAGCTCCAGAACCGGTACCCAGCCAGCACCCAGCGTGCCCTGCTAGGGTCTGATAGCAAGCTTCCTAGGTGGAAAGTGCCGGAGTGTCTCTGGACACAGGACAAGGCTGTTGCCGGCTAACACCCTCCTGAGCTTTGGGCGGTCCGCCTTAAAAGGACACAAGCCATACGAAGAAGCTAAGAGGAGTGCCACTCAAGCATCATCCAGCATCCATCTTTTTAAGGACAATTTTGAGACAGTCGAGTCCTCGAACCGCATCTGGCTGCACTGCTGACTGTTGTCATGCCGTAGTCGCCAGAGCCATCCGATACACCTCTACCTTCATTCCAGATCCACCAACCAGCACAGAGACAACGATTCTTGCCCCCGATCTGCTGCGCCAGGCAGCCTACAGACATCCGTCCAGCCTTGCTTGCCTGGTACCCGCAGCTGTCTCCCACCATTACTCTGTCTCACTGGCAGCGAAGCACCCTGGATCCACCTCAACTCTGTTGAGCACCAAGAACTTCTGCAGCACCAGTTACAATGTGTTTGCGCCCACCTGGTCCTTCTCTGAAGGCCCCTAGAGACAGTTACTACCCTTTGCCCCTTTGGTGTTCAAACCAAATGATCTTGAACTATAAGACTGATTACTTTACCACCTACCCTCCTGTCAGTATCCAGAGTGCATCCCTTTCCTTTGTGAAACTGTCTGTCCTCTGTGTTCCTTTACATTGTGTGTTGTATTTGTAGTGTGCTAGAACTGTTTGTTTTAGTAATAATAAAGTAGATAATTTATACAACCTTGACTGGACAGTCCCTTTTATCATTGGGTAATAATTGAATTTTCACTGTGTTGCAACTGACCAACAAACCACAACCTTGTGGAGATAAGCCTGTCGTTCCGTCCAGTTACCAAAATTGGACAGGAAGTCTTATAATACTCCTCTACATCCATAACAAAGATCACACCTCGTTGGTGGGTGCCCTTCATAAATGTGGATCTGGACTACAGTAATAGCCAGTTGATCGATATTATGTCTAAACAAGTCCAGAGACTCCAAAAAGCCCAGAATGCGGCAATTACAATGATCATCAGGCTGGGCAAAACCGTCCATATCTCACCTTTTCACTGTGCACTACACTGGCTAGCAGTAGAAGAATGCATTAGATTTAAGATAGCTTGCCTTATCTCTAAATGCCTTAATGGTCTTGCTCCAGCATACTTGAGGGAAAAGATCTGACTAGATCAACCTTCAAGACATCTGCGATGCAGAGATTGTCATCTTTTGTCTCTCCCTCACTCAGCTTACGCAACAAGGGGAGACAGAAGATTTGCAGTTTTTGGCCCAAAACTATGAAATTCACTTTCGATAGAAATCAGGACCCTCAAATCATTATATCAGTTTCATAGGGCCCAGAAGAAATTTTTGTTCAGATAGGGTTATCTCATGCATGTGTGTTTGTTTGTACCACTTTTTGGGCTTGGTTCTGATTTACATGAATGTGTTGTTCAAACTGCGCAGCTATGCGGTTTGGTCTGTCATGTGTGTGATACAAATGTAAAATAGAAATACAAATAATGTACTTCTATTCCAATCTGTTTGGATCCCTTCTGGTGTACTAGAGTTGTGGGGTTGATTGGTGGTTTAGAAACCGATATTCATCCCTGGACCACTGCTGTCCCGGAAGTTGATTCGTCACATGTGTGGTCTGACAACTGCACCTAGACCAGTGAGCCCTACCTGATGGAAGTCAAAAGACATAGTGAAATAAATCAAGGAGCACCGTTAGTGAACTGGTAAAGCAAACCAGAATGAAGGTCAACCAGACCTATTTTGTGTTGGACATTGAAAGAATGAAACCAGTGCAAGTGCTGCATTGAAATCTTGGGGAAGGCAACCCTGAGATTTGAGAAACTACAAATAATGTCTTGAGGACTGAGCCTCAAGAGCCCCTTTTTGTGTGAACTGTATTCCATTGAACTTGGGAAGCGAACCCCAAGGATCATGTTGAACTGTATTACCTTGAACTGGGAAAAGGTCATCTTGAGACTTTTGTGGAACTTTCTTGAACTTGCGGGAGGGGAGCTGAAAGGGAAGCTAAGAGCTGGAAGAAGCTCAGAACTTTACATTGATCACCATTTCTTTCATTATTGACATCCCTACACATTGTTTAACTTTAGTTGTGAGTGCAAGGGCAGGTTGTGGAAACAAACAGACTTGAAGTTGAACTCTTTGACTCAGACTTTCCTTAGTTTCGTTCAGGCAGGGATATCCCTCCTTAGCATAAGGCAAGTTAGGCCATCTACCATCGTGGCATTTAAGTTACTGAAGTTATTTTTCTTGAACTGTTGTCTGTGTCTTGCTTTATGATGCCTTCACAGATTGTACCCAAATAGATTATTTTATCTGATATTTGAATTATGAATCCCGAGCAGGAGAGGCCTACAGACCTGGGAAGTTCTTTCAAAAGAGCATGAGAAGGAGGGATAAAAAGAATTTCTGTTTTTGATTGGTTCTAGCCCAACAAATTTAATGGCATCTAATGCGCAATAGTCTGAAACATAGACTGGCTGGATGCCGCATTGTCATCATAAGATCGGGATAACTGGGAAACGATCTGTGTGTCATCAGCATCATTTTGAAAGGTAATTGTTGTTCCAAGGAAAAACTTTACCAGTGGGGGAAAACATAAGGCATGGCATGGTATAATATATTGTGAAGAATAGCAAAAGAGAAGTCCTGGTAGAGCTAAAGAAGGGGATACAGGACAAAGGGTTAAGAGCTGATAAAAGGTGTGGCTACACAAAGGCAATGAACCAGGGGAAGAAGGAGCAGAAAGGGAGGAGGTGATAAAGCAAACATCAAAGATGCTGGGCAATAGTAGCTAATACAACAGACAGGACTTGCAGGGTTAATAATGGAAGCAGTGTGGGCAAAACATGGATCTATGCAGGTTAGTGAAATATAAAATGAGGGAGAGTGTGGGGAAAAGGTTAATGAAGCTAGAACTATCGAAGAGATTTTAGTATTCCAATAGGAGGAAGTTAAATAAAAACTCATAAAAGCAGCAAATCTTAAAGCCCTGGGCCCTAGTTTTTGACCAGTTGTTGTATCTAAATCATATTTACAGTTTTGGGCAAAAATATTAACAGCTTTATTGTATGCAATTAGTAAGCAGCACATTTTGCCTCCTGTTTTCAAAAAGAGAACTCGTGGGAATCCAGCCTATTATTGACCCATATCTCTATTAGATATGGCAACAGAACTATTTGAAAGAGCAGTGCATACACAGATTATAGACAGGGCAAAGGAGCATTACCCGGTAACCGAAATACAAAATGGCTCCAGGGAAGGGGTAGGCACGAGCGAACAAGATCAAAATGTACTCTAAATCTACTGCGATTAACCAGTAAGCCATAAATGGGATTGGGAATACCAATATATTAGGCATTAATGGACCTATGTCCTGATTACGATTGTGTGGACAGGGGCCAGATGTGCACGCTATTGGTGAATAAGGGGGCGACTACAACTCTGTTAAATAGTCTACAGTATGTACTCATGGTTGAGAATACAGGTGAGATACGGGCCAAATGGCATGATATCTATACCCTGACCCTCTAAGATGGGAGAATGACAGGGCTATGGTCTTGTGCCACTTCTTTGCAAATTATATATTAATGATTTAGACTCAGAACTCACTAACCGTAGTGATGTACCAAGGGTAGCGGGTCTCCTGTATTTGATATTATATATATATTTTATATATATGTACATATTGCATATTGGAAGTGAGAACTATCAGTGAACATCTTCGAGTCCAAAGTGATGGTGGCAGGGAGAAGGAAATTGCGGCACATCGCATGTGGTGTAAAAAACAAAAGATGCAATGGATTGATAAGTATGGCTACCTGGCCATCACTTTTTCAAGATCATTGTCATGGGAGTAGCCCATTGATAAAGCATTTAGTCACTTGAGGCAATTGAATGCTGCCGCTTTCCACCTTGTGAAGAACATTGGTCCATTCCCAGTGAATCATGTCTCATGAGTCTATCGATCCCAAACGGTGGAAATGAGGAGCCTGCTGGCCAAGAGGTTCCTGCCCATTTCCAATTTTAGGGCTTTTATGCTTCCAAAGATGTGGACAGCAGCAACCCTGCGAAGTCCGCTATAATTGCGGGTACAAAATGCATTAGCATTCACTGCACCGTAAAAGTAGTTACATTGAGTAATAATAAAACCCCCTAATGACAACGCTTAGAAAGCAAGAGAGATGGAGAGAGGGACAGTGAGAGGAATCTGGCATGAATTGCTCGATTCAAAATAAGTGCTTTTATTGTGTACAATGTGTGTGTTCCCTTGCCCATGTGTCTTTCTGCATATCCTTTCACCACCACTGGTGGCAATTTGATCTCATCAAGTTATGTGGTTGCCCTTGGGCTCGCATACCTGAGTCCACCTCCTGTCCTTCTTGATACACGCCTTTCCTTTGCATGGGGTTTGGCCTTGTACCACATTGTCTTCATGTGTTATGCCCTTTGGTACAATGAATGGAGAATGGACCATTGGAGTGGCAATTTAATGTGACAAGTGTTCCTAGTATGCGTGAATGTTCGAGTGCTTTCTTTCACAAAGAGCAATCCGTCATTCCAGCTATTCCGCAAAGGCCTCAAAACATGGCTTTTCTCCCAAAACCAATACACGGTATGAGCAAGTAACGAGAAACTACCTATCCCACACAAACAACCATAGTAACACATGTTTTTGTATGCCCTGTTCTCTGTTCTCATTCTTTATTTATCATATTATATCATTGTTACTGCATGTATGATATGTACTGTACAAGTGCCTTGATGCCCAAGGGCTTAGTGTGCTATACAAATGCCAAATAAATAAAATAAATAAATACATCAAACATGTCCTCAATGAACTACATAGCCCCAATCAGCAATCTCATCTTCCAAGGCAACACATTGAATCACAATTTAACCACCTTTCTTTTTAAACGGCTTAATTTATTACCAAAATGGTTGCTTGTTAGTCATTCAAAAAAAGTGTATTTTGCAGCAAGCACTTGCCCTTATCACAAAGCTTCCTTTGTTGTGTGAATTGAAAACTCAAATGTGTTTTTTGATTATCACATAACTTTGCATTCTGGTCAAATGGAAGGTGTCCTTTATTTGAATTTCATCTTTTAACCTTTTAATTCAATGTTTACAGTAGACAATAAAAGCTCAAACATAGTCTTAGTCCATGGAAGTTTGTTAAAGCAAATGCCTTCATAAGATACATGTATCTCCCTTAGTTTGTGGATACCCCTGCCTTAGTCCCACATGTACCTGGTGCAGGCCCACCTTATTAGCAAATCCTAGCTGCACCACTGCTTTGCCCATAATGCCAGTAAAACATGTCATGGCACTGTATGAAAACATGTCCATCTTGGCTACCCCAATGTAGGCCAATATCCCACATAAGAAAACTCTATATGTTAGCTTTGGCAATAATGCCAGTAGAAGTGCTATGACACTATAAGAAAATATGTTTACAGTGGCTGTGCAAATATAGCCCAGTATGCCCACTTAAGAATACGTACGATGTTGGCTTTGCCCATAATGCCAGTAGCATAGTATGCCCGCCACTGTAAGCAACTGTCATGGGTATCAGGCAGGTAGTTGGGGCAAGCTGGGTGGAGGCTTGGCAGGCCTGGCATAAGCACACAGAGAACCCATAACAAATCCCTCCCTTCATTCCTGCCTAGTGTTTGTAGTAACTTCCTGGTTACCACTTCCTGTTGCCAAACAGGAAGTGCATGATAACTCATGAGCTCTGTAGTGTTTGGGTGTGGCTGGCTATATAAGCCACACCCAAGTTTCTTCGAGTGCTTTGTGTTGCTTACTGTGAGCTGTATCAGCAACACACGTGCCATGCTCTGGGTGAACCACATCTGTTTACCTGCTCCGGATCCTCCTACTTCTGCTTACCCGGTCTGGATCATTACGCTTTAGCTTACCTGGTTCTTACTCCACGCAGCAGCTATCTCCAGTCAAGAGGGGACTTCTACACTGGCACCTGTAAGAACAAAGAAGAACAGCGTTAACACGCGTACTTCTGTAACGCTGCGCATATTCACCGAATCTTCCCGCGATGCTGGAATCCAGGTTAGTTGCATGAGCGCACAAACCCCTGTAAGAAAGAAGAGACATTATTAATTGCGCTCACTCCAATAACATGGACACTTATTTCACTGTGCTTTCTCTCTCTCTATGCGGTGCATACCTAGCAAAAGCCTATGTGCAAACTTACCTAACCACCAAGGGCCTCATTACACGGACGGCGGTGGACCAAGGTGCTACTAGCACCTTGGTCCATGCCGGTAAAATACCGGCACCGCCTTGGTGGAAAGGGGAATTACCACCCTATGCCAAGGTTGGTGGGATGGTAATTCCCCCTTCCCCCATTGCCCTTCCCCATTCCCATTTTTGCCCCATAGGGCATAATGGGAATGGGGAAGGTGCTAATTACGGCACCGCAAATTGCGGTACCGTAATTAGCTCCCTGGTCCCTTTGCGGGTTGGTTTTTAACGCCTGCTAAACAGCAGGTGTTAAAGTACCTACCCGCGAAGGGACCTCGTAGTAAGGCGGTACGTGTTTACTGGTACCGGTGCCCTTACCGGTACCGGTAAACCCTTACCGCCTACCGTGTAATGAGGCCCCAAGTTTCCAGTAGCGCTGAACCCGGACTCCAGGCGCCAATTCCACATAATTTCTCCTGCAAGGGAAAGGGAGAGACATTACCAGGCGCGCTTGAATTGAAGGCGCTGCGCAAACCTACCAGTAGCTGGCTTCTACACGCAGAGCTACTCACCAATAAAAATACCGGCAAACAAAGACAATACGGACAATTTTGGAAAACTCAACATTCTCCGAGCAACGTTCACTTGTGGGAAGGACTTTCTAGCCAGTGAAGAAACTGGCGCCTTGAACTCTTGGCCTCGCTGTGAAGGCATAAAACAGCGTCTGGCATCTGAACTCAGCCTACAGACATTGGCACCAATCACATGAGTGAATTGCACCCCTCAAATGCAGGATGGAGTGCACACCCTACTAAAGATCAAGGTAAGCCCATAGGGGGACATCACAGCACACAGTAAAGAGAAGGGAAGGGCTCAGGGGAATCGGGTGAATTCAAGTCTAAGTGTACACCTTGTATTTGACAGGTATTCCTCCGGGTGAAACAGGGGAAGTGAAGACTCAGGGTCAAGGGAGGCTCGTCCATCGCTCCTGCAGAGACACAGGTGAGTGTGACAGAACACGAAGCCATCCTCAATACCTCTGCCCGAGCGATGGAAACCTTCAAGGTAGACTAGCTTTCCCTATTGTTAGGTGAACTACGGGCGGAGGTGCATGCAGCCTGCTCAGAGACAAATGTCTTAAGGTAGTCAACAGGGACAAAACCGACGTTTTGGCAAGACAGCTCCTACAGACCCAAGCTGGTCTAGCACCCCTACCAGGTGGAGTTCCACAATGGCAGCCTACCGTGGCATCTGTAGCCACATCCATTCAGGTATTGCTTCCAGGCAACATCCCTTTAGCACCCCCGGAACACTTCTCTGGGGATTCCAAGAAATTTGGAGCATTCATGAATCAATGCCGGCTACATTTCATATGCAAACCAGACACCTTTCTGAACGAACAAGCTAAAGTACCTTTTGTCCTCTCCTATTTAGGAGGGCACGTGGCGGACTGGTCTGTCCCGTTGGTGCTTAGGGACGACCCTTTACTGAGAAATTACCCTGGTTTTCAGCGTGAACTGGAAAAACTATTTGCCCATCGGACTCGAGGTCAGGCCCTGGATGATGAGCTACTCTCTCTGCGACAGGGTGGTCAGGATATAATCTCATATGTCGCCACATTCAATCGCTTAATAGCCGAATCAGGTTGGTCAGAGAAGAAACGAATAACGTTATTTTAATGTTGACTGAGAGGAGAATTAAAAGATGTCTTGGCGCAAGTAGTAAACCTCCCGAAGATTGCAGTGAATACATCGACCTAACTATGCAACTAGACCACCGGTTAGAGGATCGCAAGGCTGACTGAACCAGATCAGAGCAGAGACCAGTGTATCTCTGACCAAAGGAAGCGTCCCATCGACAGGCCTCAGAAATACACTCAGAGCCCATGGAATGGGGTGTTCTCAGGGGACCACTCACCAAGGTGGAGAGAGAACGGAGGCGTCAGGAAAAACTTTGCTTATATTGCGGCCAATCTGGTCACTTCCTCCGGAACTGCACGATTAAACCCCCATGGAAGACAATGGGGGTACTAGATAACATAGGGGAAGACACAGGTGCGGTAGTGAAAAACTCCAATGCCCAGCAGATGTAGAGGTCGATGTGTCCAGCCAGGAATGGAGCACTCACATCTCAAATTTCAGTATTCCTGTGGTTTTGGTAGACGGTTCACAGCCCACCTGAATTCATGTCCTCAAGGCTTTCATAGACAGTGGGGCTATTGGGAACTACCTGGACATAAACACAGCAAAGACCTTGGGATTAGCATTTCACCGTAAGGACACCACTGAAAGCGTGACAGCTGTGGATGGCACACAACTCCTTTCGGGACCAGTAACACAGTGTACTTCTACCATCACCTTAATCTGCCAAGATGGCCACAGAGAAAGTATTAGATTTGACCTTATCGCTGCACCCCAATTCCAGCTGATTCTTGGGATACCGTGGCTAGAGACGCACAACTCAAAGATAGATTGGCGAGCTCAAACCTTATGATTTTCCACAGAATGCGCCTCTTGTTACGACATGAAAGGGATCAAAGGAAGCCCATTGTTAGCTTCACAGGAAAAGATAGCAGGTTTAGGCTTGGTGGGCACTTTACCAGAGGAATACCAGGAGTTCCAGTATGTGTTCGCGAAGAAGCAAGCTAATACTCTACCACCACATCGAGTTTACAACTGCCAGATCGACCTGTAACCAGGGGCACAAGTACAGTGCAGCTGCATTTATGCATTAACCGAGGAAGAAAACACTAATCTACGGACCTACTTGGATCAATACCTGGCCAATGGCTTCATTAGACCATCTAAATCACCAGCCGCCTCCCCACTCTTCTTCGTACCGAAGAAAGAGGGGGATTTAAGAATGTGTATTGATTACCGGGCCCTAAATCAAGTCACTATAACAAATAAGTAACCGTTACCTCTGATACCAGTACTCATAAACCAGGTGAGACAAGCGAAGATTTTCACCAAGCTAGACTTACGCGGCGCATATCACCTGGTACGCATGAAGAAAGGGGACAAGTGGAAGACTGCGTTCTGTACCCACTATGGCTTATACGAATACCAGGTCATGCCCTTTGGGCTTTGCAATGCCCCGGCTTTGTTCCAGCATTTTATGAATGATGTGTTATGGGAACTCTACGATGTCTGTGCAGTCGTCTACATCGATGACATTCTGATCTACTCCACCACTCCCCAAGAGCACATAACGCACGTGTGAGCTGTACTCTGCAAACTGCGTGAAAACCAACTGTACGCAAATCTAGATAAATTCTCCTTCCATGTCACCGAGGTACAGTTTCTGAGCTAAGTACTGACACCGCAGGGGATCAAGAAGGACAATAGAAAAGTGGAGGCAATCCTGACTTGGTCCTCACCCACGTCTGTAAAGGGAGTACAGCGTTTCCGAGGGGTTTTCAAACTTTTATCAATGCTTCATACCGGGATTCTCAAATGTTGTACATCCAATATCGTCCTTGCTGCACAAACACCGAAAGTTCAAATGGACACCAGCGTCGGAAGAAGCTTTCCGAGCTCTCAAGGAAAAATTCACCTCAGCTCCAATTCTGCAACACCCACAGCCCGATTTACCGTACATCGTGGAAACTGACGCTTCAAGCATTGCCATGGGGGCCGTATTGTCTCAACAAAATCCTGAAACCGGATACCTTCACCCCATTGCCTTTTGGTCAAGGAAATTTTCCCCAGCAGAATTAAACTATGCAATTTCTGAGAAAGAACTCCCGGCAATCAAAAGCACACTGTGTGAATGGCGACATTACTAACTAGGAGCAAAACACACCATCACAATAATAACAGATCATCGGAACTTGCAATACTTACGCTCAGCAAAAGCTCAGTCTTCTAGGCAGCTCCGTTGGGCCCTATCCTTAATGGAATACGACTTTGTAATCACCTACCGTCCCAGAGTTAAGAACGGGAAAGTGGATGCGTTATCCCGCATTGGCACAGGAGAGGAAGTTTACAATGCCTCTAACCCGGTGGAGATCAAACCCAGCCATAACATTCTTGGCCTCTCCATCGGCCCATCTCCGTTAAGTACTCTGTCAGAAACAATCAAAGAAAATATGTCTGAAGAAGACCTACTGGCTTGGGACACAAAGGGAGATCAGTTCACCATTCAAGCCAAACTACCATACTACCAAAAACGCCTCTACGTTCCAACTAAGGATCTGCAACAAGTAATCATATCAGACTACCATGACTCGTTGTTAGAAGCCCATCCGGGTATAGCCAAAACCATGAAGAAAGTAAGCCAATCTTTTTGGTGGCCAAATTGGCGAGAAGATATTGCCACCTACATAGGCACCTGTGAGGTGTGTGCACAATACAAAACATCCAGGTAAAAACCAGCCGGCCTCTTTCAGCCAATCACCATTCTGTCAGCGCTCTGGCACACAGTATCAATGGACTTCGTCACTGATCATCCCCCTAACTCAGGTTATAATACCATCCACATAGTAGTGGACCTCTTCTCCAAAATGGCCTATTTCATAGCTCTAAAGGGTATTCCCTCAGCTCAGACCCTGGCGCAGGTTTTTCTAGACCAAATCGTCAAGTTACATGGATTCCCTACCATAATCGTTTCTGACAGTGGCAGACAATTTGTATCTTGTTTTTGGAAAAAATGTTGTGCCCTGGCAAGAGTAGAAGTCCGTCTGTCTTCTAGTCGCCACCCTCAAACGGACGGCCAAACCGTGCGCACAAACCAACCCATGGAACAGTATTTGCGCTGTCTATTACACCAAACAAGCCAAAGCTGGACAGAAATTCTATGGATGGCAGAGTATGCCTACAACAACTCAACATATTCATCAACCCAAGCAACACCCTTCTTTACTATAGATGGTCGAAACCCCAGAACGTCAGTCTACAATCCGCCAGAAAAGTTTGAAAAGCCTGCAGTAAAGAATCTACATGCCAGCATCATGAAAGCAGCCATAGAAGCCAGCAGGAACCTACAGCAAGACAAAGAAACACAGAAAAGAAACGCTGATCACCATCGACGAAAAGCCACAGATTATCAAGTGGGCGACTCGGTCTGGCTGGCAACTAGACACATTGCTTTAAAGGGTCCCAAGAAATTTCAGCCTAGATACATTGGTCCGTATACAATAGAAAAAAAGTAATTAATCCAGCAGCTATGAGACTGGCGTTACCTCAACATATGCGTATACATCCCGTATTTCACGTGTCACTATTAAAACCAGCACACCCAGGAACCCGAACTTCCACACCTCCCGCACCCATAAGAAGCACCAGGATATGAAGTAAAGAACACATTAGATTCCAAACAAGTACGAAAGACCCTGTATTATTTGATTGACTGGAAGGGGTACGGACCCCACGAAAGATCATGGGAACCCAGCATGCACGTGCATGCCCCCCAATTGGTGCGGAAATTCCATCGGGACCATCCTGAGAAACCAAAGCCCTCATACACACCATTGGGAGGGGTCTTGAGGGGGAAGACTGTCATGGGTATCAGGCAGGTAGTTGGGGCAAGCTGGGTGGAGGCTTGGCAGGCCTGGTATAGGCACACAAAGAACCCATAACCAATCCCTCCCTTCAGTCCTGTCTAGTGTTTGTAGTAACTTCCTGGTTACCACTTCCTGTTGCCAAACAGGAAGTGCATGATAACTCATGAGCTCTCTAGTGTTTGGGTGTGGCTGGCTATATAAGCCACACCCAAGATTCTTCGAGTGCTTCGTGTTGCTTACTGTGAGCTGTATCAGCAACACACTTGCCGTGCTCTGGGTCAGCCAGCATCTGCTTACCTGCTCCCGATCATCCTGTTTCTGCTTACCGGCTCCGGATCATCCTGCTTCTGCTTACCTGCTCCGGATCATCCTACTTCTGCTTACCCACTCTAGATCATTCAGCTTTAGCTTACCTGGTTCTTACTCCACGCCGCACCTATCTCCAGTCAAGAGGGGACTTCTACACTGGCACCTGTAAGAACAAAGAAGAACAGTGTTAACACGCGCACATCAGTAACGCTGCGCATACTCACCGAATCTTCCCGCGACGCTGGAATCCAGGTTATTTGCACGAGCGCACAAGCCCCTGTAAGAAAGAAGAGACATTATTAATTGCGCTCGCTCCAATAACGTGGACACTTATTTCACTGTGCTCTCTCTCTCTCTCTATGCGGTGCATACCTAGCAATAGCCTCCGTGCAAACTTACCTAACCACCAAGTCTCCAGTAGCGCTGAACCCGGACTCGAGGCGCTAATACCACATGATTTCTCCTGCAAGGGAAAGGGAGAGACATTACCAGGTGCGCTCAGATTGAAGGCGCTGCGCAATCCTACCAGCAGCTTGCTTCTACATGCAGCGCTACTCACCCACAAAAAAACCAGCAAACAAAGGCAATACGAACAATTTTGGACACTCAACTTTCTCTGCGCAACATTCACTTGTGGGAAGGACTTTCTAGCCAGTGAAGAAACCGGCACCTTGAACTCTCGGCCTCGCTGTGAAGGCATAAAACAGCGTTTTTGCATCTGAACTCAGCCTACAGTCATTGACACCAATCACATGAGTGAATCGCGCCCCTGCAAATGCAGGATGGAGTGCACACCATACTAAAGATCAAGGTAAGATCATAGGAGGACATCACAGCACACAGTAAAGGAAAGGGCCCAGGGGAATCGGGTGAATTCAGGTCGGAGTGTACACCCTGTATTTGACAGGTATTCCTCCAGGTGAAACAGGGGAAGTGAAGACTCGGGGTCAAGGGAGACTCGTCCAGCACTTCAACAGAGACACAGGTGAGTGTGACAGCAATATTTTCCTACCTACTGGCTTCACCAATGTAGGCCAGTATCCCCAGATAAGAATCATCTAACATTTTGGCTTCGTTGATAATGACAGTAGAAATGCAATGGCAATGCCACTGTAAAAAAAACATGTCCATAGTGGCTGCAACAATTTTGGCCACTGTCCCCACTTAAGAAAACTCATCATGTTGGCTTTGCCCCTAAGGCCACTGAAAGTGGTATGCCACTGTAAACAAATGTTCATACTTCTTTGGGGACCTGGTGACCCCCAAATCAGAGCCTCTCCTCTCTTCCCAGTGGCCCATATGCGCATTCATACACATTCACACAACACTCCCATTCTCTCATACACATGCACACCCATACGCCACAATATACCATATACTACCATGCTCTCATTCACACATGCACCATACACACATTCACTCTACAACATATACGCTGCACTCATATTCACACACACACCCATACACTACGAAATACACACTATGCTCTCATTTACACAGACACAACCCCTCGATTACATGCACACATACATACATTCATTCATTCAAGAATCCAAACTGCACTGACTTACCTAGTAACTGTAAGCATACTACCCCAAACGACACAAAGAATAAACTATGTATGTTTTCAGAACAAATAAGGTTTTGTCAGATAATTTATTTCCCTCGATATAAGGACTGTTCTGTCGGCCTAATCATCTGGACGCCTTCAACGCTGCAAGGTAATCCCTATCTCCTTACTTATCCCCGTAATGCAACCAGCATTTTCGATGACACGCTACCTTTTGTAAGTGATTTCAATCCGGCACCCACCCAAGTCACGCCCAGTGTGTAGTGCTCAAATGAAACCCTTATTTATTTTATCTATAATTTCAATATTCTGAATGATATACCAATCGTATCTCACCCCTCTCCTTGAAACCCCCAGTCACACTGAACCAGAAATCAGGCTAGTTTGCAAAGGTAAATATTTATTTATGTATTTCGCATTTAATCACAATATATTTTAATAGGTAAAAACGATCACAGGGTGACAGGACACTGAATAATATCTTTAATGCAATATGAATCAAGCGATGAGCACAAAGACAAATGCAGCACAGAAAATAATACTTTTGAATTGGTGTAAAACAGATAGCACTATGGTTAGATGTTCCCCCTTGCAACACCCCTCAACTCACCAATAGGCAAAGTAAAGAGATTTGAGGCGAGAGCAGGTATCCAGGAATAGCACAAATCAAACAGAATATCATTCCCACCTTCCCCCTTGAAACACAAGAGAAAACGGAATTGACCTTTTAGCGGTCAGGATGGCTTTGAAATTGTCTTTGGAACTGACTGAGCAAAAACACCAAATGTGGTCAGAAATACTTAAATTGTCATAAATTCCTATGGGAGCCGCTTTGAATAGTTGCACACAATCACAAGCAATGATTTAGTCATAAGAAAACATTTGAAATCTCAAAGTCCAAGTCGGAAACGATTTACAGCTATTACGTGTAAAATTTCTCAGAATGTAAAATCGTGGCAAACTTTTCCTTATGCGATATTCGCTTTAACAGGAGAATCACACTATTTTGCAATACAGGGTTCTATGGATAGCTAAGGATGTTAGGTACAAACAGGAGTTGAAATTTCTTTTCTATCATGAAAACTGAGGGAGTTTTTGGGGTTTTAATGAGAGACGTTTTTGCAAAATAGGCGCGAGAATGGAAAACGGAAATGCACATTGAAAATGAAAGATGGGTTTGCTTACAATAGATTATGACTATGAAAAAGCGATTGCCACAGATGGATCTTACAGTCACGTGATCAGTGTAACCCGCCTGTTGTGGATACTCTACTTCTTCAGATGAGGAAAGAGTCAGCGCAAAGATAGGTCTAGCAACACTATGGTTCTGAATGAAAGATAGGATGGGTTTGAGATAGGGATCAGACAATGCAGATATATTAGGGTCACTTTTTTTCTTATCAGGGTCACTTTTTCCTATTAATACTCACAGAATAAGTTATTAAATTGGACCGTCAGTTCTGGTCATGGATTGGATCTGGCCAGGAAGAACAGCACATCAGGCACGGTACTGGATCAACTATGCCGCTCACTGGATTTGCACAGAATCTGTCCTTCTTATTTTTGGATATTTCAATCAGCTGGATAGCGAGTTCCTCAGGCAAGCCTAGTGGTAGCAAGCCAGCGAATTTCAGGATCTTAGTTCAAAAGGCCTTCTCATCCCACAGCGCTTCACTGGGGGTTTGGGAATAAGTTTGAGGATTAGGCGTAGCAGAAATCATTAGTTCTCTACTGCTGGCAAGAGTCTTGGCATCTGGATCTGGAAGGATGTTAAAGCTGGATGTAGAATGCTGGATCAGAGTGCTTCGCTGGAATCAGGAAAATGAGTGAATCAGTGAGTCCCTATGTGTTGTCAGCTGTCTCTATTTATCCTTTCAAATGACATCACAAAATGGGTCTATGGGCCGGCTTAGCTAAGCTTGCCCCTGTGAGCTGGGATTGGATCAAAACTTCATCTCTGCCTTGGATTTGAGTGATTGGATGAAGGCCGGATGATGTCACATTTTATGGTTTGCTTTTCAGTTCTCAGAAACCTCCCTTTAGCTACTGGTCTGAAAATCAGATTTTATACTGAACACACATTTCTACAGTGGTCATTTTTACACAAATCACACACAAAGATGCCGTATTATATGCAGCATCTGTTCCTCAAAATCTCGCAGCTGTGGGGACTTGTTTCAACTTTCTACAGAATTTTGTAATTTTTGCTATGAACGCAATTTCCAAACTTTATGCAAATTTCCACAAATGTGTGTGTTTAACATAGGGATGTGTGTGTACATAATCACAATTCTAGTATTATTACATTTCACATAAAACCACATATATTGCCATTCCTGTCCAGAACATGTCACACAGTTCTGCCGCCTCTTAAAACTTGCAGCCAGAAATGAGACTAATAGATATGTCCTTGGTATATTTTTCACCATTTTGAATCACAAGTTATGAGTCTTTAAAAATTGTTCTTTGTTCATGCTTAACAGTAAACGGCATGCCCTTTTGTTCTCCAGGAGCATCCCACTCCTTGTTTGTTCCTTCCAGGAGCCATTTACGACCCTTTCACACCTCAGTTTCCTAGGCTGAAGGGCCTGCTATTGTTCATTTTCTTTCTGTAGACAAGAGTCTGGGTTAACCCGCAATCATCATTTCCCTGTGAGTTCCAGCTGAGAGGATATCCCTCCCCCTGGGAGAAACCTGTTTGTCCACTTCCCAAGGGTTGCAGCTCAGCCAAGCTAATTTATTCTTAATTAAAGATCCAGGAAAAACCAAACTTATTGCATCAAACATAAATACATTACTTTCTTAGCTTTCACTCTGTGGGATAAAAAGCAACTGAGATCTTTATTCTTTTTAGCCACAATCCTTTTTAGGTTTGCTAATCTGGCAGACTTTTTAGTTTTGATCACTTTGAAGTTTCATCAGTAACTCATCTGACAGCTGTCATTCAGGTAGCCCAAGGTACTGCACCCAGATTTTGACAGGGTTTGTCAGTTTACAGAAAATCCAGTTTGTCTGATGAACGTTTTACTCTTCACATTAGGACTTTGTATGTTCACAATGCTTTGTTAGATTACATGAATTTTAGCGCCAAGGAAGATTTTGAATGTTGAGAAGTGTTAAGTTATAGGCATTTTGGAGTTTTTAGCACAAAGGAAATGTCATTTATAGGCACCTTTTGAAGTTGCACCTTTTGCAAAGCCCTACTTCTTTCTCTGCCCTCTGTTGGCTGGTCATGGAGCCCACTGGCACACTTTCTGCAAGGTGTGCTCTATTCCACCACACATGCACCATGGGTGGCAGGTTGTGCATCCCTCTTTTTGTGTTCTGAAGCACACGGTTTTTATAGGTTTTTTGGCATGCACAAGAGTTTTGCCGCCATTGTTGCAGTTCCTTGCACTATACTATCAGAGTGATGCCACATAGCACAGCAGAGTGGGTCAATACATCCCACACTTTATGTATACCGACTCACACCTCTCCCATGGCGCATGCCCTTTCTCTGCTTGATCCGTGCATCTCTATGCCTGCGTGTCATTGCTCCCTTGAAGTTCACTTGTCCCCCCCACTTTTTCTCGGCAACCCATCTGACAATGACTTTGAACTGCAAGCCGACCTATTAAGCACTAAGAGTAACATGTATGCAACCGTAACCTTATGCAATGAGAGTAACATGTATGAAGCAGCAACCGTAAACATATGCAAAGTGAGTGACACGTAACTGTAATATAACCTTAAGTAATAAGCGTAGCATGAATGCAATTGTAATCTAAACACTGTGAGTAACTTGTATGCAACCTTATCCTTATGCAATGAGAATACCATGCATGAAGCAGCAACCATAAACATATGTAAAGAGTAACACGTACATGTAATGTAACCTAAGTAATAAGAGTAACATGAATTTAACTGTAACTAAAACACTGAGAGCAACTTATATGCAACCGTAACCTTATGCAATGATGGTAACATGTATAAAGCAGCAACGGTAAACATTTGAAAAGAGAGTAACACGTAACTGTAATGTAACCCTAAACAATGAGCGTAACATGAATGAAACTGTAAACTAAGCACTGAGAGTAACCTGTATGCAGCCATAACCTTACGCAATACGAGTAACTTCTATGAAGCAGCATGTAACCTTAATGCAAAAAGAGTAACACGTAACTGGAAAGCAATGAGCATAACATGAATGTAACTATAACCTAAGCACTGAGAGTAACTTGTATGAAACTGTAACCTTATGTAATAAGAGTAACACGCATGTAACAGTGCGAAGGGTTTAGTGCACTATACAAGTGCACAAATAAATAAATAAATAGACATACAACACTTTTTTTCTTTCTTTGCCTGCACAATGTAGATGCCTTAGGACTCCCTCCAGCACCAGGGCTGCCACACACACTGCCTGCATGGCCTTCCAGCTCCTGTGCATCCTGCACACATGAACCAAAAAACAGGGGCGGTGTGTTTATCAAACACTTCTCTCTTCCTTGTTCCTGACATGCTTGTTGTAGTCATAGTGCCTCCAAATCACACAGCAGGCCCTCATAATGTTGGTTGAGCTGCAGGAGCACCCCCTACATTTTTATTGGGCCTGCAGTTTCCCAGCCTACAGACCTAATGAGCCATGCAGGAGTGGCAACGCAAAGCTCATCCAGCCTTTAATGGGCCATTGGGCATGCACGGATGGGGTACTTTACCCCAACAAAATCAAGCCAGGAGGGCATCTTATGGTGCTTGCTGCAGCCGAGGCAGCACCGAGTGTTTTCACTGGCATGGGAATTCTAATAATAATAATTAGCATGGCTCCTCCATAATGGTTGGCAGTCGACCTCACATCACCCATTGTGGACGTGTCGCCACTGCAAGGTTCCCACCATTCTGGCCAACTCCTTTGCAACTATTGAGAGATTGTTTTCAATTAACCAGTTAGCAGAAGAGAAATATGAGAACAATAAGAAAAGAACAGGCTGTGTCCTCAGTCTTGCAACATAAATTGTGTTTATTGATCAATTCAGCAAAACCGAGGCCCTGGCATCTATCCAAGATCCTGCTAGGCTGAAAGTTGCTCACGAGGGAGTCATAACATACTGTTACTCGACACTTGAAGCCGAGCAACCTCTTTAAAGATGCATATGTCACACTCATTTCCACAATTGCATGAATCTACTGGGATGGAAATGGCTGCAGGGAGAATGAGAGAGTGGTGATATGTGCCAATAAGGATCGAGGCGGTGAGGGCAGAATGTGAGATTTTTCAAATGAATGACCTCCTCAGGCTTTCTTTCCTATTTTCTTGCCCACTTTCATATTGATAAAATGCCTAATGGTTTCGTTGTTCCTTTAGAGGTGCACAAAGAGTGGTGTGGTACGTTGCGAACTATTAGCAGAGGAGATAAAAAGGGGGGATGTATAAGGGTGAGAAGGGGTGGGAGGCAGGCAGGTCTCGAGTCCTAAATAAAAAAGTAACACAAGCATTGGGAAGTGACGTCACAAGAAGTGAACGTAGGAGACATTTAATGATGTTTTGCTACAGACCTCATCTGGTTTTGTGACTAAGCAGGTTGCCTTTTGGGTTCAAGTCTCGGCTCCGCAGTTGCACACTTCACACTGTGGGCCTCATCACGAGTTGGGTGGTATCCCAGCTGGGATACCGCCCAACTGTATTTGCATTACCACCAATCCGGCGGTATTACCGCTGGATCACGGGTTGGCCAGTAAACGAAATTCCCCATTGGACTCAATGGGGAATTTTCAGTGCAATTACCGCCGGCGGTATTACCGAGCAGTAATTGTGCTGAAAATCAACATTTTTCCAGCGTGATTACCCCGAGCTCTAAGCTGGGGGTAAACACCCCATACTCATGTTTGGCCGGACCCTTAAATGCATTGGTAATAGCATTACTGCCGCATTTAAGGGCTATTGCCCAACTCCTGATGAGGCCCTGTGTGTAGAAAATGTTTACTTTGTTCATTCTTTAAAAACACGGGGGCAGAGACCGCCCACTCAAAAAAAGTGTGCGGATGCTGTCGACCCGCATAGTCCCTCGAGTTGTGCCCTGGAGGCAGGGGTGAAAATAGTGGATGGCATAGTCGGAGGTGAAACAAGAAACAGGGAGTGGAGACGTGAATGTATTAAAATAAATGGGAGAAAAAGAAATGGAAATCCTGAAAATAATTTCGCATTGGAATATGAATGTAGGGGCTGATTCTCCAAAACTTGCCAATTTCAATGTGATACACGTGTGCTGGATAGCCCCTCCTTCCCTTTAAGACAAGTAGCAATATCCTGCAGATGGATGGGGATGCAGATTTTATTCATACATCAATAATCGAAACGACTCAGGTAATTTGGCAAAAGGAAGACTGTTTTATTTTCAATGATCAAAAACAGGGAGTCCAACGAACATCAACCCACTCGCTCAATCCTCTTACTCAATGCATCTTAAAAAAACTGGGTTCTTATACCCCTAATTAGTCATCAATGATGGTAACCTGCGAACTGCCGATGTCATCCTATGTGGCAAACTACAAAAACATATGCGCAGTAATGAAAGGCTCTCAGTGAATATCTAAGTATATGTTCTATACTAGCATGAGTCAGTGAATGAAAGTGTTAGGGTACTTAACATCAGGTGGGGCAACTAAGCCCGCCCCTCAAAATGGCCACTATGAACGTCACTAAATGTACAACGTCCCATTGGCTGCAAAACTATAGGACCCTTAATTAGACGGTCCTCTATAATTGGTTGGCTTCTAACCTCCGTCAGTACTTTTCCACCTATATCTAGCAGTAGGCAGGCTGCACATCCAGGTGCTGGCAAGCTCGTCTTACTACCATTTTCCCACCAATTAGCATATCAATCCATCATCACCTCAATGGTCTAGTGTCAATTAGGACTTTGAAATTCGGCCTTGAGAGTGTTCTTAGCTCCGATAAATTCAGGGAGTGAAGGCACGGTCTGCCATCGTGCGTAGGTGTGACCATCTCGTTCATCCAACTTCATCTTTCCACGTGACTAGAGACCCGGGAATCGAGCTTCTGGTGCATTTAAAATACTAATTCTTCATAGACCTATGACGTTTTTTGTTTTTGTCCATGCCTTCAGAACAGGATTTCTGTTCTTTCACACGATTTATATCCAATGTCAGTTTGCTCCAGTTTGATAAGTCCTTGGCTTCTTGTCTCATCCAACCTTGCCTTCTGAGATTCATTCTGTAATTCAACTGCTTTTTAACTGTGACACATTAAAATGAGGCCTTCTCATTACTGTTCAGCACTGCGAAATAACACGTAGTGGAAACATCCATCCTTTACTTAATCATCTGCATATATGTATATATTGGTGTTTGCCGCAATCTACTCACTCTAACGCATAAGGCTAGCTTCATGATGACTTTGCTGCTTGTGTTTCTTGCATCTGTACACGTGTAAAGTAATTTGATATCTTCATCAGTTCTGTGGCATAAGCTTCTTCACCATGATCCCAAGATGTCACTTATCCTCAATACTTTCTTGATGCCTTATAGAATATCTGCATTCTCTGGTCTCTGCATCTCTTCTATAGACGTCAGTGTAACTCTGTGTGATGTCACCATTCATCCTTGACGTTTATCTGCTCTGGAATGTATGGCTTCCTCAATGGGAATCTTGCTTCTAGAATTTAATCAGGTATTGGGATTCTTAAACGTACAGCACGGTTCTCATACTCTGCCTTTTGTCATTTTAACTGCCCCGTGTAAGTCACATACTCTGGTTTTCAATCTATAGGCAATATAGGCGATATAGGTGAAGTGGTTGAGGTGGTTGTACTTGGTTCCTCCTCTACACTCCCCCCTCTGGGTGATTCATCGACCACTCTTTCATCCTCCTTTACATCCAGGCATCCTCTTCTGAAAAAGAGCTTCTTTGGGACCCATTGTCATGACCACTCTGAGGGGACATAAATTGTGCCACAAGCAGGCTCCGACCAGAACCCTGAGGGCCTTAAAACCACTGCAAAAGGGCTCTTGGAGCCAGTGCTGGCACCTTTGGCACCAGGCTCATATGTAGGAAGGAAGGGCTGTTCAAACTAGGTCCCATTTATGTACATGGGCCTTTAAATCCAACATGGAAGCACCCACACAGTCTAGTTCTAAGAACCAAGCCATGCGGTCTAGTGTTTTGGGTGTGGCAAGCCTGGAACTACTTTCCCTGGTACTACTTTACCTGGGCTATGTAAACCACACCCTGACTGCAGAACATGCTTCGTATTATTCTGCAACCCACAGCGTGACTCTCACTGTGTCCAGCTCCTGGTCTTCAGCCTCTTCCTGTAATCCTGCAAGAACAAGATTATTATGTTTTACCTGAGAAAACACCATCCAGCACTCAGAATCTCAACTGGGCTGCAATCTGTGGAAACCGAGAGAAGAAACATCACTCACCTGTGAGTAGTAGCTTAAGGCCTTCCGGCAAACCGCTACCACAGCTGCTGTTCGAACATTGCGACCTGCAATAATGAGAAAGGGAAAAACAATATTAGAAAGCGCGCTTCCAAAAACATTGAATTCCATCAGTCTTACCTGAATTTCATCGCACTACGCCACGCTTCCATCCGGAGCACTACAGCAACATCTGCAAAGGAAAAGAAACATATTCAGGTTCGCTTTCAATATTAAACAACCGCACAGCGCTGTACTTACCTTAACGAATTCCGGGGGTCTGTTGCGCTCTCATCCATATGCAGCACCACAGCGGCCTGTGAGGAGAAGAAGAAAAAAACACATGTTAGCTTTAAAAGACAATAAAGGCGCTGCGCTTCGCGCTTTCTCTTACCTAGAAAACATGCCTCTCCATCCGGTACGCCAGCATCAAAACCTTCGCACCTGAAAAGAAGGAGCTTTGGGCCTCATTACACGGTAGGCGGTAGGGGTTTACCGGTACCGGTAAGGGCACCCGTACCGGTAAACCCCTACTGCCTTACTACGAGTTCCCTTTGCGGGACCCGACTTTAACGGCTGGTTTTACCAGTGCCGCAAAGGGACCTCGGAGCTAATTACGGTACTGTAATTAGCACCTTCCCCATTCCCATTATGCCCTATGGGGGCAAAAATGGGAATGGGGAAAAGCCTTGGTGAATGGGGAATTACCGCGCCCCGCTCACCTTGGAGTAGGGCGGTAATTCTGCCATCCACCAAGGCGGACACAGTAAAATACCAGCGGCAACCATGGCGCTAACAGCGCCATGGTTACCGCCTACCGTGTAATGAGGCCCAAAGACATTAACAAATTCCCACCATAAACAGAACAAAGACTTACAATTAACAAACCTACCTGCCTACCAGCAGATTCGGGGTCACAGCAGGCCTGTGCCCAAGGAAGGCGTACTGCACCAGTGAAGCAACTCAGGCAGCTCGCCTACAAACGTCAAGCTCCCCTGCACAAGAAACACAGGACGGATAGCTGACCCTACAAATAACTAAGATTCATTATTCAGGACTGGGCAACTACGCATCCAGGGTTCCAGATCTCAGAGCCTTCCAGACGCCCCCAGGGATATCAGGTGAGCATAACAGAACACAAAGGGCCTCATCACGAGTTGGGCGGTAACGCCGGCGCTAATAGCGCTGGCGTTATTAGCCCTACAGCCAAACCCAACCGGCACTATTAGCGCCGGATCACGGGTTTGGTGGAACGGGAAATCCCTATTCCCCATTGAGCCCATTCAGGAATTCCCCATTCCCCATTGGGCTCAATGGGGAAATTTTGCACTTTTACCGCCAGCGGATTTCCCGCCGGCGGTAAACATGCTGAAAATCTGCAAAATCTCTGCGAATTTCCCCCCAGCTTAGAGCTGGGGGGAAATCAGCCGAAACCGTGATTTGGCGGACCCTTAAATCCAGCGGTAACAGCGCTACCACCGGATTTAAGGGCTATTGCCAAACTCGTGATGAGGCCCAAAGCCTTTAAATCTTATCCACCTGGACCTTATGGAGACATCTGAAACTGATCAGTTAGCCCACCTTTTGGGACAATTACGCGCCGAGGTACACGCAGCCCGGCAGGAAACTAATGCCTTAAAACAAGAGTTAATAGTCACAAAAGACCATACTGATGAACTAAGCAAACAGTTACTACAAACACAGGCTGGGCAGGCTCCATTGCCGGGATTCGCCCCATCTGTCGCTACACCATCATCAGTCAATCCAGTACAGATAACGTTGCCGGGAGCAGTACCCCTGGCACCACCAGAACGGTTTAATGGAGACCCCAGAAGGTACGCAACATTCATGAAACAGTGCCGCCTCCATTTTCTTTGTATGCCTGGGGCTTTCCCAACCGACCAGACGAGGGTGGCCTTCCTGTTATCATATTTTAGTGGAAGTGCCACAGACTGGTCGGTACCTTTAGTGAGCCGGGATGACCCATTACTGCAGAACTTCAGGGGTTTTCAAAAGGAGAAGGAAAAGTTATTTGCTCGACACTTCCACGGACAAGCTCTTGATAACGAACTCCTGTCCCTCCGCCAAGGGAATCAAGATTTGCTGACTTATATTGCCAATTTTTAATAGACTGGTTGTAGAAGCGGGGTGACCAGAAGATAAAAGAACCACGTTGTTTCATCAGGGCCTACGAGGAGACCTGAAGGATGCTCTTGCTCAAGTGGTAGACCCACCTAAAGACTATGCAGAGTTTATCAACCTGGTAGTTCAGTTGGACCACAGATTACAGGATCGAAGAGCAGACCGAAGTAGACTTGAAAATCGTGCCATGTACGTACGTTCAAAAGATAATGTTCAACGTCCATCAGAAAATACCACAGAACCCATGCAGATTGGAGGAGTACGAACCCCTTTAGCCAAGGGTGAAAGAGACAAGAGGAGACAGCTACAGTTATGCCTACACTGCAGTAAATCGAGTCACTACCTCAAAGAATGCCCAGTGAAACCTCCAAGGAAGGTAGTAGGTGCTACAGAGAAAGATGATGATGGAAAGGAATTGGAAAACTACCTGGCCCGGCAAGCGTAGAGGTCTGCTTGTCAAGCGAGAAGGATGAGTCACAGACCTCACATTTCGCCCTACCAGTACCCTTGATCAATCACCAACAACCATCATGGATGCATGCCATAGAGGCATATATAGACAGCAGAGCAGTTGGTAATTACATAGATCGAGATCTGGCAACAGAAATGGGACTTCCCTTATGCACAAAACCAACAACTGAAAAGGTAACTACTGTTGACGGTACAGAAATTGCTTCGGGACCAGTAACCGACCTCACATTTCGCCCTACCAGTACCCTTGATCAATCACCAACAACCATCATGGATGCATGCCATAGAGGCATATATAGACAGCAGAGCAGTTGGTAATTACATAGATCGAGATCTGGCAACAGAAATGGGACTTCCCTTATGCACAAAACCAACAACTGAAAGGGTAACTACTGTTGACGGTACAGAAATTGCTTCGGGACCAGTAACCCAATGCACAACATAATTAACACTTCTTTGTCAGGATGGACATCAAGAAGCAATCGCATTTCACCTCATCAAAGCTCCTCAGTTCCGGTTGCTCTTAGGGATGCCATGGTTAGAAACTCACAATCCCCACATAGACTGGTGTGCAAAGAGACTGACCTTTTCCAACAAATGCGTCCACGTTTGCTACCCGAAATCTATACCACAGCCAAACCTGAAATCTGTTCAAGGAATAGCATCGGGGATCGCGGAACCAATGGACACCTTACCAAAAGAATATCAGGATTATCAAGATGTTTTTCAGAAGGAACAGGCTAACACATTACCGCCACATATGCCCTATGATTGTCAGATCGACCTGATACCTGGTGCACAGGTTCCTTGTGTTCGAATTTATGCACTTACCGAAACTGAAAATCTCCACTTGAAGACCTATCTGGATCAATACCTGGCTAATGGGTTTATCCGCCCATCAAAGTCACCGGCAGCCTCTCCCTTATTCTTCGTACCCAAGAAGGAAGGAGACTTGAGGACTTGCATCGATTACCGCGCACTTAATCAAATCACAGTAAAAAATCGCTACACTTTACCCCTTATCCCGGAACTGTTGGACCAAGTCAAGGTTGCCAGAATCTACACCAAACTAGACCTCAGAGGACCATACCACCTTGTATGTGTAAAGGGGATGAATGGAAAACCGCATTTCGCACCAAGTATGGCCTGTACAAATATCAGGTAATGCCTTTCGGGCTGTGCAACGCTCCCAAAGCACTCCAATATTTCATGAATGATGTATTATGGGAATTAATCGATGTCTGTGCCCTGGTCTATATTGACGACATCCTGGTGTATTCCCCCTCTGAAAGAGATCATGTGGAACATGTTCGCTCAGTCCTTGCAAAACTTCCCCAGCACAAACTGTACGCTAAACTCGAGAAATGCTCCTTCCATGTCACTGAAGTTGAGTTCCTCGGTTTTGTTCTCTTGCCAAAGGGAGTCAAGATGGATTTACACAAAGTAGATGCCATCCTTAATTGGCCATCTCCTTCTTCACTTAAAGGAACCCAAAGCTTTACGAATTTGTATCGCTGATTTATTCCAGATTTCTCACAGACAGTCCACTCAATCACATCGTTACTGAGAAAAAAACAACAAAAAATTCCAATGGACTGAAGAGGCGAAACAGGCCTTTCAAGAACTCAAGAAAAGATTCACCTCTGCGCCAATTTTATGACATCCTCGCCCTGATCTCCCCTATGTGGTGTAAACTGATGCTTCCAGCGTAGCTATGGGAGCAGTTCTCTCTCAAAGAGATCCAGAGACAGGCCAATTACATCCCGTGGCCTTTTGGTCATGTAAATTCTCACCACCAGAACTTAACTATGCAATTACAGACAAAGGACTGTTGGTAATAAAATCAGCCTTCAAAGCCTGGCGGCAGTATCTATTAGGTGCCAGACATACCATTACAGTAATCACAGATCACCAAAACCTTCAATACCTAAAGTCAGCAAAAGCCCAATCGTCACGACAGTTGCGGTGGGCTCTATTCTTCGCAGAATACGATTACGTAATAACATACCGACCGGGAGTTCGGAATGGGAATGCCGATGCCTTGTCTCGTATGGGTGTTGAAGAGAAAACAAACAGTACCCTGGACCCTGATGCCATCTTCCCAAGTGATAAACTACTGGGACTCACCACCACATTGACTCTGAGTGAGCTTCAAGATAAGATTCGAACCTTAATGAACCCCGAGATTTTGCAGAAATGGAATTCCCAAAATGAACATCACACGGTTCTGGATGGATTACCCTACTTCAGGGAACGACTATATCTACCAAGTAAAGATCTGCAAGAATTGGTCATGTCTGGTTATCACGATTCCCTGATCGAAGAACATCCCGGAATTGCTAAGACTCTAGCCAGGGTTAAACGGAATTATTGGTGGCCAACCTGGCGTAAGGACATTGCTTGATTTGTTCCATCCTGTGGGATATGTGCACAGAATAAATCACAAAAACAGAAACCAGCTGCCTCCTACAACCACTGGATATTCCACCGGCTCCCTGGCATACTCTTTCTCTTGATTTTATTACACACTTACCTCCCTGTCAATGTTTTAATACCATTCTGGTGGTTGTAGACCTATTCTCTAAAATGGCACTTTTCATTCCATTCAAAGGACTTCCTAACGCTGCTGGTCTGGCTAAAACATTTCTTGAACAGATTATAAAACTGCATGGTTTCCCCTCAGTCCTAATCTCAGATCGTGGAAGCCAATTTGTACCCAACTTCTGGAGGAAATGTTGTACCATGGCACAAATCGATGCTCGATTATCCACTAGCCATTACCTCCAAACGGATGGACATACAGAAAGAACAAACCAGACATTAGAACAGTATCTACGTTGCATGCTGCATCAAGTGGAAGAGAATTGGAAAGACTTGTTATGGATAGCGTAATACGTATACAATAACTCAATACACACCAGCACGGAACAAAGCTTGTTCTACACAATATACGGAAGACATCCATGTACCTCTGAACTAGACTCCCCCACGACCTTGGAAATGCCAGCGATAAAGACTCTACACACAAGCATAACCCAAGCCTTCTAAAGGGCAAATGAACATTTACTGCAAGCCAAAGACAGAAAAAAAATAATTCTCGGACAGGCATCGAAAGAAAGCTCCCGATTACCAAGTTGGAGACGAAGTCTGGTTGGCATCAAAACATGTGCCCATAAAAGGTACCCGGACCTTTCGTCCAAGATATCTAGGACCTTACACCATCGAATCAGTGATAAATCCGGTGGCCATAAAGTTAGCCTTACCACCAAGCATGCAAATTCATCTGGTGTTCCATGTGTCACTCGTAACACCTGTACAACCAGGAACCCGTGTCTTAACACCACCAAAACCTGTGCTAGTTGATGGAGAGCCTGAATTTGAAGTTAAAAACATCCTGGATTCGAAACGTACCCGATCTAAGCTATACTATTTAGTGGACTGGAAAGGGTACGGGCCTCAAGACAGAACTTGGGAACCAAGTGAACATATTCACGCACCACGTCTGATTAAGAGCTTTCACCTGGACAACCCCACCAAACCCAGACCGGACAGGAAGGATATCATGAGAGGGGCCTTGAGGGGGGAGTGCTGTCATGACCACTGTGAGGGGGCACAAGTTGTGCCACAAGCAGGCTCCCACCAAAACCCAGAGGGCCTCAAAACCACTGCAAAAGGGCTCCTGGAGCCAGTCCTGGTGCCTTTGGCACCAGGATCATATGTAGGAAGGAAGGGCTGTTCAAACTAGGTCCCATTTATGTACATGGGCCTTTAAATCCAACATGGAAGCACCCACACAGTCTAGTTCTAAGAACCAAGCAATGCGGTCTAGTATTTTGGGTGTGGCAGGCCTGGAACTACTTTCCCTGGTACTACTTTACCTGGGCTATATAAACCACACCCTGACTGCAGAGCACGGTTCGTGTTATTCTGCAACCCGCAGCGTGACGCTCACCATGTCCAGCTCCTGGTCTTCAGCATCTTCTTGTAATCCTGCAAGAACAAGAACAAGATTATTCTGTCTTACCTGAGAAAACACCATCCAGCACTCAGCATCTCAACTGCGCTGCATTCTGTGGAAACCGACAGGAGAAGAAACATCACTCACCTGTGAGTACTATCTTAAGGACTTCCGGCGAACCGCTACCACAGCTGCTGTTTGAACATTGCGACCTGCAATAACAAGAAAGGGAAAAACAATATTAGAATGCGCGCTTCCAAAAACATCGAATTCCATCAGTCTTACCTGAATTCCATCGCGCTACGCCACACTTCCATCTGGAGCACCAAAGCAACATCTGCAAAGGAAAAGAGACATATTCAGGTTAACTTTCAATATTAAACAACCGCACAGCGCTGTATTTACCTTAACTGATTCCGGGGGCCTGTTTTCCATCGCACTCTCATCCACTCACAGCACCACACTGGCCTGTGAGGAGAAGAAGAAGAAAACACAGGTTAGCTTTAAAAGACAATGAAGGCGCTGTGCTTCACACTTTCTCTTACCTAGAAAACGTGCCTCTCCAACCAGCACGCCAGCATCAAGACCTTCGCACCTGAAAAGAAGGAGACATTAACAAATTCCCACCATAAACAGAACAAAGACTTACAATTAACAAACCTACCTGCCTACCAGCAGATTTGGGCTCACAGCAGGCCTGGGCCCAAGGAAGGCGTACTGCACCAGTGAAGCAACTCGGGCAGCTCGCCAACAAACGTCAAGTGCCCCTGCACAGGAAACGCAGGACAGATAGCTCACCCTACAAATAACTAAGATTCATTATTCAGCACTGGGCAACTATGCATCCAGGGTTCCAGATCTCAGAGCCTTCCAGATGCCCCCGGGGATATCAGGTGAGCGTAACACCCATATCTTTATGTCTCCCTTCAGGCAGCCTGCTGTTTTGACATGCTCATCTTCGGTCCATGTCATGTGTTGACACTGTCCATTTGGGCTGCAATAGACCCATCTTCCCATATATTTCTTATGATTCTTCAGGTATAGGAACTTTGTTCCCTTAGGTGCATGGATACTGGCCTTCACATATTCTCTGATTTCTTCAACTGTCAGTTCTTTGGCCTTCCATCCCTGCTCACCATCGATCATGATCTTCATACCTATTGCTTTCTTTGCTGTCTTCCTGCATTGCGAGATTATCAGCTTGATCGCACAGAATCCAAGCAATATCATCACTATCAGAGCTCCAAGGAACTTGAAGATGTCTGCCATCCACTGTGGAATCCAAGAAAAGATTGATCCAAACCAGCTGTCACAAGCAATGTCTTCAACTTCGCCTATCATCTGACCATGAAGCGCAGTCAGCATGTCTATGGCCTCTGTCAAGGTTCCATTCTCATATCGTGAGAAGGTATGAATGTGCACATGATTCTCCAATTTTTGCACAAACACCTCCATCCATTGCTGTTATCATGTCCAATAGATATCTATTCTGGAGAGTCATCAGTCTTATAGCTCTCATTTCTTCTATGATTGCATTGAACCCTTTGATAGTCGTGTTGATTGTCTGTAGCAATTCCTATCTGGTTATCTGTAACCACTTTTTATTTGCTCCAGCCTGGATTCTTGGCATAAAAATCAACGTGAACACTGATGAGGTCTGGCTGAACAGTCTGTGTTTGTATGGAATAGCATCAAAGGCTTCCATTGACTTATCTGAGAAATAGTTTTCTCTCTTCATCCTTCTCATCAGCTCCACAGATCTCTTCTTCCTCAGGTGAGCATCTGCTTTCGGGAAACTGTCAAGATTCAGATCACTCTTTGGAATCACCAAAGCTGGAATATGGAGATTCACCAAGGAGCATATTCCTCCCAAATCTGCAGGCAACCTTATATAGGCTCTGGCTCCACACGCTTAATAGTGTTCCATTATCACTGCTGTCCCAATGTTCATTCTTGGTGCATCAAAGATCTGACTGCAGTTCTGATTCTCTCCGACTTTTCTTGTGCCATTATTTGTGAAGCACAACTTTGCACTGCTTGAAGTTATACTCTTTGGTACTTCTCTTCGATCTCATTCCTCTCTCATGACCTTCCATAATTATTTCATGAAGAACTTCAGCATAGCTCTTTCTCATTGGACCAATCCTAGGGACATCTATCAGTTGTCTGGGCACGTTCATTTGTGCTACTTGAGTAAGAGAAAGTTCAGAAAGCTTCATTCTTTTAACATACCTTTTAGGCATAAAAATGTCTTGCAAAATGTCCATGTGTGACCTCCTTTTAGGGAATAACCTAAGATCATTTATCACAGGACAAGGTGTGTTTGCATGCATTATTTGTGTAGGCTCACTTTCTAAGAACTCCATTCTTTGTCTCTCCTGTAAAGCCAGTTTTTGGAGTCCAAAAATAACTTCTGAGACCTTTTTTTTTATGTGAACGACTATCAGTACCATTTATCTCAGACTCAGGCAATGTGTCATCTTTCTTTGGAAAAGGAATGACTACATAAGGTCTCGGCTGCCTAGTAGTTGCTACGTTCATACCTTCTTTCTGCTCAGGAAGATTCACTGGAGTCTTAGCTCCATGCACGTCAATGTAGTATGACGTTCGTACTGTGAGTAAAAGCAATACAATTATGAACAGATTGCAAAAGTAGATTATACACAAATAGGAAAGCCGGCAGCATCTACTATGAACAGATTGTCAGATAGTCTTTTTCGGTCAGGCATGACTAAATTACTATTAGCTACACCCATCTTTATTGCCTAAGGAAGGAAAAACTCAAATTTTAATACTGCAACATTCTGTACTGCTTCTTAAATACTTTCGATGTGATTCAGCGCTTTGTCCTGGCTGATCAAGGACAAGACCCTCACGCTCTTCTTGCATCACTTTTTAATCAGGTGAAATGTAGACGTCTCTTAAGCATGAAGAAAATGATTTCACCAATGTACTTAACACTTTTCTCCAGAAAGTCTCCCTTTAGAATGTTCTCATTTGCTTCACTGTTTAGACAAAATCAGTGACATGTATCAGCTACCAGTCTATGCCTCGAATCTGCTTCAGACCAGACGACATGATGAATGTCTTTCAGTATAGAACAAGAGTCTTTCTTTGACCAGCAGTCTCTCGATCTGTCCCTTGAATAAAAGTTTTACTCTGACCTCAGAGTTCGCTTGAAATACAGCCTCACTTGGACTATAATGGCTTCCAAGATCACATTCAGTTCTGCAGTGTTCCTGGGGCCCCTTAAAAATGTACGCACATCTGTGTGCCTTCCAACAAGATGCGGGTACTCCTCAATCAACCGAAAGAACACCACACTAACTAGTCTGTGCGCTTCTACAGTTGTTAGGGGCATTTTTGCTCTCCCCACCGTTCTCGGGAAACTGCAAAATCTGTTCAGCAAAAACTATAAGCAATCTTCTTATAACTGGGCCATTTATAGGATCTTGCAGGAAATCAGGAATGCGATTATTTCTGCCCACAAGCGAAGGAAATACATGCAACACAAACTCAAAATAAGCAAGAATGATCCACAGAAGGCGGTCATTGGGTAACGACATAGGCAAATCCAAACAGAAAATCAGTATGGAAGGAATCAGGACACTGTACTCTTTTCCAATTGTCAAAACCACAATCAAAATGTGTCATGTTTATCTCTTCTTATCAAGGCTTTTGAACATGCCTCAGTCCAAAGTGCATCAAGCACCTGTGGCTTAAGAACAAATATATTTCCTTCAACCTGCAATAAGTGCACAGAGTATTTTCATATCAGCTTCTTTCACTCCTTTATGAATGGCTTAAAAGAGTGTCCGGAACAAAGCCACAGTCCAATGAACTGTTTGACCTTTCACTCGCCAGCTTCTGCGTCCTTCTTCCTCATCATAGACCTTGTCTGCACGTGCTGGGGTTCTTCCCCAAAGCCTGTACTTGCTTCTGATGGGTGTGAGGGCAGTGGGGTTTCTCCAGCATGAATTTTGACATCGCCTATTAAAGTTCATGCACGTCTGCCTTGAACTCTAATTGCAGACGGCGTGATGTCCTCCACAATTAATGGGCCGTTGAAGCAGGGTTCATCCCACTTCTTCATTATATGGTTGCGGATTAAGATTGCATCACCGGGGAAAAGTTGGGGAACACGTAATTTCTGAGATTCACTTTTTGCAGCATCTCCTTCTGTGTTCTGCACTGCCCTACACCCTCTACGACGTAGCTGACCTGAAATGACAGAGATACTTGAAGTCATACAATTCAAATAATTGTGTCATTCTATTTCTAACAAATCTAATATTGGCTGAGCATCACTTCTAGCTCTGGATGAAGGCATTAAGGGCGTACTCATTCGCCTTCCTGTCACTATCTCGTAGGGGGTGCGATGGTGGTCCGAACCTGGTTGATTTCCCAATGCATAAATTGCCAGTGGTAGGCAATGCAATCACCCTTCCTTCAAGATATACTTCAATTTGGCTATTCTTTCTTTAAACATATCAATGAGCTGTCCACAGATCCCATTCCCTTGTGGATGATAAGCCGAAGAGAACTTGTGCTTTATAGCAAGCAACAAGCTTATCTGCTCAAATTTCTGGTTCACAAAATGAGGACCATTATCTGACCTCATGGCTTCACATACTCCCATCTAGGAATCACTTACCTCACAAAAAAAGTTGCTGCACAGGTGGAGTCTGGGCGTATACATGGACATGCTTCAATTCACCCTGAAAAGGGACAAATGTATCTATATCCATTACACACTTGTATCATGTCGACATAGTCAATATGCAAATGCTGAACAGGCCCATTGGGTCTCGGAATAACTCCCCTAACTGTGCGCAGTGTATGCCCAGCCGTGTATTTCTGACAGACTATACAATTTGTCATAAAGAATGCAACATGCTCTTACAGATTTGGTACGAACCAATCCTCAGCGATAGTTGCAGCAAGGTTCTCCCTAGTTACATGCGCGGGTTAGTGTAGCTGTTCCAGTGCCACCCTTAATAAGGCTACAGGCATCACTGGTTTACCAGTGCTGTCTTGTCACCACAATGCTTCAGAGGGGTTTAAAGAACACCCTCTTTGCGTCCACAAATTCTTCTCCTCTTGTGGTACTTCCCACTGGACCTCTACTAGCTGTGTTTTTGACAAGCTATTGTAGCCCTCAGATGCCGAAATCATGATAACCATTCTTTCATACACATCAGGCGTCTCAACCTTCATCATCATTTTATCTGTAATTGCTACGCGCTTAACCTCAGCATCAACTGTTTGATTTCCATGTGAGATAAAATCTGTTCCTTTAGTGTGAGCTGTGCATTTAACAATTGCTATGCCCACTGGCAGTTGTAGTGCTTTAATGAGCCTGTCCAATAAGGCTGTGTGCTGCACTGGGGTGCCATCCGCTCAGAGGTAGCCCCTCCTTTTCCAACGTGCTAGCCCTGTGTGCACCGTCGACATCACATAGGCAGAGTTACTGTATATTGTTACATCCTGGTCAGCGTGATTCTCGAGCGCGAGTATCAATGCCAATAATTCTGCAACCTGTGCTCAATAATGAGATGGTAATCATGTACTTATAAGCACCCGAAATTCCCCATCAGCCGTGTGTTTCACCACAGCGGCACCTGTATACCTCTGCCCATGTTTTTGATCGATCCTTGAAGAACCGCCAATGAAAACAATCCCTCCACCTTCTAAAGCGTATTTCTTTATTTCAGGGATTTCATCATAGAACTCTTCATAGTTTGCGCAGTCGTGTACGGGCTCTCCTTTTGTCATTGGCTCAGCTACAAACATGGCAGGATTCACTATTTTGCATCAAAATATTTTAATCGCTGGATTCAATATAACTACCTCATAGGTAGACGCCCTTTGAGATGTTAGTGTGCCTTTTGGCTTCTCTAAAATAGCAAATAATGCATTTTCAACAAATAACATCATAGAACATCCCATCACTATGCTTGCAGCCTTCTCTATGGCGAATGCGGCGGCTAAAGATTGTTCACACAGAAAATGACCTCTCATTACTAGGTCTAAAATTCCACTGTAATATGCAAGGGGCTTGTACCCCGACGTAGTCCTCTGCGTAAGTACTCCTGTCATAACAGTGCCATCTGTATGCAAGAGCAAAAAGAATACCTGAGCATAATGAGGAATCCCTAAAACTGGAGCTGTGCAAATAGCTTTTTTCAATTTGCCAAACCCTTCTTTCATTTCCTCATTCCGCACAATTTATTTTTTCCTGCGTTTCCTGTGCTTTCTTTAAAGCCAGCAATAAAGGCCTTATTTATGAGCTGTAGTCAAAGACCCATGCTTCTGACATAATTACATAATCCCAACAACTTTTGCAAGTGTTTTATCATTTGTGGCTTGGCTGTTTTTAAAATGGCCTCAACTCTTTCAGAAGAGTCCCTTTTTCCTTCATGTGAAATCAATTGGCCTATATACAACACTTCTTGTCTGACATGGGATACTCAAGGTAAAATTGCTCCTGGGTTCAATTTAGCCTTTACTTCTCCAACCCCCTTCAGTAAGCCTACCGCATAGGGTCCTGTGGTCCACAATGAAAATGGCACTTTCGCCATATCTTCATCAAAATACTCAGGACACTGTTGTGCTATCATGATCTTCTGAGGAACTTCTCTCGTATTTGCTCTCACCCAATAAGTAGTGCTCATCTCAAATACAATTTTGTCATCTGATGGATGATCTCTACATATATCCTCATCAGTAACGTCAGTTAATCTGTAACCCTCTCCGATGGCGACTACTGCATGCCATTGTCTACCTTCATCATCATTTCAATCAAGCAAAACCATTTCCCCTCGTACTATGGCTGCTTGTAGCGCTAAGGGGAAAACGTGTCCCTCCTTTTCAAGCATAGGTATTCTTGATCTGAATAAAAATTCATCAGGTGTTCTCATAGTCCTGCTTACTAGGTCTGGCAACCATGTCAACAGAATGTGCACTTCATAATAAAAAACCTCTGATTCTAAAGGTATTGCTCTCATTGCTTTTTGTCCTGCAAATACCATGATAAGTTTACTCACATTTAAATAATGCATTCCTGGTATTGTACACACTATGCATTCGTCAGCAAACCAAATTGTCATATTCAACTTTGTCATTAAATCTCAACCCAACATATTGGCCCTCATTACGACCCTGGCGGAAAGTGACTGACCTGACCGCCATAGCGTAAATAGCGTTTCCGCCATTGCACGACGGAGCAAAGTGCGGCTCATTCCGACCCATCAGGCACGAGCACCACGCCATGGCGGAAGTGCAAAGTCCGCGATGGCGGAAATGACCCCAAAACGGCCCACACCGCCGCCGTACGGCGCCCTAGGTGCAATTCCGCCACCCATCTTAGCGGTCACCGCAATGAGCGGCAATCGGAAAGTACGGTGACCGTAAATATACGGAAACGGAAGTAAAAACATGGTCCCGGAACGGGAAACAGCACGCCGTACACCTATAAAAACACAATTTCCACACAACCATTAAAAACACTACCCTGAGACTCATCCCAACCCGTCATCCACCCTAGTGAAACCAAGATAAATGGGAAAAGTAGCTAAGAAAGCGTGCGACCGCAAGCGGCAGGTCCACTTCTCCCGTGAGGAACTCACCGTGCTCACAGAGACCCTCCAGGAGAATGCTGCCGTCGTCTTCTCCACGCAAATGACCAGGACGGCACTTGCGAACAAGAAGGCCATATGGGCCCTGGTGGCACAGCGTGTAAGTGCGGTGGGGACCGCACCCCGCAACCCACAGCAATGCAGAAAGCGATGGGACGACTTGCGGATACGCGTCCGGAGCATACTTTCTGCCAACCGAAACATTGCCACAGCTACCGGGGGAGGATCGGAATCACCCATCAAGTTGACCCCCTGGGAAGAAATCTGTGCCTCCACCATTGGAATGGAGAGTATAGAGGGAGTCGGAGGGATGGAGAAAGGAGTGCAGACATCCGAAGAATCAGGTAGGTGGGCCAAATAAAACAATGCCAAATCCACAATGTCCAATCATGTGAAGTACCATGTGTCCACATAGTGCAACAGTAACACATGTCCAGGAGAACGTCCACATACATAGGCCTGATAGCACACTTTAAAAGTCACATTAAATACATAAATAATTTAAAATCCTAAAAACACCCTCTACCCGTGCAGCAAGCACTCCCTAACTGCAGGCTGCAAAACAACTGCATCCTCAATCCACACAAAAATGAAACCACAACCAAGGCCCCAACCCAAATCACCCTCAGGTACCACCCCAATGCATGTGATACATTGCCATTCCAATTTCCACAGACCCATTTATAACGCTCGCCCTCCTTTACTCCACCACAGGGTCCGATTCAAACGACGAGCTCCAGGACACCCCTACCAGCACACCTGCAAAGAGGGCCAAGACCAACGGACAAAGACCCTCCACCTCAGCTGCACGCATCAAGACACGGCAGCAGCACAAATCAAGTGGCAGCACACAGGAGGGAACTTCAACAGGCACCCCAGCAGCCAGCATGCCCACAACAGCACCACCACAGGTCCCCCCCAATGGATGCCACAGAAGGCACTGCTTCTGGTGGCAGCAGCACCATAGGTGACACTGCATTAATGGCAGCATGCTCCGACACAGAAAACGGGGATGTCGAAGTAAGATCCATCCATGACCTGTCTCAATCCCCCTGTCTGTTCCATCCCGTACACCATGAGGATACCACGCAGGGGCACCCACAAGACGACGACTGGCCATCCCCCACAAGCCCTGTGGCAAGGCAACATGAGGTGACCAGCCCCTCTGTGACACCACCGCAAATGGCCATGGCACAGCAGAGGCAACAGTCCCTCGACCAGGTGATCGTGCAACAGCAGCAACTGGCCACGCTCCTCAAGGACCATGCTGATGAATGTGGGGGTACTAAGGCAGCCATAGAAACATCAACTGAGACACTTAGGGCAGAAATGGAGAGAAGTACAGAGACACTAAGGGCACAAATGGAGAGAAGCACCGAGAGCCTGAGAGTACAAATGGAGAGAAGCACCGAGAGCCTGAGGGGGTAACTGCATGCGACGTCCAAAGACGTATGTGCTGAACTTGCCGCTGTGCGCCGTGTGCTCACTGAGCTCTCACAAACCCTTAGGGACATGCATGGACGTGAGCAGGTAGAGACATCATCCGTTGCAAGTTCCGTTCAGGGCAGCCACCAACGTAGATCTGGGAGGAACCTGCGCTCCACAGGCAGGGGTGCCCCTGATACCCGGAGAGGGGGCTTGCAATAGCGACTGCCCACTGACAATGAGCATCTTTGGACACTGGTGTTCGGGGGGAGGTAGGAGGGTGGAGGGGGTGTGTGGGGCTCACTTGGGTGGCGGGTCGATGGGGTGTGTAACATGATTTCACATATGCCATAAACAATGCACGATCATCCAATGAGATGTGTGGACATTGATCTTTGTGTACGAGGCCATTATAGGCGTACAGTCCATATTGTGCATGTTCCAGACACACACAGTGCCACAAGTCCCGTGTCCATGTATCAGCCACCAGGCGTGAGTGCTAGAAGCATGCATCTATGATATGCTGACGAATGTCACGGCCCTCCTGTGCCTCGCAGACTCCTTGAGGTGCTGCCACATCCCCACCCTCATCATGACCATCTTCAGGTGCTTGCAGTTCTGCGTCAGGGGGCATGGGCACATTTCTACGTACGCACATGTTGTGTAGCATGACACATGCCATGACCATCTTTGCAACCTTCTCATGGCGGTACAGGAGTGCCCCGCCAGACCTGCTGAGGCAGCGGAAACGAGTCTTCAGTAGGCCGAATGCCTGTTCTATGACTACACGGGTACGTGAGTGGGCATGGTTGTAGTCCTCCTCATGCTGGTCCTGTGGGTTCCGGAGTGGTGTAAGGAGCCATCTCTTCAGTGGATACCCGGCATCACCTGTATGTGGACAATAAAGGATGTTTGTGGAATGACATTGCTACGTACGCACCCCCCCCCTTCCTGCCAGGTCATTGCTGCATCACATACCCCACATTATCATGCATGAAATGAGACTCACCGAGTAGCCAGGATCTGTTCCCTGCGTGTCGCTCCATGTAGCGTGGTATTGTAGAGTTCCTCAAGACCATAGAATCATGGGTTGATCCAGGAAATCGGGCACAACAATGTGTAATGATCCTGTTGGAGTCACACACCATTTGTACGTTCAGAGAATGAAATTGTTTTCGGTTGCGGTACTGGGCCTCCATGGCATGTGGGACGACAAATTCCACATGGGTGCAGTCGATGGCACCAATGCAACCCGGTATGCCGCCAAGTGCATGGAATCCCACTTTTGCGTTCGTAATTTCCTGCTCCGAGCGTGGTAGAGAGATGTAGTCGTCTGCGTGCCTCAGGAGGGCATCGAGCACTTGCAATAGTGTCCGTGAGAACAGTGGCTGTGAAATGCCATGCAACTGTCCGACTGTGTGCTGGTAGATGCCTGTGGCCAGGAAGTGGAGTACAGACACCACCTTCAGTAGGGGTGGGATGGCGGTTGGGCTATCTATCATGCTGACAAGGTCAGCCTGTGTCATGTCCACAATGGCAGTTATGGTGTCCCGGTCCAAACGGTAGAGGGTGTGGATCTGCTCATCAGTGAGGTTGAACGGATGTGCTCGGAGGCGTGGGATTGCGGGCTGCCTGCGTGGTGGTAGTGGCTGTGCTGGCGGCCCTTGCTGGCCCTGCCTTGCCCTCCTCCTCCTCCTGCGTCTCCTCCGTGCGGCCGGTTGTTGTAGTAGTTGGGGTTCGTCTTCTTCTTGAAGTTGGAGTACTTGCAGTGCTATCAGGTCCCCCATAGCCAACATCGCTAGTCCTGCCGGTAGCATTTCGGAGTGGGTGTGGTTGTGGGAGGGGGTTGGGTGTGCAATTTATGTGTTTTCAGGCTGTATAGCCTCCACCTGTGGTGATTCATTCCACCTGTGCAAGCTGCAATCCCCTTTGGGCGAGCACGTCCCGCACACAACGCTGCAATTCGACGAATGGCATCTTGCTATTACAATCATGTATTTGTTCCCGATGGCAGTGTAATATTGGTTCATATGTTCATTCTGCTATGGTCCCATTGTTTCACATACTATCTTTGCAGTCGCGAACAGACTTGTGAAGGGTCAGTGGAATGTAGTATTCGAGTAACGGTGGACCCTCATGCAACACTGTACCGAGGTTCACCGACGGGCGGGGCGTCCCATTTGTGAGTGAGGCCAGTTGCCATTTTCACACACAGCCGCACTAGATGGATTAATTTGTGATTTCAAGCGGTCACAGTTGCCTTTTCGATGTGATGTTGCAAATGAGGAATTCGAAGGACGGCGCTTTCGGTTTTCAGCTAGCGGCGAGGAGATGCCCACAGGTCTGACTGCTAATATAACGTTCTATTGTTCAATGTCCTTGGGACAGGGGCCATGGCGAGAATGCAATGATTGATATGAATAGTATGGGATGCGCAATAGCGTAGTGGACGATGAGGCCGGACGTTCCCAAATACATGTTACTTCACAACACTGGAATTACGGGCTGGAGCACAGTGGATTTTGCAGACTGCATAACGCACAGACTCAATGGAAATTTCACATGTTATGTGAGTATGAAATCAGGCGTTTTCATACCGGGATGAGGGAATGATGTATGGATGCATGCACAGATGATTTAATACAGAGTTTGCCATGTACAGGGCTTCTTGGAATCTATCCACTTCCCCTGCGCTATGTGATGCAGAGCTGCCATAGTGGGACCATCGTCTATCTGCCCTTGTTGAACCCTCCCTGTCTCGACGCGCCTTCAAACACTTGTGTCTATGCACGTTACTAATCCCATCTGATGGATTCTGTTTTAACAGACGCATGCACAAAAACACTCGTTTGTAATAGTGTTTTCACCTCGATATATATAGTTATGATTCGCAAGTGGTTTTTGGGTGGAAATAATCCTTTGGAGTGGGCTAGCATGCATATGGCTGTGGATTTAGTGTGATCATTGAAGTGAGTAATTCAAATGAAGTTCGGATGCCCATACTATTCTTTTTCATTTCATTTGGGTGACAGGTATCTCCTCCCCTTTTGCCACTGCCATCTGTATGCCACTCCTGCAGATGGATTTTACTCCCGACACCTGCTGCTTCGTGTTAATCAGTGGAGCACCATTACGATCTTATGGGACGATCGCCAATGGGCCACATGCCCTTACTCAGTACTAGTGGCTAGGAGCAACATTTCGGCCTTTCAGCTGGACTAGTGCCTACCTAATGGGACGGCCCTGCGGTTCTAGGCGCTTCCATGTTGCCTTTTTGAACGTGAATGTAGCCTCTGTGTACCATGAAGGAACAGGGCGTCACACAAGAAGAAGCTGGTCATTTATTGCGGATGCAGCCCACAATGATGAAATCTATTTTGGAGTTCATGACCTAATGGCTGTATGGGCTTGGTGATTTTGTTGTGCATTAAATTTCTATTCTGATATGAACCGTGTAGCGTTCTTCTTTGCAAGTGATGTAGCATATTCCTATTTGTGGAGCGATGTATTGTGAGGAGATCTGCATTGGGTTCCAGCTTCTGAATATAGTTGCGTGGTACTGTACTGGGCGCGTTTGCCTACGAAGCCCAGTGTGGTCAGGGATAGGGGCTGCCGATATGACTGTTTTAATGATGTCATGCTCAGGGGCGGGGGATTAGCATTTGTGTAACAGATGCCGGTCAGCCAGGTGGATTGGTGGAATGATGTGATTATCAGAATATGGCTGGTCACAGGTGCCTGTGTTTGCGTGCGTTTCTTGGAGGGAGACTGTGGTCATGTCCATTTGAATAGCTTCTGTGTTCGTGCCATCTGTGCCCTGCAGCTCCCATTGGCCCCTCTTGAGATGAGCCTGGCTGCTCAGTCACTCTGCCCACTTGTGTGGTAGATGCTTATGCTGATGGTTGGTTTGTTTACTGGCAGGAGTTCAGGGCTGGTGCAGTCTCACTCAGGATACTACTTTGGATGTTGCCTTACACTGGTGTCAGTCGATGGGGGGGCCTGTTTTTGTTTGTGTCATTTTTCTGTTCATGTTGCTGGACTTGACCCTTCACATGCCTGTGCTGCATCAGTGCGGCAATGGTGCCATGGCAATTATGGATGGCCACTCACAAGGCACTTGGAGCCCCTAGATTCATTTGTTCGTTGGCAGGCATGGGTGACTTGTACATTTCACTGGTTGCATTGTGTGTCTTCATTGCACCTACGAGGAGTTGTGCAATGTGGCCAGGGAGTGGTGTACAGGCACTCAGTATGGCCGTTTACGGTTGGTTCGCGATGCCGTACTTCTCACCATGGCGGAATGGTACTTTCCGCCGTGCTTGATGGCGTTAGGTACATGTCCGCTAGGGTCAGAATTCGCGTACCGTTGCGCCATGGTGGTAATTACGGTTTGGCATGGCGCGCGTGCGCGTACTTGGTGCAGTTAGCGTTGGCGTTCACTACGGTGTCGCTAATGGCATCGTACTTTACGGTGACGGGTCATGATCGCACCGAGCGCTATTCGATGGCGGTATTGCATTTCCGCCATCGTTTTTCGATTTCCGCAAGGGTCGTAATGAGGGCCATTGACAGGTGTCTGCCTCGAGTATAGGAATGGCACAGACCTGTCACACTCTCCTATAAAGACTGGTAATTCTTCTGTGAAAGGAACTCTGCTTGTAGCTCATGCGAAGCCCGGAGTATTCATAGCATTGCCAGATATTAAAAACTTTCCCTCTCATATATATGAGTGTGTTGCACACATGTGTCTACTAAAAACAAAAAACGTTGCCTCCTATACTGACGTCTACCCACGGTTCCTCATGAGGATTCAGCGTCATGGATAGTATCTAACACATCAGGTCTACTAGTGAGCTGTCCTATTGCGGGTACAACCTCATCCCATTACCCGTGAAAGGATTCCCTCGATCGACAGTAACACCCCCTATCCTAGGAGTCAGTGACTGTCCTATGCTTGTGTTCTGCTGAAGCTGCATAAGTGACTGTTGCGAATGCCCTTGTGATGGATTGACCACTGCTTGCTGTGTTTGCAAGCCTTGCTGCACTGTTGGTGCTTGTGTCTGTTGCATCGTTTGATTCTGAGCAAATCCGTCCCCACTTTGCTGTGAATACGCAGGTGGGTTTGACATCCCCCCTTTTGAAAACTGGCCATTTTGCATGAACCATTGGCTTCTGTACATGTACGTAAAATGCTCTGTCATCACACACATCCAACATATAGACGGAGGTCTCCTACTCTGCCCATTCTGCATATTCTGATTGTCATTCTGTATATTCTGAAACCCTCCTTGGTTATTTTGGAAGCCTCCCTGATTATCCTGCAAATTCCCATGGTTACCTTGTCACACTCTTCCACTAAATCCTCTTCCCCGTGGAGCAAACCCATTATTACTCTGATCAAATTATCTTTACCCATTTGGGACCATAGTATATACTGCGGTCTGGCTCCCCTTTTCTCTAGCAAGGGAAACTGTGACGCTCCAAACTCGCTCTTATTTCCCATAATTCGTCTATCTACTGCAGAGACTATATTCCTGCACCGCCTTCTACCTGGCAATGACCTCAATCTGCTCACATATGTTGGCGATTCATCCCTCTCACCATGGAGAATCCCTTCAGGTCGGCCTGACTGTGTCAATGGTTCTAACGCTCTAGGTACAGGTGCGTTTAAATCCAACCATTTTACTTCCTTATCCATTGGAAAGCATCCTTCAGGACCAAATGCGTCACCTCTTTCCTCCCCTTGCTGCCGTCTCTGTCTATCTTTTCTTTTTGCTCCTTCATCTTTCAATCGTTCCTCCCTTTCTTTAACCTTTTTTGTCTTGCTCATCTAGATCTTCTCTTTGCCTTACATCCTTAATGCCTTTACCACTGAGTTTAAGCAAAATCTGACCGGCCATTCATTCGATCTGTATAAGTACTAACTCGTCAGTTGTATCTCTTTCTCCCTTCCATCTCTTCTTTCCTTCTCGTGTCTCTCCTTGTCCCTCAGGACCTTGGAGATTACATCTTTCTCACTATTTTACTCTGGGCCCTCATGACTGCTTTGGGCAGGTGAGTCATACGCCGGGTTGCTATACCCTGACGCTGCTTTAAGCTCCCTTACTGGGTATAACCCATCGTCTTTCTTACTCTCACCTTCTAGTTCAGGAGGGGCGGGTGGAGCTGACGGCTCTTCACCCCCCTCTTTGCATACATTAAGTATCCAATCGAAAAGGAGGCTGCTCATCTTTCTCTTGTTGGTACATTTTCCCAAAGCTCAAAGCTCGTAAATCGCTTGTCCAGCTTCTTCCCAGTGTACGCAGCATGCAAATATGTCGTCATATGCTGCAAAACTGCCTTCGCTAGTGACCCTTCTTGCAGCCACTGCATAAACTTTTTGTCTGCGGTTCCTTTAACCCATTCTGCACTGTACTGTCTAAGCTTGGGTGCATACTTCGATAGTCGCTTACAGAGATACACAAGTGGAGTAATCTCCTCCACTCTTAAACTCGTCATTTTTTGACTCTTAACGCTTATTTACTTTTACCACAGGTTTAAAACTTTTCTTCAACAATTAACACAACATGAGTGTGCACCAATCGTCGCAGCTCCAATCTCTTTGATCACAATGTTTTACTTTAATCTTGCTAAAAAACAACCATCAAGTTCAATTTAAAAACAATCAAGTTCTTTTTCCACTTTCGCGTTCCTTTTTTATCACCAATTTTTCAATTCTGAAGTCATCACAAATACATGGAAACATGAAACAAACAGACGAACAAACACACTTGACCGGTCACATATATTTCTCTCTACAGTCCTTCTTCGGGGTCTGCCTTACCCTCTAAAAAATTCTCTGAATGGAACTTAAATCAATCTTTTTAATACTGCCTTTAATCAGACCCATTGTCTATATGTTCCGCTATGGGACTTTAGATTAAGATTTCTTCTAACGTTCTTTAAAACTTAGGTATAGGTCGTATCCTCTTTATCGTGGCTACTCTCACGATATCTCTTTACTTGCTCGGCCACACTCAAGTCAAGTTTTTGTCAATATTTTAACACTCTTATTCTTATGTCACGTTTATCCCACCTCTCTCCGTTACTCTTCTTTTCCTCTAATACTTCCTTTCATTCACTGCGCATGCATCAATTTGCCATACTCCTTAGTTTTTTACTCACCTTTCACATTTTTTGTTCTCAGGATCGTACGCCTCTTTTACCGCCTCTTCAAACTGTTGTCTGATCCACTGCTCGTAGGCATCGGAGGGAATTCTGTGGAAACCAGGGGACACGTCAGACCCACCCTGCACGGTTTTGGTAGTTACACTAACCACTATCTACGGGTAGCTTCACATCCTGTCAGCTGAATGGCAAAGGTTGTGCAATATTTCCGGGACTCCAAAGTTTAGTTAAGTCGATGGATTTTTTACAAAACCATCCTCTCCACTACCACATGAGCTGGATAACCACTCCTGCCCTTTAAGACGAGTAGCAATACACTGGAAATGGATGGGGATGCAGAGTTTCTTCATACATCAATAATCAAAACTACTCAGGTAATTTGGCAAAAAGAAAACTGTTTTATTTTCAAGGATCTAAAACAGGGAATACAATGAACATCGACACACTCTCTCAAACCTCTTACTCAATGCATCTTAAAAAAAAGTAGGATCTTATACCGAAAATTAGTCATCAATGATGTTAACCTGCGTACTACCAACGTCATCCTACGTAGCAAACTGAAAAAACATATGCACAGTTATGATAGGCTCTCAGTGAACATCTAAGTATACGTTCTATACTAGCATGAGTCAGTGAATGAAAGTGATAGGGTACTTAACATCAGATGGGGCAACTAAGCCCTCCCCTCAAAATGGCCACTATGAAAGTCACTAAATGTACGACACCTCATTGGCTACAAAACTATAGGACCCTTAATTACGTGTCCTCTATAATTGGTTGGCTTCTAACCTCTGACAGTACTGTTCCACCTATGTCTAGCAGCAGGCAGGCTGTACATCCAGGTGCTGGTGAGCTCGTCTTAGTAGCAGCTTCCCACCAGTTAGCATATCAATCCATCATCTCCTCAATGGTCTAGTGTCAATTAGGGCTTTGAAACTCGGCCTTGAGAGTGTTCTTAGCTCTGATAAATTCAGGGAGTGAAGGCATGGTCTTGTTCGTCCAACTTCATCTTTCCATGTGACTAGAGACCATGGTATCTAGCTTCTGGTGCATTTAAAATAATAATTCTTAATAGACCTATGACGTCTTTTGTTTTTGTCCATGCCTTCAGAACACGAGTTCTGTTCTTTCACATGATTTGTATCCAATGTCAGTTTGCTCCAGTTTGATAAGACCTTGGCTTCTTGGCTCATCCAACCTTGTCTTCTGCGATTCATTCTGTAATTCAACTGCTTTTTAACTGCGACACACTAGAATGAGGCCTTCTTGTTACTGTTCAGCACTGCGAAATAACGCATAGTGGAAACATACATCATTTACTTAATCATCTGCATATTGGAGCTTGCCGCAATCTACTCACTATAAAGCATAAGGCTAGCTTCATGATAACTTTGCTGCTTGCGTTTCTTGCATCTGTACACGTGTAAACTAACTTGATATTTTCATCAGTTCTGTGGCATAAGCTTCTTCACCTTTATCCCAAGATGTCACTTATCCTCAATACTTTCTTGATGCCTTATAGAATATCTGCATTCTTTGGTCCCTGCATCTCTTCTATACACGTCAGCGTAACTCTGTATGACGTCACCGTTCATCTTTGCCATTTATCTGCTCTGCTTCTTCAGGAATCTGATTTAAATGACTGTCATACTTTCTCGAATACATGTATAGCTTCCTCAATGGGAATCTTGCTTCTAGAATTCTCTTAGGTATTGGGATTGTTAAAGGTACAGCACGATTCTCATATTCTGCCTTTTGTCATTTTAACTGCTCTGTGTAAGTCACATACTCTGGTTTACAATCTATAGGCAACATAGACGATATAGGTGAAGTGGTTGAGGTGGGGGTCCTTAGCTCCTCCTCTACACGTGACTGCACAAAGATGCACGTGCATGAGCATGCATTTCATTATGATTCAACAATGCACAAAGTGGCATAAAATGCACAGGCGCTACACAGCGCACATTCTGGTGCAAAATTTGCACGAATGAAATGCAAACTATGGGCCTCATTATGGGCTATTATCTCCATGGCTGCCTCCAAACCGGGCTCCATTACCGGGTTCCTGCAATGAAGAATAACTGGGTCATTCTGACATAGGAGGACCCGGTAATTCCTCCTTAAAGGAACCATTCCCGATTCCCATTTGAGCCCCCATATTGCTCAATGGGAATGCGGATGGAGGTAACAATGGGCACATTACAAGTGTCCTGTTGTTACCTCCCTCTTCCGCTCGGGGGACCCGGAAATGATACGGGTCCCGCAAAGGGAGCCTCATAATCGGCCCTGACGGAATGAAGGGGGCCGGTCCCATACCGGCCCCCTTCATTCCATCAGCGCCAGGGTCGTAATGAGGCCCTATGACTTTGAATCTGGTACGATGTCTCATAACTTGACACATCCGGCAAAATGGGAATAAAAATAGGGATATGCGCGTTGCATGAAAATATGTACATCTGATAGCTCAGCTAAAAAATACACATTTACCCTCGATAGCCTCAAAAATTAGGAGGAGGCCACAGAAGACACGTGTGGATCATTTTGGCAGCCTCACAAACCTGCTGAGCCTCAGCTAGATGAAGGGCCACAGTTACCCCTGCATTGCTTCTGTGCCTGCTTCCAGCATGTGGTGCTTTGTGAGGTTGGGAGGGCAGCAACTTTCTCAGACAGAGTTTGTAGGTGATTCATCTCCCAGCTTGACCCAAGGAATCATCTGTGGACCAAAGAATGACTGGACTACACATGTTCCCCTTCACGTAGCAGTATTAGGCCGTAAGAATTGGTGGGCCTCATTACGAGAATGGAGGTAGCCATGGAGCTATTAGCTCCATGGCGGCCTCCGTTCTGGGCTCCATTACCGGGTTCCTGCAATGGGGACTTACCGGGTTACTCCGAGATAGGAGGATTCGGTAAGTCCTCCATGCAGGAACCCATCCCCATTCCCATTTCAGCCCCTATAGGGCTCAATGGGAATGGGGAGGGAGGTAATAACAGGCAGATTACATCTGGCCCGTTATTGCTTCCCTCTTCCCCTCACGGGACCCGGAAAGCACGCCTGGTTTTCCAGGCGTGCGATCCGGGTCCCGCGATGGGAAGCTTGTAATCGGTGCTCCCGGAATGAAGGGGGCCGGTGCTGTACTGGCCCCCTTCATTCCGGGAATGCCAGGGTTATAATGAGGCCCAGTGTCTTGGTTTTGATAAGTGTGCAAGTAGAGGAAATACCAGACAGCGTTGCTGTTGTGCTGATCTGTGCATCATGGACTCACATGGCTGCCATGGGTGGGTCTGTTCCCTTGAGGTCCATGTCGACAGCATTGAGGCATCAGCAGCAGAAGAGGCACCGCGTGTCCATGAGTTGCAGAGGTGGACCGTTCCTGCATCCAAAATCCAGGTTGTTTTTAGAGCTGCAGGGCCTTGATGTGTGTTGAGAGGCGGAAAGGTGTCAGAAAACCCTGTGCAGGTGGCTTACTTGCAATGCATATCATGGTCATTTGAAGGGAACTGATGTACTTGCTTACATAGGAACTATGAAATGTGAGTGTAGAAATATAGGCACGTGTTTCTAAGTATGAGGTACTACCAGGCCTCGAACTATCTTTAAAATCCTGCAAGTCATGCAATTTAGTTTATCTACTTGATTTAAGAGAAGTTATCTTTACGAACAATACTTTTTGTACTGAAAGAAACATTAGCAACAGAGTTAATGCGCCTTTTTGATATTCTCCTCCTCCTGCTTATGTTGGGAAACAATTTCCTATAGATGCAAGAAGTACAAGATCCACAACTTGTGATTTTCCACTGTGTAATACATTAGGGTGACAGACTTCCAGTTTATTTATTTAATTGTTTCTTTATAAAGCGTCTAATACCATACCTGAGTTTGGTTTCTAAGCACAGGTCCGGGATTCGAACCTCTGTTGCTCTGCAGTCTTGCTTGCAAGACCAGTGCATTGCCCCTGTGCTATACTAAGTAGCAATCCCAAGTTGCTTGTTGGTTTTAGTTAGGGTTAGGAAATGTCTAAAGGTTAGGATTTCAATTCAGGGAAATATAAATGATGCCATGCTCAATGGACCATCGGGAGAGTGCCAACACGGGGTTAATGTTTGGAATTACTGTAGAAAAGGTGCCCTAAATAGTGCAAGGTGTTACCAGAGAGAACATGGTTGGCTGCAAACTGTTGCCGAATTATATTAATGTGAGTGACAGTGCGCGTGGTTATTCAAAGAGTCAATCCTTTGTAACCCACATTGCAGGCGCTCATTAGTGATGTGTGTCTTATTCCACACCAGGGGTGGCAGAGGCATGCAGAAGAGGCTACAGGTTGCTGCCGACTGTTGGCTCAATACACACTCAGGAAAATGGATGAATATTAATGAGCCGGGAATCGGCCATCTCCGGGCTAACTGTTCTTGAAGGCAAACAATTTGCATATCTATTTGAGGCTCAATATTGCCTAACACGTCCACCCCCTTCTCATGGGGGGGGCTCGGTGTGCTGTGACCGCAACAGCCATGGCTACCACGTGGACTAGCTCCAGTGAAGGTACCTTATCAATCATCTCCAGGCCCTCACTTTAGATCTATCCCGTCAGGAATGTGCAAAAAATAGCCCATTTATCCAAATTCGATGCTTCTCATCCTCAACCCCGCAGATTGGCTGCCAAGTCTGCCACATTGTTGGGTTCAAGCTTATACATTTCAAATATACATACATCAAAAATCATTTTTCGGACCGAATATCAATGCTATAACAAGACTCATTTACAAATCCTGATGCAGGAGTGATGGGGCAAGTCTTGTGTTGATGGGGAGGAGGTTCCATGTGGATTTGTGTCACAGGTAAAGTGTCCCGACTTACCTATCACCCAGGTATCGCTATACAGTCCTGTGTCAAACAGCTGTGCCGCTGTAGACTGACGGTAGTTTTTAGCCGTCATGTGTGTCTTCTGGGTAATTGGCATTGCCATTCATGCTATTGCTGCGGGCATCACACACAATCTGGATACTTATTGAATTTCAGAATCCCCGTTCCTGTAAAGGCGTGTCATCTTCTGCACACATTCAATGTACCTGAACATATTGCAGGTGTGCATTTCTGTGCATCATGCAAATCATTTCATTGCACAAATGTTGCACAGTGTTGGTGCATTTTTGACTTGTGCAAGAAAAATGTTTTGCAAATAGAGCCCATAATATCCTCGTCTGATACCAGGGTAATGATATGATATATGATAGTTTATTTATATAGCGCCTATACACAATGGGCCTCATTACGACCCTGGCGGAGTGGGTTTACGCCAGCGTTATTCGCGGCGGACCCGTCCGCCCTACTACGAGTTTCCGTAGCGCCATGGAGCGTTTTCCGCCTGGTTTTTCCGGGCGGAGAAATCCATGGCGCTACGGGACCTTGTCGTTAATTACGCCACCGTATTTTACGGTGGCGTAATTAACGCCTTCCCCACTCCCATTATACCCTATGGGGCAAAAATGGGAATGGGGAAGGGTAAAATGGGGGATGGGGATTTACCGCCCCGCCAAGGTCGGAATGGGGCGGAAAATCCGCCAACCCCCATGGCGCTATCGGCAGCTTTCCGCCGTGCTCCATGGTGCATTTTGCACCGCGATTTCCGCCAGGGTCGTAATGAGGGCCAATGTGTTTCAAAGCGCTTCAAGGCAAGAGAGGGAACAAGGGAAAATACAATGACATTCTTACAGGCCATGAACAGTAAGGATGTGAAATTAACTATCATACTTGGCCTGACGACATTTCAGATAGTGCAAGAGCTAAGACATAGATAAGGAAGGGAGGGGGAGAGTGGGAAGGAAATGGAAACAGACAGGTGACTACTGTACTACGCCTGACGACATTTCTGGTAGAGCCAGAGAAAAACAAAAGGTGAGGGAGAGGGGTGCAGAAAAGGAGGGGAGGAACAAAACAATTGACTATAGTACTAGGCCTGACGACATTTCAGATAGTGCTGGGGGGGGCAATTAAGGGGAAGGTGGAGGAGACAGGCGAGGTTGCTATCATACTAGGTCCAGGGACAATTCTGATACAGTAAGTCCATAAAAGAAGGTAAGGGGAGGAGGGGAAGAGATAGGAAAAGGGAGAAAGGGAGAGGAGGAGAGAACATAGAAGCAAGAGGGGAAAGTGAATACAATTGCAGAAGTCAGTAGTAACACATAATGTTGCAAGCCAGGATACACAATTTAGATGGGAACAGAATGATTCAGGACCACCATGAGTACAAGATGCAAAGGAAGTCCAGCATGAAAGTTGAGAAAGGGTGACGCACCATGAAACAATGAAGTCCATAAAAGTCAAGTCAGCATTGGCCACAAGACGGTGATGGTCAAACCAGAATGTATCAGGGCAGACGCCTGCAGAAGCAGTCTGGTGGGGGACGGAGGAGGAGCAGGGTAGAAGAATCAAGCAAAACAGGCAACACCTGTGTGTGAAACGTGTGGGGGGGCACAAGAGAAAAGGATACGTAGAAATGATCAGCCAACGAATATTCTATTAAAGAAATGTCATTAAATGTCAGCATTAATGTAAACACGGCGTTAGAGCGCTGCAGCTAACACAGGTGCACTGTGATATGTGGTTACAGGAGATGACACATTAGTTTCTTTCATTAAAAATCAAAAAAACTATATTTGGCTACTTCACATACACAAAATATAAGAGGGGTGGCAGCATTAATATGAAACACACACATTAAAATGCTTCAATTGGTCACTGAACACAAAGGCGATGGCTAGTAGCTCACTGCACACTGGGTACGAAATCCTTCTTAACATGCTCACTATATGATCCCAAGTGAGTTACAAATACCTGGACCGAAATCCAATCAAAAATAGCTATGCAGACTCTTTCTCGTCTCAGCTGGAAGATCAACTGGGGAGAGTAGGAAACGGATGACAAGATCACAGTCCAGGAATCCAGATATAACAGCAACCCTGCATCTGAAAGAAATATGGAGATTTAGAACACCATGGATACATATATATATATAGATATATATATATATATATTCAATCAGTGAAAAACCTTTGCTGAATGGGTATTATGGTTGAAGAGCAAGAAAACAAAACCTAAACAATCCGGCGAATGCACTGTACTTTTCATGACAAAATCCACAACATCACAGATGAACTCTGGTGAGTGCACACTCTGCAACAAAAAGAGGCACTAGACAAAGAATACATATACTGGTATGTATGTTAGAAGAGCTGTCAAGGGATCTTGATGTATAGATGTGGTCTTGACAAGGGCCAGGTTATCAAACATTGTGCTTTGTCACTTCTTTATTATAGTTATTGTAGTTACTCTACACAGGGCTCATGGCATGTCTGTTATGCAATTCAAATATCCAGTATAGTTACTCACTTAGGGTTGTATTGAGGCACCAAGGCATATGGAATGACATTGTAAACTAGCAGGTGTACCTGATCTGTGTATGGTACATGTGTAGTAATCTTGCATGTACTTTCTTCATATGACATCCTTTACTTTGCTTTTTACATTTTACTTTTCTGCAAGCAAATGTGTCCTTTCTATTATACCTATATATACTCTGAAAGCCACAAGTTCTTACACATACTTATGAACCACTAAACTGCTCTTAATTGTCGTAGCATGTGTATTGATGAGTGATGTCATATATGATGTCATCGTTGATGTCATCTGTGAGGTTATCAGTGATGTCAGCACAGTACTGGACGGTCGCTGGGTTATAGTATAAAAGGTGGATTTACAGAGTTTTGTTTTCCTGATCTGCAATCATATTATCCCTTTTTTCAAAGTTTTGTTATTGACATTTCAATAGTTTTTATTGATATAGAATATCATATCTACACTGCCTGTTTTTGGCCCTTTGGCCCTTTGGGTGATTTGAGGAGAGCTCACCAAGTCACCCAAAGTGACCACGGGGCCTGACAGCAGACAAGACAAAGTGGCGACTTTTCTCCCACTTCCAGTCCATGTGCAGCCAGGCCCACTGGTCACTTTACACCCACTGCAGGTCCTTGTCTCCACCCAGGCCCAGTGCACATTACCCCATGCTGGTCATTGCGCCACTAGCCACAGTGGTGTTCATGGCCAGTAGCCACTTGACCTTGGGCATGGGACACCACCAAGCCACAGTTCCATGTAATAATGGCCCCTCATAAATATCGCCATACAAAAAAATCGCCAGAAAATTGCCGTTTTTTGTGGGGACATTATTACATGGAACATGTGGGGGACACCCCAAACCCTTTTTTATTTTTCATAGGGAGTGGGGGACACCCCCGCAACCCCTGCTGCCCCTGTCCCTTTATATGGTCACCTATATAATGTCACCACAACCTTCTCCCGGCAGACATTATATACGGCGAACATAAATATAGGGATATTATTACCTGATACCCAAGCCACCCAATGTGGCCACTGGAACTGACAACAGGTCGGACCAAGAGGTGACTTTTGCCCCATCCCAGTTCGTGTGTCACTGGGCAAGGCCTGCAACAGGCCCTGTGATCACTTTACACCCATATTGTACCTGTGGACATGGCCAGTGACCACATTGCTCTGGGCATGTCATTCTACAATGCCCCATGGTGTTCCATACCACCGGAAAAGACTGGATCCGCAAGGATCTTCTAAGACACAGACCTGCATCTATTGGCTCCAAGTTAAATCACCCAATACATTTTAGAAGCTGTAACTTTGCCCCACCCCCCAATGAAGCCACCTGAGAATTTCCCACATAATTCAACTTGGGGTCCTGCCCAGGAACCAGCAGCAACAACCGTGCCTGGCCTAAGGAACCCCCATTGTGGTTCCATGAGTCACTGGCCATAGTCACTGGCCAGTGTGTCTTGTGCATAGCCTTCAGCCATGCCCGATGCCAAGCTAAGCCGCTTTCAATTAGCCGTTGGGTCTTGCCAGTGACCACTTTGCCCCCACTGCAGGTCAGTGGGAAAGCTGCCATGACTTGTTTCCAAGGCCAGTAGCCACTTTGCCACAATAAACATGCCCTAGGCTGTGCTAAGCCGCCTGAGGTAACCACTGGGTCTGGCCTGCAGCTAGGCACAGTGGCCACGTAACCAGCAAGTATGTGAGCCACTGGTCATGAACTGCAGACATGTCCCATGGTCAGCCAATCCACAGATAATATCCCAGTCTGTGGCCTGGATTTGATCACCTCCTCCTGATTGGCAAAGTCTGTGGTAAAGTCAGCCTTGTCATTGCAGGTTTGAGGCATCTGAGACCCCCCTTATCCTTTCCTTGTGTCGAGGGGTGACACAGAGGTCTGCAATAATTCAATTTTCAGCATTTTCTGGTGCCAGTTCAACAGGACCACACACAAGACTGCAAATAACAATGGTGCCCATTTGAACTTTTTTTACATGCTGCAGCGCCAACAAATAACCAATCCGCTTGCCACAAAAACACAATGAATGTGCACACCCAGGGGGGTAAACCTGCAAACTGAACCAAAATATAGCAGATTCATTTTTCAAACTACTTTTAGTCATTCTTTAAAAAACACTGGGTGGATTTGTATCAAATTTTCAAAAGCCGCCTTTTGCGACCGATCCTCATGAAAGCTTGGCAAAAATCCATTCAGCGGTTCGGACTATAGGTGCAACAGAATTTTATATCTATCATATATATATATATTTTTTCATTTGTTTAGCGCACACAAACCATGAGGCATCAGGGCACTGCAGTGAACCAGTTACATACACACTGGAGGCAAGGGGGAAAGAATAGTAAGATACCTAGTAGTTAGATTACAGATGTGCTTCATATTACCTCAGGTACAGAAGAAAATCACACAGTCGTTAGACGTTGAGCATGTTAATCAAACAGCCAGGTTTTAAGGGCATTACGGAAGAAGCAATAGGATTCCTCCGCTTTTGTTGCATACGGTAGGGAGTTCCATTGCTTAGCAGAAACGACTTGGAATCTTGTCCCACCTTCTTTGGTGTGGTTGAACTTAGATTGAACCAGTCTATGAGTGTAAGGGGTTTCGGTGGGCCTGTCCAAGTAAGTCATGGTGATTCTTTGAGCCAGGTATGCCAGGGCAGATTTGGAGCTGTATCTATGGGTGATAGCATTTTGAAGGAGATTCTTTCTCAGGTTGGGAGCCAGTGTACTGATCTATGGGCAGCTGATATGTGTTTAGATCTGGGAATGTTCAAGGCGGCTCGTAGGGCATTGTTTTGGATGCTCTGGTGTTTTTGTATTTTATGGGCCCAGGTGCCAGTGAAAAGAACAATACTGTTGTCGAGCCTGTTGCCCACCCAGCATGAATAATTGTTAGGCAGCTCTTTGTAGAGAGGACGGGTCTGGCAGCGTTTTTGAAGTTTAGTTGTGAGGAAGATATAACGCTGACTTGGTGGGTTAGGGAGAGTGTAGCGTCAAGGTATACGCCGAGGGTTTTTACAGCTGGTGAGACTGGGATCATTTTGCCATCGTTGTAGAAGGCTGAGTACCCAGGGTCAATTTTATTTAGCACAACTGGGGGACCAACAATGAGAAGTTCCATCTTCTCATCATTTAGGCAGAGGCCATGGGTCACCATCCACGCTTGGATGGTGGTGTACCTTGAGCTCCGTGGGGCGGCATCATCAGTGTAGGTACAACAGAAGGGAAGGAGAATTTGCGTGTCATCAGTATAATTAGTATACACTATGCCAAGGGAGTGCAGGAGGTCAAAGAGAGGCTTTGTGAATATATTGTGGAGAGTTGGCGAGACGCAAGACCTTTGTGGTACACCACAGTTGATAGAGGAGGGCACAGCACTGGCATTCTCAGAGAATACTTTCAATACTCTGCCCTCAAGGAAGGAGGCTGCTTCCGGGAGAAGTTGGCTGCAGCAATGAGGTGGTGGCATACCATATAATGATAGACTAAGTCAAAGGCCACAGACAAGTCTAGAAGGAGCAGTAGGGCAGGTTTCCATTCATCCCTAATATTGTCTATCTGGTTTTTGACATCCATGAGTGATGCATCTGTACCATGACCTGGGCGGAAGCGAGATTGGTGAACTCCTAGGATATGGTTTGCTTCTAAGTGATATTGAATTTGAACATAAGCTGCCCTGTCCAGTATTTTTGTTAATAAGGATAATGTAGTGATGGGTCTGTAGTTACTGAGTAAGACAGGGTCGAGAGATGTTTTTTTTAGGAGGGGTAGAACCCAGGATTCTTTGAGGCTGGAGGGTAACAGGCAGAATGAGAAAGAGGAGTTGATGACAGCTTTAATAAATGGCACCAGTGTTTCAGCACAGTCTTTGACAAGAGAGGGACCGGCCAAACGTCCCCTTTACATCTAGATGGCGTTTGGCGTTTTAAGATATGTAAGATGTCTTGAACAGAGAATTTGTTGAATCTGAACAGTGGGGTTCCTGGAGTGTTGGAGGTGAGGCTGTGGTTGCCATCATTCCCTGGCGGGAGTGATATAGAGTGTGAAGATTTAAAAATTGTTGGGACTCACTACAAGTTTGACCCCCAGCCCCTTGACAAAACCACTCAATACTTTCCAAAAGAATTCAGGTTGGGGTTTTATTTTTCTGGAAAGTTTTGTGCATTATCATTGAACGATGCCAGAGTTAATAACACCCCAAATCTGCTTTTATATGGGAATGCAACTTAAACATATATAGTTGTGACTGTGACTCAATCACTACATACAAGTAAAACAAAGTACAAGTAATGCATTCACCACCAAAACAGTAGAGCAGAAGTGAGGGAATGAAAGACTGGCATTGTATTTAAAGACCATGGGCCTCATTACGAGCATGGAGGTAATGAAAAAAGGAAGGGGGAATGGTATTACCGGCATCGTTAACGGGTCCGGGCCATTACGAGCCGACAACCCGGCAATACCGCCACCGCCCATACCGTGCACCTTCCTACCGGCATTCGTGCCTACACGCGCCCCTTCACGGCAGAAATACTGGGATGCCGCTAACAGGAGGACATCACAAGTTACGCTGGCATGTACTTACCAGCATCCCGAAGGCAGTAATTAGGGCCTGCACGACAGTGGCAATACAGGCATCGCGGACCACCCGTAAATAGCAACCTGCAGTGTAGGCAACTGCCACAGGTGCACACAATCACCACAGGTGGAGTCAATGGAGCCTGTCCCAGTACAAAAGGAGCACACCCACACACCACACCCCTTCCTACACCAAAAGGATCCCACTAGCTGTTGCAATCATGGGGCTGGAGGACATGCCTGTACAACTACAACAGCAACAACAGCTACAACTACAGGCAGCACAGAGGAGACACAGGAGGAGCGGGAGGGTGAGACAGACCCAGCAAGTCCCACCAGTGCAGCCAGTGTTACCACGTAGGTACCAACAATCCCTCGCATCAGACCCAGTCCATTCAATCTAACCCCTGAGCAGATTCACACCCTGTACCGGTTGGGCTGGGACACCATCACCACCATAGTGGACATGATACACGACGATATCTTCAGCCTGATAGAAATCCGCACTGCCATCCCACCTCTACTAAAGGTGGTGTCTGTACTCCACATCCTGGCCACAGGCACCTACCAGCACACAGTGGGGCAGCTGCATGGCATATCACAACCACTCTTTTCTCGCATGCTGACCCAAGTGCTTGATGCCCTCCTGAAGCATGCAAGCATCCACATTTCCCTACCACGGACTGACCAGGAGCTCGCTGACATCAAAGTAGGCTTCCATGCACTGGCAGGCAGGCCCAATTGCGTCAGTGCCCTTGACTGCACCCATCTAGAATTGGTGGCCCCTCATGCCAATGAGGCGGTGTATCGGAATTGCAAGCAATTCCACTCCATCAATGTGCAGATGGTATGTGACTCCAGCAAGATCATCACACATTGTTGCGCCCGATATCCCGGATCCACACATGAGGCCATGGTGCTGCGTAACTCCACGCTCCCCCCCTACATGGAGCGACATGCTGGACAACGTGGCTGGCTGCTTGGTAAGTTGCCTGGCTGCTTCGTAAGTTGCCTGACTGGGCCATGGCAGTGCAGTGGGGTTGTGAGGTGGGGGGATGCATACTCCACCTGGGTGGGATTGGTGGGGGGATGCATATTCCACCTGGGTGGGATTGGGGGGCGATGCATACTCCACCTGAGTTGGATGGGGGGTCTGCATACTCCACCTGGGTGTGATTGGGCGGTGAGTGGACAATGCACTCACAGCTAAACACTGTAGTCCTGAACATCCAAACCTGAACATGATACATCAATGCCATACATAAGACCAATGCTGCACATCAATGACAACATGCCAGGCGCACAAGCAGGCCACCATGACTATGACAAGCGATGGATGACTAAACATGATTACACTTGTGGCAATTCCGCTAGTGTGAATAGGTACAGCATAGCATACACCGCAATTATGGTTGGCAAGACATCGTTCCGCATCCACAGTACATCCGCATCAGCATGCAAGTGAACACCCTGCATCATCTGTACAATGCAATCCACACCAGCAGACCATAGTGCAGTACACAATGCATCAAATGGACCTGTGTGCATACATCCAGGGACATGTGCATGTGAACACCAAATAGCTGCAGCCATGGCCGTTTATCCTAAAGGTGTCTGCTTAGATATTGACTCACACATACCTCTTTGTGCTCCCATGCAGGTGATGGTGGCTATCCCTTGAAGCCGTGGCTACTTATCCCTGTACAGAACCCGCGTAACAGGCATGAAGAGGAGTACAACCGGGTCCAAACCTGTACCCGTGTTGTGATTGAACAGCCTTTGGCCTGTTGAAGGCATGGTTCCACTGCCTAAGCAGGTCTGTCTGAGAACTCCTTTATGGGCCTGAGAAGGTGGCAAAGATCATCATGGTCTGTGTCATGCTGCACAACATGTGCATCCGGAGAAACAAACCACTGCCACCTGACATGCATGCACCGGGGTGAGGATGATGAGGATGATGATGGAGGAGAAGCAGCACCCCTTGCAGTTTGTGATGCACAAGATGGCCGTGCTCTACGCCAATCACTGATTGACGATTACTTCTGAACGACAGGGACGTTGATGGTTATGTGTTAGTACTACACTGAGCACTGGGACAGTGTGGACATAGACACAGTGGCCCTCATTACGACCCTGGCGGAAATCGAAAAACGATGGCGGAAATGCAATACCGCCATCGAATAGCGCTCGGTGCGATTATGACCCGTCACCGTAAACTACGATGCCATTAGCGACACCGCAGTGAACGCCAACGCTAACTGCACCAAGTACGCGCACGCGCGCCATGCGAAACCGTAATTACCACCATGGCGCAACGGTACGCGAATTCTGACCCTAGCGGACATGTACCTAACGCCATCAAGCATGGCGGAAAGTACCATTCCGCCATGGTGAGAAGTACGGCATCGCGAACCAACCGTAAAAGGCCCTACTGAGTGCCTGTACACCACTCCCTGGCCACATTGCACAACTCCTCGTAGGTTGAATGAAGTCACACAATGCAACCAGTGAAATGTACAAGTCACCCATGCATGCCAACGAACAAATGAATGTAGGGGCTCCAAGTGCCTTGTGAGTGGCCATCCATATTTGCCATGGCACCATTGCCGTACTGATGCAGCACAGGCATGTGAAGGTTCAAGTACAGCAACATGACCTGAAAACTGAGACAAACAAAAACAGGCCCCCCATCGCTTGACACCAGTGTAAGGCAACATTCAAAGCAGTATCCTGAGTGAGACTGCACCAGCCCTGGACTCCTGCCAGTAAACAAACCAACCATCAGCATAAGCATGTACCACACAAGTTGGAAGAGTGACTGAGCAGCCAGGCACATCTCAAGAGGGGCCAATGGGAGCTGCAGGGCACAGATGGCACGAATACAGAAGCTATTCCAATGGACATGACCTCAGTCTCCCTCCAAGAAACGCACGCAAACACAGGCACCTGTGACCAGCCATATTCTGATAATCACATCATTCCACCAATCCACCTGGCTGACCGGCATCTGTTACACAAAAGCTAATCCCCCGCCCATGAGCATGACATCATTAAAACAGTCATAATGGCAGCCCCTATCCCTGACCTTACTGGGCTTCGTAGGCAAACGAGCCCAGTACAGTACCACGCAACTATACTCAGAAGCTGGAACCCAAAGCAGATCTTCTCACAATACATCGCTCCACAAATAGGAATATGCAACATTACTTGCAAAGAATAACGCTACACGGTCAATATCATAATCAAAATTTAATGCACAACAAAATCACCAGGCCCATACAGCTATTAGGTCATGAACTCCAAAATATATTTCATTATTGTAGGCTGCATCCGCAATAAATGACCAGCTTCTTCTTGTGTGACGCCCTGTTCCTTCATGGTACACAGGGGCTACATTCACGTTCAAAAAGCCAACATGGAAGCGCCTAGAACCGCAGGGCCGTCCCATTAGGTAGGCACTAGTCCAGCTGAAAGGTCGATATGTTGCTCCTAGCCACTAGTACTGCGTAAGGGCATGTGGGCCATTGGCGATTGTCCCATAAGATCGTAATGGTGCTCCACTGATTAACACGAAGCAGCAGGTGTCGGGAGTAAAAGCCATCTGCAGGAGTGGCATACAGATGGCAGCGGCAAAAGGGGAGGAGATACCTGTCACCCAAATGAAATGAAAAAGAATAGTATGGGCATCAGAACTTCATTTGAATTACTCACTTCAATGATCACACTAAATCCACAGCCATATGCATGCTAGCCCACTCAAAAGGATTATTCCCACCCAAAAATCACTTGCGAATCATAACCATATAAATCGAGGTGAAAACACTATTACAAACGAGTGTTTGTGTGCATGCGTCTGTGAAAACAGAATCCATTAGATGGGATTAGTAACGTGCATAGACACAAGTGTTTAAAGGCGCGTCGAGACAGGGAGGGTTCAACAAGGACAGATAGACGATGGTCCCACTATGACAGCCCTGCATCACATAGCGCAGGGGAAGTGGATAGATACCAAAAAGCCATGTACATGGCAAACTCTCTATTAAATCATCTGTCCATGCATCCATACATCATTCCCTCATCCCTGTATGAAAATGCCTGATTATTTACTCACATAACATGTGAAATTTCCATTGAGCCTGTGCGTAATGCAGTCTGCAAAATCCTCTGTGCTCCAGCCCTGAATCCTAGTGCTGTGAAGTAACATGTATTTGGGAACGTCCTGCCTTATCGTCCACTACGCTATTGCGCATCCCATACTATTCATATCAATCATTGCATTCTCGCCATGGCCCCTGTCCCAAGGACATTAAACAATAGAACTTTATATCTGCAGTCAGACCTGTGGGCGTCTCCTCGCCGCTAGCTGGAAACAGAAAGCGCTGTCCTTCGAATTCCTCATTTGCAACATCACGTCGAAAAGGCATCTGTGACCGCTTGAAATCACAAATCCATCCATGTAGTGTGGCAGTGTGTGTAAATGGCAACTGGCTTCACTCACACATGGGACGCCCCGCCCGTCGGTGAACCGCGGTACAGTGCTGCATGAGGGTCCACCGTCAATCGAGTACTACATTCCACTGACCCTTCACAAGTTTGTTCGCGACTGCAAAGATAGTATGTGAAACAATGGGACCATAGCAGAATGAACATATGAACCAATATCTCACTGCCATCGGGATGAAATACATGATTGTAATAGCAAGATTCCATGCGTCGAATTGCAGCGTTGTGTGCGGGACGTGCTCGCCCAAAGGGGATTGCAGCTTGCACAGGTGGAATGAATCACCACAGGTGGAGGCTATACAGCTTGAAAACACATAAATTGCACACCCAACCCCCTCCCACAACCACACCCACTCCAAAATGCTACCGGCAGGACTAGCGATGTTGGCCCTGGGGGACCTGATAGCACTGCAAGTACTCCAACTTCAAGAAGAAGACGATCACCAACTACTACAACAACCGGCCGCACAGAGGAGACGCAGGAGGAGGAGGAGGGCAAGGCAGGGCCAGCAAGGCCCACCAGCACAGCCACTACCACCACGCAGGCAGCCCGCAATCCCACGCCTCCGAGCACTTCCGTTCAACCTCACTGATGAGCAGATCCACACCCTCTACCGTTTGGACCGGGACACCATAACCGCCATTGTGGACATGACACACGCTGACCTTGTCAGCATGATAGATAGCCCAACCGCCATCCCACCCCTACTGAAGGTGGTGTCTGTACTCCACTTCCTGGCCACAGGCACCTACCAGCACACAGTCGGACAGTTGCATGGCATTTCACAGTCACTGTTGTCACGGACACTATTGCAAGTGCTCGATGCCCTCCTGAAGCACGCAGACGACTACATCTCTCTACCACGCTCGGAGCAGGAAATTACGAACACAAAAGTGGGATTCCATGCACTTGGCGGCATACCGGGTTGCATTGGTGCCATCGACTGCACCCATGTGGAATTGGTTGTCCCACATGCCATGGAGGCCCAGTACCGCAACCGAAAACAATATCATTCTCTTAATGTACAAATGGTGTGTGACTCCAACAGGATCATTACACATTGTTGTGCCCGATTTCCTGGATCAACCCATGATTCTATGGTCTTGCGGAACTCTACAATACCACGCTACACGGAGCGACACGCAGGGAACAGATCCTGGCTACTCGGTGAGTCTCATTTCATGCATGATAATGTGGGGTATGTGATGCGGCAATGACCTGGCAGGAAGGGGGGGGTGCGTACGTAGCAATGTCATTCCACAAACATCCTTTATTGTCCACATACAGGTGATGCCGGGTATCCACTGAAGAGATGGCTCCTTACACCACTCCGAAACCCACAGAACCAGCATGAGGAGGACTACAACCATGCCCACTCACGTACCCGTGTAGTCATAGAACAGGCATTCGGCCTACTGAAGGGTCGTTTCCGCTGCCTCAGCAGGTCTGGCGGGGCACTCCTGTACCGCCATGAGAAGGTTGCAAATATGGTCATGGCATGTGTCATGCTACACAACATGTGCGTACGTAGAAATGTGCCCATGCCCCCTGACGCAGAACTGCAAGCACCTGAATATGGTCATGATGAGGGTGGGGATGTGGCAGCACCTCAAGGAGTCCGCGAGGCACAGGAGGGCCGTGAAATTCGTCAGATCATCATAGATTCATGCTTCTAGCACTCACGCCTGGTGGCTGATACATGGCCACGGGACTTGTGGCAGTGTGTGTGTCTGGAACATGCACAATATGGACTGTACGCCTATAATGGCCTCGTACACAAAGATCAATGTCCACACATCTCATTGGATGATTGTGAAATGTTTATAGCATATGTGAAATTATGTTACACACCCCATCGACCCGCAACCCAAGTAAGCCCAACACACCCCCTCCACCCTCCTACCTCCCCCCCGAACACCAGTGTCCAAAGATGCTCATTGTCAGTGGGCAGACGCTATTGCAAGCCCCCTCTCCGGGTATCAGGGGCACCCCTGCCTGTGGAGCGCAGGTTCCTCCCAGATCTACGTTGGGGGCTGCCCTGGACAGAACTTGCAACGGATGATGTCTCTGCCTGCTCACGTCCATGCATGTCCCTAAGGGTTTGTGAAAGCTCAGTGAGCACACGGCGCACAGCGGCAAGTTCAGCACATACGTCTTTGGACGTCGCATGCAGTTCCCCCCTCAGGCTCTCGGTGCTTCTCTCCATTTGTACTCTCAGGCTCTCGGTGCTTCTCTCCATTTGTGCCCTTAGTGTCTCAGTACATGTTTCTATGGCTGCCTTAGTACCCCCACATTCATCAGCATGGTCCTTGAGGAGCGTGGCCAGTTGCTGCTGTTGCACGATCACCTGGTTGAGGGACTGTTGCCTCTGCTGGGCCATGGCCATTTGCGGTGGTGTCACAGAGGGGCTGATCAACTCATATTGCCTTGACACAGGACTTGTGGGGGATGGCCAGTCGTCGTCTTGTGGGTGCCCCTGCGTGGTATCCTCATGGTGTACGGGATGAAACAAACAGGGGGATTGAGACAGGTCATGGATGGATCCTACATCGACATCACCGTTTTCTGTGTCGGAGCATGCTGCCATTAATGCAGTGTCACCTATGGTGCTGCTGCCACCAGAAGCAGTGCCTTCTGTGGCATCCATTGGGGGGGCCTGTGGTGGTGCTGTTGTGGGCATGCTGGCTGCTGGGGTGCCTGTTGAAGTCCCCTCCTGTGTGCTGCCACTTGATTTGTGCTGCTGCCGTGTCTTGATCCGTGCAGCTGAGGTGGAGGGTCTTTGGCCGTTGGTCTTGGCCCTCTTTGCAGGTGTGCTGGTAGGGGTGTCCTGGAGCTCGTCGTTTGATTCGGACCCTGTGGTGGAGTAAAGGAGGGCGAGCGTTATTAATGGGTCTGTGGAAATTGGAATGGCAATGTATCACATGCATTGAGGGTGATGTGGGTCAGGGCCTTTGAGGTGGTTTCATTTTTGTGTGGATTGAGGATGCAGTTGTTTTGCAGCCTGCAGTTAGGGGGTGCCTGCTGCACGTGTAGAGGGTGTTTTTTGGAATTTTAATTATTTATTTATTTATTTTGACTTTTGATGTGCGCTATCAGGCCAATGTATGTGGACGTTCTCCTGGACATGTGTTTCTGTTGCACTATGTGGACACATGGTACTTCACATGATTGGACATTGTGGATTTAGCATTGTTTTATTTGGGACACCTACCTGATTCTTCGGATGTCTGCACTCCTTTCTCCATCCCTCCGACTCCCTCTATGGTCTCCATTCCAATGGTGGAGGCACAGATTTCTTCCCAGGGGGTCAACTTGATGGGTGATTCCGATCCTCCCCCGGTAGCTGTGGCAATGTTACGGTTGGCGGATAGTATGCTCCGTACGCGTATCCGCAAGTTGTCCCATCGCTTTCTGCATTGCTGTGGGTTGCGGGGTGCGGTCCCCACCGCACTTACCCGCTGTGCCACCAGGGCCCATATGGCCTTCTTGTTCGCAAGTGCCGTCCTGGTCATTTGCGTCGAGAAGACGACGGCAGCATTCTCCTGGAGGGTCTCTGTGAGCACCGTGAGTTCCTCACGGGAGAAGTGGACCTGCCGCTTGCGGTCGCACGCTTTTTTCGCTACTTTTCCCATTGTTATTGTTTTCACTAGGGTGGATGACGGGTTGGGATGTGTCTCAGGGTAGTATTTTTAATGGTTGTGTGGGGATTCTGATTTTATAGGTGTACGGCGTGCTGTTTCCCGTTCCGGGACCATGTTTTTGCTTCCGTTTCCATATATTTACGGTCACCGTATTTTCCGATTGCCGCTCATTACGGTGACCGCTATGATGGGTGGCGGAATTGCACCTAGGTCGCCGTACGACGGCGGTGAGGGGCGTTTTGGGGACATTTCCGCCATGGCGGACTTTGCACTTCCGCCATGGCGTAGTGCTCGTGCCCGATGGGTCAGAATTAGCCGCACTTTACTCCGTCGTGCAATGGCGGAAACGCTATTTACGCTATGGCGGTCAGGTCAGTTGCTTTCCGCCAGGGTCGTAATGAGGGCCAGTGTGTGTGGGGAGTTGGGCACTGTGCACTGTCATGAATAGAATGAACACACACAAAATGAACAATGTCCAGTCATGAAATGATTTTGAAGACAACGGGTGTATTAAAAAAAAATAACAATATAGTGCTTCCTCCCTCCACCACTCACAGGCCCTCCCCCTTCCCCCAAAACACCCAAACACCCCATACCGCCCAAACACACCATACCCACCCCCAAAACCCCATACTGACCCCCAAACACCCCAGACCCAACCAAACACCCCATACCCCCCAATAAACACCCCCAAAACCCCCTCAACACTACCAACAACACCTACCCCCTCACCCATTGTCATCCCACAGATGATGTGGTTGGACCGGCTATTTCCGGCCTCTTTCATGTCGTGGGGCAGTATTTCTGTGTGCCTTGCACTGCGCCTCATCATCCGCACAGGGCTTGAGGGATTCGAGCTTGCAGGTGTGGTCGATGGGGTGGAGGTGGATGGATTTGGCACCGCCGGTGCAGGTTGTTGCTGCTGCATGTGTTCTAGAATCCTGCTAAGGACTTGTGTCACCGCCCCCAAACTGCCAAGAATGAATATGGAACTCAAATTGATGGCCGTAATGGTTTCAGCATTCGCCTCCCGTATTTCACGGCATGTTTGTTCACCCTCGGCCACATACTGGCGTACCAGTTCTATCATTGAGTCCTGGCGGGCCTCTACCCTCGACCGGCATGCCTCCATGTCAGTGGGGGTTGTGGAGGTGGATGGTGCTGTGGCTGGGTGAACCACTGCAGGGCTGGCCTCTGAGGTGCTGGACAGATGCAGACTCCGCAGTGGAACCGCTGGTTCCTACATGGGGCTTGCTGGTGTGCCCTGGTGGAATGGTGGGGGGTGTACTGGGGGCTTGGTGTATGGGGACATTCGACATGGATGGTGCCATCAATGTCCTCGTATTCCTCCGTGTGCACATCCACACCGCTGAGGGGGGCTGTGGCTGCTGCCTCACCTACAGAACTGGTGGCAGCGGACTGCGTACCATCACCCTCTCCCTCTGCAATTGTTGCAGACTCTGTATTGGCAGTCTCGTCGGCTGAGGGAATATCCTCCTCAGCCGGCCTGGCCTGTACTGGTGCCCTGGGTTGCACTCTGGCCCACGGTGCTGCCCCGGAGGTGGAAGGCCCAGTGCCCTCTGGTCTGGCCCTGGATGACTTGGAGTGTGTTGATGCCCTTGGGGCAGGGTCCTGCCCTTCACTTTCTCCATCAGTGCCTGTGGGGGAACAAGATATGCAGGGCATCAGTGAAGGTGTTACATGCAAGATGCATGAGTTGGTGCTGTACAGTATTTCATTTGTCATGCATTACACTCTTATAGGTGTGTCACACAGGGTATTTTCAAGGGGAGGGGCATATTGGCATAAGCCGTGGCCTCTCCATTCGGGACTGATGTGTACCAGGTGGCATGCTGTTGTATTGCAGTTTGTGTGATGTGTGACATGTGAATGATCCCTGTGTGTTGGGTGTCTGTTGGTAATGGGATTGGCACGCAGCATGCATTTCATTGTGCCAGGGTTTGGGCCTCCATCTGGACATGGATCTGTATATGTGTGTATGATGGGACATACATTGGCTTGGCTCACTTTCACATCTGTTGTACTACGTCATGTTTTGGCCTACTGGGGTTTGCGGTGTCACTCACTTCAATCTCCCGATGTCGCCACACCCGTCTCCATTTCACCGAAGCCCTCAATGGACTCCATATTTATGGTGGTGCTGCAGGTCTCTTCCCATCGCATCAATTTTATGGATGAGTGGGCACCCCCACCTGTGGCCATGGCCTCCCTGCGATTTGATGCCAGGATATTACGCACCCAGAGACGTAGGTCATCCCATCGCTTCTTACAGTCTTTAATTGTGCAGGGGGTGGTGCCAACCGCTGTCACCTTAAGTGCAACCTCCTCCCATATTTATTTTTTTCTGAGTTGAGCTTCGCCTTTGAGGTTGTTGGTGAACACCTCATCCGCATGGGCTGCAAGCTTATCAGCAAGCATGTTGAGCTCCTCGTCGGAGAAGCGCTTCTTGCGCAGGCGGGGGGTGGTCTTGCGGTTTGCCTTGGACATGCTGGATGGTATGGCCCTGCTCTCAACTCTGTAGCACTGCTGGATTGAGAGGATTGCAATGGACTGTGTTTTTAAAGATGGCCGCCGGCGCATTTTCCGTTCTGACGTGGTGACGTTACTTCCGGGTCCGGTATTACGAGCCCAGTATTTGCATGATGTTATTACCGGGTCGTTATTAATGGGTTGCTCCTTGGCGGAGGCGGTATCGGTGGGTCCCATGATGGCGCTATCGGGGGGTTTGAGGGCCTTTAGAGGCATGGCGGTGCAGTCATTACCGGCATGGGGGTTCGTGCGTGCTCGTACACTCGTAATCAGCTGCTATTAGCGGCGTCAAGGGTGCACGGACGCGCTATTACCACCATGCCGGTAATGACTCCATTTTTACCTCCATGCTCGTAAGGAGGCCTCTGGGGCCTCATTACGAGGCGGGCGGAATGAGATTAACGGCTCCGGTAATGGTGCCGATGCCGTTAATCCCATTCCGCCCTATTACGAGGTTCCCTTGCGGGACCCGCTCTGGACGTCTGGACATCCATAGCATGTCCCGCGAGGGGACCAGGGAGCTAAGAACGGGCCCGTTATTAACGGGCCCGTTCTTAGCTCCCTCCCCATTCTCATTGAGCCCTATGGGGGCTCGAATGGGAATGGGGAAGGACCGGGTCGGGTTCCCTGAAGGAGGAAATACCAGGCCCTCCAAAGTCGAAATGGCCTGGTATTTCCCCATTCAGGGAACCCGGACCGGGATACGATTTTGGAGGCAGCCATGCTCTTATTAAGGGCATGGCTACCTCCATAGTCGTAATGAGGCCCCATGTAAGTGATATTTCGGTCACAGTGTTCTCGTCAAGTTTTTGTTGTAATATTTTGCTTAACAATAGAGAGATCCATCGGTGGAAATCTGGATAGTACAGCCATAAATATCAACTTGTGCGCCCCAATGGCATTAACTCGAAGTACAGGAACGGGATATGTCATTGGCAGGGAGAAGGAAATCAGACTCACCCCCAATTAAAACAGGAAAAACGGATGCTTCTCCAAGGAGAACATATCAATGATATTATATCTCAAAATATAAGAGTGGAACTAACTATGACAGTTTCAGGCCATTGGGACCTAGATTCTGATTGGGGCACAAGAGAAAGTCAATAAATATTGCAAGACAATAGAAAGATTAAACAAGCCAAACCCCATGTTTTGCAGCTCTATGATACAAATGGCATTCTAACAACTACAGACACTGATGCAGTTGGACATATATTTGTGAAAATCAACAAAGAAGTGCTGTAGGATACACAATAATGCATGTACACACCAAACATACAGCAAACAAATCTGCAGGACTTTGGATGTTGCAGTCGCAGGAATGGACCTCCAAATATTGTGTTTGCCCAATATCAAGTGTAGATGCTTCAAGTTGGGGAGTGAAATACATGCACCCGCTAGGGGTTGCTGATCATAACAGGTTATGTGGCATATTCCTTGAATGAAATAGTCTGAAGTGAATAGTTTGATTGCATTCATTTTGCTGATTTATTGATAGAAACTCCTTGAAGGGTTGTATTAATCAAACAGATCCAATTGGTTATTTTGCCATAAGTCAAGTACATTTGATATTGAACCAAAAATGAGGAAAGCATTCCTCAAGGATTGAAAATAGAAATAAAGAAATTATATCCTCATTAAAGGCTTAGTTCAAAGAAAATTCTCCTCTACACATTTTTCACCACTGTAATCAAGTGGCTCATCAGGAGGATCAGAACAAAATCGGTAGCCTTTGTAATTAAATACAGTGTTACTAAATCATTGTATCTAAAATAAAATCTAAATAGTTTAATGCACCATGAGTAATGATACTGATTTTGGAAATGTAAATTGAAATGCCCATTCTATATTTTATTTTACACACGAAGATGCCAAGTCTTGACTCAAGTTAGTTTGTAGGATGGGTATCTTCTAGTTAGGATAGATATCCCTGTGTAAACAAGGACTTTGTGTCAGAACATAATTGATTTTGATGTTAAACTGATTGAGGTTTGCAGAAACAGGTTTGAGGAAAAGCTTTTTGGGCTCTACAATTCAGTTATGAAATATAACTGAGCTTAAACTCACCTTATGTGTAGTAGACTGAATCTGATAAAACAGTCTCACTTGGCGTAATCCCACAGCGCCAATCTTGTTGGATTCGGCGTTCTAAGATGGCCGCCAAATAAATAGCCTTATGTGATGTCATTGAGTATGCGTCACAAATGCGATGACATCACCGCAAAGTGACGTGCAGCGGCCATTTTGAAAAGCTGCCGGAAAATTAATTAAGTCCTTGTGTCACAATGGATCCTATGGTTACAGAATGAGAAAAAATTTGAAGGATGCAACATAAACACTTCTAAATATATGATATATCTTCACAGATTACACAATATAAGGTGTGGCCAATTAACTAGAGGGATATGTTTAATGCAATTTAGGAGTTACAAATGTGCATCTTTGGGTAGATTCTCAATAATAGGTTCACATAATTAATAATTGGTTGCACTTCATGTCAAAAGATACTCAGATTTGTATCGTAGATTGTTTTCCTTTGCTCTATTTTTAGGAGTAATATTTACCATAGTGGTGGTACTATTAGAGGTCTTGTGGGGGAAATCCATGCTTTATGTTATGCTGTATCACATGTAAAATACACACAAATGGTTCTCATATTAGAGTTGAGAAAGTAAAGGTTAGTCAGAAAGGGATAAAACTATATAGCCTGTGGTATGATTGAAGGGGTGAGAGAAGGGAAAGACAGAGGGAAAGTTAAAGTGAAAAGTGATGTTTTTTATTTTATTTCATATACAACAATGATTTAGTGGTTTAGTAACACTGTGTTTAATTTGAAAGGCTACTGATTGTGTTCTAATCCTCCTGATGAGACATTTCATTACAATAGTGAAGCATGTGTACAGGAGCATTTTCTTTGAACTAAGCCTTTAATGAGGATCTTAAGGAGAAGTTTCTTTGAAATAAGCCTTTAATGAGGAGGTCATTTCGTTATTTCTATTTTCAATCATAGAGGAACATTTTTGGTTAAATTTCAAATGTACTTGACTTATGGCAAAATAGCCAATTGTTTATGTTTGAATTAATAGAAGCCTTCAAACAGTGTTTATCAATAAATCAGCAAAATGAATGTAATCAAACTATTCACTTCCAAGTCTTTCATTCAAGGAATATGCCACATTACCCACTATGATAAGCAACCCCTAGCTGACACATCTATTTTGCTCCACAACTTGAAGAGCAGAATTGCAGTAGAGTGTCAACAGTGATATCACGAGAAATCTAGAGCAGATTTCCCTCTTCCATGGACTTCCCAGGAAGATAAAGTAACATTTGAGGGTGCAGTGACAAGAGGCAATCCACCCAAAGCCATGCAAAACCGCCCTAATAATAAACCTGCGGAAGAGTTCTTCAAAACCTTGACTGACATATTAGTTAATGTATTATAAGTTATAAGTCTATGAGCAAAGGCAATGCACCAAAGACATTGGCTAATATTGCTGCATTTTCTAAACACATAACAATCCTATGGTATTTGGCTCATTTAAATGTGGATGGAAACATATCCCTAAAACTCTAGCCGACTGTAGTTCTAGCCACTATATCCCCCTGAGCAGCACAGATCTCTTTTAGGGAGAAATTCTACATTGCACATAATTATGGCACCAGCTTCAGTGACTGTGCCGTCAACACAAGCGCAACAGGTGTGGTCATACTACATGATTTTTTTGCATGACGCACAAAACTAATATTTCACACCCTCTGGAGCGATATGCATTTTTGTTTGAACTGCAGAGATGGCATCCACTCTCTCATACATGTTATGCAATATATCTAGAAACTTTCCTTCAGCATAAAAATTGCACAGAACTTTTTCCCTATTCTGGCCAAATATAGGGAAGTTATATGACATTGCTATCTACTCATCCGATTCAACTGCGGCAATAGGAATAATCAATTAATTGGCATCCATATTTAAAAGGCACTATGGCTACAAATTGAGTTTGGATATGAAAAAGTTCGACTAGTGAATTTATCAGGATTCCAATCACCCTTTATCAGCTCGCAGGCAAATCTAAAAATCAAATTAACCCAATGCCTTTAAATTATGCAAGCTCTTAACTTTGCTCCATTGCTGAAAGATGTGCCAGATAGATAGAAGCACCTTCCGTTGTTGCTGTTTGCTATGATAAACATGATCAAAAGTATTTTCATACTAACAAGTATGTATCTCTTTTGGCTTTTAATTTCATATGTACATAATAATGTTGTAAATAGCTGTAGTCAATCAACACTCCAGAGGCAGCCGTGGTGGTAAAACAGGCAGGCTCCTGCCGGACTCATGATGATTTACCACTGCCTGACTTGCCGGAATAACCAGGGCAATACAGCCCTGGTGGTCCGGTAAGTCAGGCGGCAGCATTTGTAAATCCCCATTCCCATTGGACTCAATGGGAATGGGGAGGACCGAAGCAATGGCACTGTGCGCAACAGTGCCGGTGCTTCTGTCAAAGTCTACAGGCGGGTGCCGTCCCCCCCTGCAAGTTCTGACCTTGCGGGCGGGACGGCACCCACCCGCAGAACTCGGAGTGTGCCGGTCCGTTAACAGCGGTGCCGGTAGGCTTACTGGCACTGTTGTTACCAGACAAGCACACTCATAATGAGGCCCTATGTGTATCACTTGAGTCTGCTAAGCACCTGATCTGCGCGTGCCCATTCTTCAAAGGGCCTAGAGGAAGGGCATTGCTAGCTACGAGGAGGTACTTCTAGAAGGAGGAAGATGCACTGTGGCAGTATTTTATTGAAGAAAATGATTTATCATTGATCTATCACTTGACTGTTTGATGGAAGATCATTAAGGTGGCATTGGACACCCCGTCAGGGCATGAAATATGTTAAACTGTAGGCATCCTACTTTGGCTTCTTTAGCACTCATTGTACATTATGACATTGTAATTAGTTATGTGAGGGCTTGGATTTGGATATGTCCTATGTATGGTTATTTTTTATAAAAAGCCACTGAATGTGGTTGTGATGTAATGTTTTAAAAAGGCAGGCACGCTTGTGGCCCTCCCTACCACTCATAGATTGAGGCCTTGCTCAGCCTGATGGTAAACTTTACTACAGAGCTCCCAGGGAACAGAGAGCTTGCTGTGATTCAGGCCCCAGGTGACCATACACACAGCCATGTGTGCAAATACCCATTGCTTACAAATAAGCACAAGACATTCTTAAGACGAATTATGCTGAAGACATGCATTCCAACATAGTTGCACTTAAGTCAAATGTGCATTTACATACCAGGGATAATTGAAAAGGTAAAATAAAACGCTTCATCCCCAAAAGATTTCTTTATTTAAATATACTCAGCTAATACTGTGCATTTCCTAACAGATAAATACATCAATAAGGCTTCAATCGAATGTACCGGACATTTCCGCAAGACAACTTAAAGAAGCCCAATACGATGACTTAATACTAGATGGTCATCCGAGATACGCATAGGATGTAGCCAAGAAGTGGCACAATGGACTGGGCATTGTTACACAAACAGAGGGCATATGCATGACAACTGACCTGACTAACACTCCTGATTAAATGGAATATGGTGGATCTGTTAGACTGCACTTGGAGGGGTCAGATAGCGGTTGTATGTGAATTGTTCGAACTACAATTGTTTGAATCACAATTGACCTTTGCAAAATTGACCGAATTGTGAAGGTCAATTGTTACATATATGCGGGGGGGAACCCCCCGCAACCTCCCATTATATATATAAATATATGTATATATATATATATATATATATATATATTATACATATATATATGTATATTATACACATATATATATATATACATATATATATATATATACATATATATATATATATACACACATATATATATATATGCGGTCAATTGTGTGAAAATGGTCAATTCAGACCCTTGACTTTCGGTGAATTAGGTCATTCAAACAATTGTGTTAGAACAATTTGGGTAATACCCAGACATCACCTATCGCCCTCATTCATCTGAATGCCCGAGATGCAGCAACAGTGAGGCCACAATGACCCACAGGCTACTCATGAACACTGGAAGCAAATATTTGAGCTCATTGAGATCTGCAATCTAGATATGACGTCAACTGCTGCATTCATTGTGCTAGGCCGTGCAAAGCAAGGGAACACAATGCTTATCTTCATCACTAGAGGCCTGCAGAGACTTGTGTTGCAAGAGCATCAATGGAACCAGGAGTTCATTGAAAAGGTGTTCCCTGAGAACGCAGTACATCAGCAATGCTGCTCACTAGAGAAATTGCCGAAAATGTAGGGACCATTGCATATTCGTATTTATAACGAGCACAGAGAATTCAGATTTTCAATACATTCGTTCCAGAAATTCATAATTCTATTAAAGACGCAGAAAGACGCAGAAATGAAGGATTATGCTTTCTCTGAACTTTTCGAGCAGCTTTCACAAAACAAATAATGATGAGTGACAATGCCAAAAATTACAATTTCTCTCTAGTGACAGTCTTTGGTAGTCGAAGGTATTATTGGTCCATGAAACCACGTGAACACAACTAGCCAATCCACATCCGTATATGCCCATAAACACTGCTGATTCCTTGAAACCTCCTCTTTCTTTTGCTGATCCAACTTTGCACCCCAACCAGTAACGTGAACTCCAAAGTAATTCCTCCAACTCTCAGTTCCCAGCTGGTTTGTTATCCACAATGGTACCTACAACAGTAAACATACCTCAGTAAACTGAATAACAAGGATGGGCAATTGTGTCAAGACATCACATCATTAACAGAACATCAAATTCAGAATATATTTCACAATACAATACATTCAAATACCATCATGATTGCAAGGGTGGGATAATCATTTGCCTCTGTGTCTTTAATGGAATTAGACTTCCTGAAACAAATGAGTTACAAATCTGAATTCTATGTCGAGACCAGTGGCTCAGATTATGCTTGTTTAAAGCTAATTTACCACCAACGTTGCCATTTTCTCCATTGGTTTGAAATAAAAAGTCCTAAAGGTTGACTCTTTCGACCAATCTGCCCCTATATTATAAGCCTTTATGTCCATTGCTCCTCTCACTGAGTGTGCGCCAAAGCATCGCACATCAATACTGGCCTGTACCATCACCTATCTCAACCATCTTGCTACGACCTATATAAGGCCATGAATAACTGTGATATTCCCCACTGATCTCACATCCTTCGAAATGTCTTTGAATGCTGCTAAGCATCTAACTGGACATAGTTTAGGTTTGAGTTGGAAATGCCTCGTAAGAAACAGGTTTTAAGCCTGTGTTAGTCCTTTTCGAGATGAAGAAAGTAACTCCAGTCGGTCACTTCTAATGCCCTGACATCTGATGTTCTTTTAAATGAAAGAAGGCACAAGAGCATAGTAAATTTAGCTGATAAAGCTTTCCTAGATTATTCTGAATTATCAGGCCACACTAAAAAGAGTTTCAATACTGTATCTACATCCCACATCTGAATACTTCTCCTTGGGAGGTCTAGTCATTCCTACCCGTTTCACCAGTCTGCATATCAGAGGGTGTTCCCCTATCAGTACCCCTTCAATCTTAGGGTGGCCCGGCGATATCACAGAGCGGTCTGTATAAATGGTCCTATGCGCTTTCTCCTGTGCTGTCAATTAAGCTAAATAATTGACTTTGTGAACCACATCTGTTCCATAGCGGTGTACGTCCCTCTCCATACACCAACTACTCCAGTTTGCCCATGCAGATTTATATGCTCTATGGGTCCCTGTTGCCCAAGATTCATTGATGATGAGCTCAGCTTCGCTCCATAGGCCTGGACTAACACAACATCCCCTGAAATGGCCCAAGCGATCAGACTGATTTTGCCTCACTGCACCTGCGGGTGGCTGCTTCCTCACCTGAGCTAACGTTCTCACGATCATCAAAAAGGGGGGAAATGTATCATTCACGCATTGCCCCCATGACTGGAGGAAGGCATCCATTGCTTCTGCATCCGGGTCCGGTGATCTCCAACTGAAGAACCGAGGTAAATGATTGTTCAACCTTGATGCGAACAGTTCGATCTGACACATCCCAATCGAAACATCAGGTCTTGAAACACTTCCTCATCCAGCTTCCAATCACTGGCACCCCTGAGAAATCTGGAGTTCCAATCGGCTTCCTCATTCTGTTCTGGTTACCCGGCAGGTATTCCACCGTCATTGAAACTCGTCTCTGTAAAAAGAGGTGCCAGAACTTCTTTGCCATCTCTACCAACATTCTGGACCTCATGTGACCCAATCTGTTTATATAACTGACCACGGACACATTGTCCATCTTGAGGAGCACACAACATTGTGCCCTCTCCTGAGTCCAGCATTTTACAGCGAAGGACCCTGGCAGTAATTCCAGGCAATTGATGTGTAATGATGTTTCCTGACCCGACCACCTACCCCCTGTCGACAGGCCCATCTGCTTGTGTCGGATTCTATAATCAGTCCGGAGAATAGCCAAATATATCTCTCCCATTCCATGCATCCATGTGTTGGAGCCATCATTCTAGCTCCTCTCTCACCTCTTGAGATATCGGGACGCTTTGCTCATAAGATACCCCGCCTCTGCTGTGTTGCATCTTTATTCTTGGCAAGGCTCTGTAATGTAAAGACCTGTGGAATATGGCTTGAATCAATGAAGCTAAACATCCCACCAGCCTGGCAATTTCCTGTAACGACATCTCTCTCCTCGTCAGCGTTTCTCTGGTCTGCTTCTGATGTCGTTTACTTTGGCTATTGGTAAACTGTGTGATCCTCGGACCGTGTCTACCTTAAACCCCAGGAATTCCATGGATTGATCAGGTTGAACACTGGATTTCTCCAAGTGTTTCAGAAACCCCAGTCATTGGAGTAATTCTAGTGTGGTATTCACCTGAACTTTTAGCATTTCCTTGTTCTGGCACATTATGCAAATGTCATCCAGGTATATTATAAATCAGATGCCCTGTTCTCTCAGATGTGTCATTACAGGTTTCATCAGCTTGGTGAAACACCAGGGTGCTGACGCAAAGCCGATGGGTAGGTATGTTGCTTCCCCCAAGTAAAATTTCAGAAATTTCCGGTGCTCCCCTCTACCGCAATGGGTACCATCAGATATGCATCTTTGAGGTCTATCCTGGCTAGCTAATCCCCCTCTTGTAACATGTCCCTTAAGAGGTGGATCCCCTCCATTTTGAATTTTCTGTAAATCACAAAATTGTTGAACTCTTATAAGTTGATAATTGGCCTCAGCTTGTGTTTCCCTTTGACCAGGATCACGTTGCTTATGAAACCTATCGAACTGTCCGTCCTCTGCACGATGGCCGCTTTGCACTGTAAGTCTCTCAGTTCTGATTCTAGCAACTGCTGGTCTTCTACGCTTATGCATGTACAATATGGGAGAGTTGTCTTCCTTGGTGTCATGTAAAAATCTATGTGAAACCCTTGTACTGTGTCCAAGACCCAAGCATCTTTGAATTTGGTATGCCAATATTCCACATGTTTTGCTAATCTCCCGCCTTCTGCGAGAAGATCTATGCTTACTGCGTGCTCGCGTTCGCTCGCTCTCACCTGCAATATTTTGTTGGCAGTCTCCCTGTCGCCAGATTCTGCCCCTTCCTCTACCTCAGGAGGGAAAGAAGGGATTTGGTTTCTGTTCTTCTTGTTCTCTCCATTTTGCTCTGTCACTGAAGGACTGGTGTACCCATATCGTCTGGTAGAGTGACCCCTGCCTCTGCCAGCCCTCCAAAAAATTGTCTACTGAAAAACCTTTTCAGGGAGGGCTATACCTTGTCGAGGGCTGCATATGAGTTGTCAAATCTTGTCTGCTGCTTTATAAAGGAGTTCCCAAACAGTTTCCCTTTTGCAGCTGCTGCTGACTCCGAGGTTGCAAGTTTGCTATCTATTTTTGGAAACAACGACCTCCTCCTTTCAGTTCTAACTGCGCAGTTGGCATTCCCCAACATGCAAATGGCCCTTTGTGCCCATCTGGTTAACACCACTGGGTCTACTGCCTCATTTTTCTCACGGGCCTCCTCAGCCATTTGAAGTATTTTCATGAGCGGACCTACAATGTCCAACATCGTGTCCTGGCAAGATCGCAAGGACCTATCCAGGCCTTTCATCACATCTTTCACGTATTTCCCCATGAAAGTGACAATTATATCACCAATTTCTGTAGTGTCAGCGATCCCATCAGGGAGATGCAGTCTTGAACATTCTGCCCTTAACCTGTTTCTGACCTCCTTCGCCATTGGTACTCTAAGATGCTTCTTAAAGTAAGCCATTATTTTCTTAGGGGGCTCCCATTGCGAAAAACGAGGATGGATAAATGCCTCCGGGACAAAATCGTGTCCCTCTGCATATTAAGGGAGGTTGAATGCCTATGTATATATATATATACATACACATAGGGCCTCATTAGGACCCTGGCGGAGAGGGTGTTACGCCAGCGTAGTGCATGGCGTACCTCTCCGCCATACTACGAGTTCCCGTAGCGCCATGGAGGTTTTCTCCGCCTGGTTTTACCAGCCGGAGAAAACCATGGCGCTACGGGACCTCGTTGTTAATTACGCCACCGTATTTTACGGTGGCGTAATTAACTCCTTCCCCACTCCCATTATACCCTATGGGGCGAAAATGGGAATGGGGAAGGGCAGAATGGGGATTGGGGATTTACCGCTCCGCCGAGGTCGGAATGGGGCGGTAAATCCGCCAACCCCCATGGCGCTATCGGCGGCTTTCCGCCATGCTTCGCGGTGCATTTAGCACCGCGAAGTCCGCCTGGGTCGTAATGAGGCCCATAGTCAATACAGGAGTCCTGGGCCTGCTTCCTGTCAAATTTCAAAATTATATATGTAAAACAGTGAGTCCAGCAGCTGATCATTCAGCACCAGGTTTTCCCAGGGACTGTGCCCGTCACATGTAAGGAGCTGCAGAGGCTCTCATGACCTGCAGGGGCTCTGCGTGCACACTGCACATGTTTCACTGTTACAGGAGAGATTTCCTCACTCTCCGGTCGCGTGCAAGGTTTGCTCGGAATTGATGTTTGTTTTATTATATATATGACCGTATCACTCGTTCGCGCTCTTCTCAGCGGTCAGAGGAGTACATCTGAAGAGCCGGCTCCTACACATCAATAAGCAGCAATAAGAAACATGTCACCACAATCAGATATGAATAAAGAAAAAATGCACTTAAGTCGCTACTCGAGCAGCGAAGAAAGAGGAGGTTTCAAGGAATCATCAGGGTTTATGGGCATACATGGATTGGCTAGTTTTGTTCACGTGGTTTCATGGACCAATAATACCTTGGACTACCAAAGACCCTAACTAAAGTGGGGCTTGTCGTTTTTGGCTTTCTTACTGTATATTATTGGTTTGTGGAAGCTGCTTGAAAAGTAAAGTTAAGAGAAAGCATAATCCGAGCCTGCGGTCTTGATATAGAGTGTCTTTTGTAGGCCTTAATAAGGAAAAGAAAGAAAGAAAGGACCATGGCAACGTTTTTCTTCTTTTTTGACCATCTATTGGAGAGACCATACTGGTTATGTTATTCTATGTTATGTTATGTTGAAAGTGAAGCCTACACTGACAAGAGCATCATAATGGCGCTGAGGACGAGCAAGACAGGAAAACGCAACAACCAAGCAAAAAAACTAGAACAAGAATGTTTGCAAGGCACGACAAAAGAGTAGATGATACTGAATAGCACAGCGATAATAAAGAAACAAATTCAACAATTGGGAGGCAACCACAGAGAAAACCCAGCCCTCGATACAAGAAAGTTTAAAACGAGGGACTGTGATAAGCAACTTGTCGTAGATAACAGACTAAGGGTCTAAATACGTTTTTATGTAGTCAACGTCTGATAGCTTGGTGTCTCATTAGATAAGAGCAATGTATCCAATCTTATGTGAAATAATTCTGTTAATTGATGATTGTGAATGAGCACAGCACCCATACACACAGACATCCTAACCCCGAGGGCCAGCCCATCTTATTCTAAAATACTCCATGGCAACACGGGTGATCATGCTTCTTGTTGCTGGGATGGCCTTACATAGGGTGAACTGAGTTTTTTATGAACAGTCATATGTAAGAACCAAATTCTGGCATTCTTCTTGCATGCTACAAAAGCTGATATATAAAACACTGTGCAGCGATAAGCTTCATATTCACCCTGTCAGGGGCTTTCTTGGTTGGGGTGGAAGGGAAACCAGAGTGTGCCAGCTTAATCTACATACTGAATCTGTTGGTTTCCTCCATGACCCACAGTCTGGCTGCAGAGCTGTCAGAAGCATACAAACAGCTCTCCTGAAAACCCCTGAAGACTTGCTCTCCAATCCTGACTCAGATCTCCCTTCTGTCCTCATTCTCCTTGATTTATCTTCTGCTTTTGACACGGTCAACCAGGCCATCCTACTCAATCATCTCAGGGAAAACCTTGGTATTACTGATAAGGCCCTGGCCTGGTTGACCTCCTTTCTCACCGACCGACCCTCTCAGATCCAACTGGGGTCTTTCCTCTCTTCTCTCACTCTCTCTCTACTTGTTGTGTTCCCAAGTGGTCTAACCTTTCTCTCTGACTCTTCAACCACTACCTGGCACCTCTTGCCCACTGCATCGCTACTTTCTGCTCCAATTTTCAACATTATGCGGATGACGCTCTTTTTCAGGCTCCCCTCAGCCACCTCTGCTTCTTCTCTCATACCAGACTGTCTGGCCGCAATTCACGAATGGTGTGCCACCAATCATCTCTGCCTCAATGCCAGTAAGACTGAGACCCTCCTCATTGGGACACCAGCTCTCTCCTTTCCCCTCTCTCTCTGGCCAGCCACTCTGGGCCCTCTTCCTGCTCCTTCCTATGAGGCTAAGAACCTTGGTGCCATCTTCGAATCCACCCTTTCCTTCTCTGCTTACATCTCTGACATCTTTAACAAGTCATTCTATCAACTGCACCTCCTCAGAGGTATTCTTCCTTTTCTCACCTTCCTCCAAAAGCTCACTGTCTCCAGAGCTCTGGTCCTCTCTAGGCTGGACTATTGCAACAGCCTCTTTCTAAATCTTCTTGCTTCTAATATTCAACCTTTACAACTTATACAGAACAGGACTGTGAGACTTGTCCTTGAGCTCAAGCATAGGGATCGGATCTCTCAAGCTCTGAAATCTCTTCACTGGCTCCCCGTGGCTGCAAGCATCAACTTCAAGACCCACTGCATTGTCCACAAGGATTTCTGGGGCCTGGGACCGCTTTACCTCCAACATTCTCTTCAAAAACATCTTCGTTCTCAAGCTCTCTGCTCATCCACCTCCAACTCTCTGAGGGTCAGACGCTTCTCCAAGCAGAGAGTTGTGCCAGAACTCTCTCCTTGTTTGGGGCCTCCCTTTAGAACAGCCTCCCTGCCTCTCTCAAACTTGACCAGAACCACCTGTGGCTCAGGAAGCCACTCAAAACCTTCCTTTTCACTTCCGCTTTCTCTCTTCCTCTCCCCTACTGATGCACCTGAATGCTCTGGGCACTGGTCACCTGGTCAACCTCTGAACTCAGGCCGAGGCTCCTGCATGTCCAGTTGCCCTTCCAAATTAACCCAATGCCTTTAAATTATGCAAGCTGTTAACTTTGCTCCATTGCTGAAAGAGGTGGCAGATAGATAAAAGCACCTTCCGTTGTTGCTGTTTGCTATGATAAACATGATCAAAAGTATTATCATACTAACAAGTATGTATCTCTTTCGGCTTTTAATTTCATATGTACATAATAATGTTCTAAATAGCTGCAGTCAATCAACACTCCAGAAGCAGCCGGACTCGTGATGATTTACCACCGCCTGACTTGCCGGAATAACCAGGGCAATGCAGCCCCGGTGGTCCGGTAAGTCAGGCGGCAGCATTCGTAAATCCCCATTCCCATTGAGTTAAATAGGACTCAATGGGAATGGGGAGGACACAAGCACTGGCACTGTGCGAAACAGTGCAGGTGCTTCTGTCAAAGTCTACGGGAGGGTGCCGTCGCCCCCAGCAAGTTCTGACCCAGCGGGCGGGACGGCACCCGCCCGCAGAACTCGGAGTGTGCAGGAATTCAAGGTAATAATTCTAACATTTACTATGAGCTTTTGCATTAATAAATTGTTGATTTATACCTACCATCAAATAGTATACCTAATAAGTGTCTTGCATTTATCTTTCTCAAAAACACCCCTTCTGTGACCACCCCCTTTACCCCACCCCATTTATTGTCTGGGTTTTTATTTTATTTTATTTTGTCCGTTCATTTAATTTTCATTGAAAACATTTTTTTCTTGTTCTCTTATTTAATTATTGAACTTTGTTTAATTTGTTTATCTGTACACGCCAATTCATGTGAATGTCTCATCATACTATTTGTTTCATGTAAAAAATGTTGTGTTATGACTACATGATGCTATGGCGGATTAATAGCCCTGATTTGAAAAAGGTCTCAGGGAGACCGAAACACGTGTCATCACTCAAGGGCACCTTGAAAATAAAACAAACTATTTTGAACATTGGGTGCAGTCTTTTTCCGGGTTATCTATACCTTATACATTCTTCAAAGGGGCTAGAAGAAGGGCATTGCTAGCTACGAGGAGGTACTTCTAGAAGGAGGAAGATGCACTGTGGCAGTATTTTATTGAAGAAAATGATTTATCATTGATCTATCACTTGACTGTTTGATGGAAGATCATTAAGGTGGCATTGGACACCCCGTCAGGGCATGAAATATGTTAAACTGTAGGCATCCTACTTTGGCTTCTTTAGCACTCATTGTACATTATGACATTTTAATTAGTTATGTGAGGGCTTGGATTTGGATATGTCCTATGTATGGTTATTTTTATAAAAAGCCACTGAATGTGGTTGTGATGTAATGTTTTAAAAAGGCAGGCACGCTTGTGGCCCTCCCTACCAGTCATAGATTGAGGCCTTGCTCTGCCTGATGGTAAACTTTACTACAGAGCTCCCAGGGAACAGAGAGCTTGCTGTGATTCAGGCCCCAGGTGACCATACACACAGCCATGTGTGCAAATACCCATGGCTTACAAATAAGCACAAGACATTCTTAAGACGAATTATGCTGAAGACATGCATTCCAACATAGTTGCACTTAAGTCAAATGTGCATTTACATACCCGGGATAATTGAAAAGGTAAAATAAAACGCTTCATCCCCAAAAGATTTCTTTATTTAAATATACTCAGCTAATACTGTGCATTTCCTAACAGATAAATACATCAATAAGGCTTCAATCGTATCTACCGGACATATCCGCAAGACAACTTAAAGAAGCCCAATACGATGACTTAATACTAGATGGTCATCCGAGAGACGCCTAGGATGTAGCCAAAAAGTGGCACATTGGACTGTGCATTGTTACACAAACAGCGGGCATATGCATGACAACTGACCTTACTAACACTCCTGACTAAATGGAATATGGTGGATCTGTAAGACTGCACTTGGAGGGGTCAGACAGCACCCATCGCCCTCATTCATCTGAATGCCCGAGATGCAACAACAGTGAGGCCGCAATGACCCACAGGCTACACATGAATACTGGAAGCAAATATTTGAGCTCATTGAGATCTGCAATCTAGATATGACGTCAACTGCTGCATTCATTGTGCTAGGCCGTGCAAAGCAAGGGAACACAATGCTTATCTTCATCACTAGAGGCCTGCAGAGACTTGTGTTGCAAGAGAATCAATGGAACCAGGAGTTCATTGAAAAGGTGTTTCCTGAGAACGCAGTACATCAACAATGCTGCTCACTAGAGAAATTGCCGAAAATGTAGGGACCATTGCATATTCGTATTTATAACGAGCACAGAGAATTCAGATTTTCAACACATTCGTTCCAGAAAGTCATAATTCTATTAAAGACGTAGCAGTGAAGGATTATGCTTTCTCTTATCTTTTCGAGCAGCTTTCACAAAACCAATAATGAATAGTGGCAATGCCAAAAACTACAAGTTCTCTCTAGTTACAGTCTTTGGTAGTCAAAGGTATTATTGGTCCATGAAACCACGTGAACACAACTAGCCAATCCACATCCGTATATGCCCATAAACACTGCTGATCCCTTGAAACCTCCTCTTTCTTTTGCTGATCCAACTTTGCACCCCAACTAGTAACGTGAACTCCAAAGTAATTCCTCCAACTCTCACTTCCCAGCTGGTTTGTTATCCACAAGGGTACCTACAACAGTAAACATACCTCAGTAAACTGAATAACAAGGATGGGCAATCGTGTCAAGACATCACATCATTAACAGAACATCAAATTCACAATATATTTCACGATACAATAGATTAAAATACCATCATGATTGCAAGGGTGGGATAATCCTTTGCCTCTGTGTCTGTAATGGAATTAGACTTTCTTAAACAAATGAGTTGAAAATCTGAATTCCATGTCAAGTCCAGTGGCTCAGATTATGCTTGTTTAAAGTTAACTTACCACCAACGTTGCCATTTTCTCTATTGGTTTGAAATAAAAAGTCCTAAAGTTTGACTCTTTCGACCAATCTGCTGATCTCATGATGTCTTCTTATAAGCCTTTGTTTCCATTGCTCCTCTCACTGAGTGTGCGCCATAACAGCGCACATCAATACCGGCCTGTACCATCACCTATCTCAACCATCTTGCTAGAGTTGCTGGTGTCACAGCCCCATACGACCTTTATAAGGCTATGAATATCTGTGATATCCCCACTGATCTTACATCCTTCGAAATGTCTTTAAATGCTGCTAAGCATCTAACTGGACATAGTTTGGGTTGAGTTGGAAATGCCTCGTAAGAAACAGGTTTCAAGCCTGTGTTAGTCCTTTTCGAGATGAAGAAAGTAACTCCAGTCGGTCACTTCTAATGCCCTGACATCTGATGTTCTTTTACATGAAAGAAGGCACAAGAGCATAGTAAATTTAGCTGATAAAGCTTTCCTGGATTATTCTGAATTATCAGGCCGCACTAAAAAGAGTTTCAATGCTGTATCTACATCCCGCATCTGTGAATACTTCTCCTTGTGAGGTCTAGTCATTCCTACCCGTTTCACCAGTCTGTATATCAGAGGGTGTTCCCATATCAGTACCCCTTCAATCTTAGGATGGCCCGGCGATTTCACAGAGCGGCCTGTATAAATGGTCCTATACGCTTTCTCCTGTGCTGTCAATTAAGCTAAACAATTGACTTTTTAAACCACATCTGTTCCATAGTGGTATACGTCCCTCTCCGTACACCAACTACTCCAGTTTGCCCATGCAGATTTATATGCTCTATGGGTCCCTGTTGCCCAAGATTCATTGATGATGAGCTCAGCTTCGCTCCATAGTCCTGGACTAACACAACATCCCCTGAAATGGCCCAAGCGATCAGGTTGATTTTACCTCACTGCACCAGCGGGTGGCTGCTTACTCACCTGAGCTAACGTTCTCACAATCATTGAAAAGGGGGGAAATGTATCATTCACGCATTGCCCCCATGTCTGGAGGAAGGCATCCGTTGCTTCTGCATCCGGGTCCGATCTCCAACTGAAGAACCGAGGTAAATGATTGTTCAACCTCGATGCGAACAGGTCGATCTGACACGGTCCCCATCGAAACATCAGGTCTTGAAACACTTCCTCGTCCACCTTCCAATCACTGGCACCCCTGAGAAATCTGGAGTTCCAGTCGGCTACCTCATTCTGGTGACCCGGCAGGTATTCCACTGTCACTGAAACTCGTCTCTGTAGAAAGAGGTGCCAGAACTTCTTTGTCATCTCTGCCAACATTCTGGACCTCATGCCACCCAATCTGTTTATACTGACCACGGACACATTGTCCATCTTGAGGAGCACACAACATTGTGCCCTCTCCTGAGTCCAGCATTATACAGCAAAGGACCCTGGAAGTAATTCCAGGCAATTGATGTGTAATGTCGACAGGCACCCGCATCGGGCTCCCCAGCCCATCTGCTTGTGTCGGATTCTTTAATCGGGTCCGAGGATGAGCCAAATATATCTCTCCCAATCCATGCATCCATGCTTTGGTGCCACCATTCTAGCTCCTCTCTCACCTCTTGAGAGATCGGGACGCTTTGCTCATAAGATACCCCCCTTCTGAGGTATTGCATCTTTAGTCTTTGCAAGGCTCTGTAGTGTAAAGACCTGTGGAATATGGCTTGAATCATTGAAGCTAAACGTCCCACCAGCCTGGCGATTTCCTGTAACGACATCTCTCTCCTCATCAGCGTCTGTCTGGTCTGCTTCTGATGCCGTTTACTTTGGCTTTTGGTAAACTGTGTGATCCTCGGACCGTGTATACCTTAAAGCCCAGGAATTCCATGGATTGATCAGGTTGAAATCTCGATTTCTCCAAGTGTTTCAGAAACCCCAGTCGTTGGAGTAATTCTAGTGTGGTATTCACCTGAATTTTGAGCATTTCCTTGTTCTGGCACATTATGCAAATGTCATCCAGGTATATTATAAGTCAGATGCCCTGTTCTCTCAGATGTGTCATTACAGGTTTCATCAGCTTGGTGAAACACCATGGTGCTGACACCAAGCCGATGGGTAGGTATGTCGCTTCCCCCAAGTAAAATCTCAGAAATGTCCAGTGCTCCCCTCTACCGCAATGGGTGCCATCAGATATGCATCTTTGAGGTCTATCCTGGCTAGCTAATCCCCCTGTTGTAACATGTCCCTTAAGAGGTGGATCCCCTCGATTTTGAATTTTCTCTAAATCATAAAATTGTTCAACTCTCATAAGTTGATAATTGGCCTCAGCTTGTGTTTCCCTCTGACCAGGATCACCTTGCTTATGAAACCTATCGAAGAGTTTGTCCACTGCACGATGGCCGCTTTGCACTGTAAACCTCTCAGTTCTGATTCTAGCAACTGCTGGTCTTCTACGCTTATGCATATACAATATGGGAGAGTTGTCTTCCTTGGTGTCATTTAAAAATCTATGTGAAACCCTTGTACTGTGTCCAAGCCCCAAGCATCTTTGAATTTGGTATGCCAATATTCCACATGTTTTGCTAATCTCCCGCCTACTGTGGGAAGATCTATGCTTACTGCGTGATCGCGTTCGCTCGCTCTCACCTGCAATATTTTGTTGGCAGTCTCCCTGTCGCCAGATTCTGCCCCTTCCTCTACCTCGGGAGGGAAAGAAGGGATTTGGTTTCTGTTCTTCTTGTTCTCTCCATTTTGCTCTGTCACTGAAGGGCCTGGTGTATGCGTACTGGCTGGTAGAGTGACCCCTGCCTCTGCCAGCCCTCCCAAAAATTGCCTACTGAAAAACCTTTTCAGGGAGGGCTATACGCTATACCTTGTTGAGGGCTGCATATGAGTGGTCAAATCAGTTTCCCTTTCGCAGCTGCTGCTGACTCCGAGGTTGCAAGTTCACTATCTATTTTTAGAAACAGTGACCTCCTCCTTTCAGTTGTAATTGCGCAGTTGGCATTCCCCAACATGCAAATGGCCCTTTGTGCCCATCGGGTTAACACCACTGGGTCTACTGCCTCATCTTTCTCACGGGCCTCCTCAGCCATTTGAAGTATTTTCATGAGCGGACCTACAATGTCCAACATCTTGTCCTGGCAAGATCGACAGGACCTGTCCAGGTCTTTCATCACATCTTTCACGTATTTCCCCATGAAAATGACAATTTTATCACCAATTTCTGTAGTGTCAGCGAACCCATCAGGGAGATGCAGTCTTGGCAATTCTGCCCTTATCCTGTTTCTGACCTCCGTCGCCATTGGTGCTCTAAGGTGCTTGTTAAGGTAAGCCGTTATTTTCTTAGGCGGTTCCCATTGTGAAAAACGAGGATGGATAAATGCCTCCGGGACAAAATCGTGACCCTCTACTTCATCCTCCTTAGCAACCTTCTTTTTCTTTGGAGCTTTCTTACACTTCATATCTGAGAATGATATTGAAATCACCTCGTTTTGCTAATCATCATCCCACTCTTCTGAGCTACTGGATGACATGTCCCAACCACCTGCTAGATCTTACTCTAGATCTCGGTGCCTTTCTCTTGCCACTCCTCTTTTTCTGTGGCGTACCTGGGGAGGGGGGTTCTGGTCCTTGTGGCCTCTGCAGGCTGCTTTTCCTCCCCCTGTCACTCTCCCGTGCTCTCTTATTCCTCTGAGCTCTTCCAAGCTCTGGGAAAACGTTTGCCAATCCTTCATCAGCGTTACCTGTTGGAACCCATGACCTAGGGTGGCTCCCAAAGCCTTCCGTAATACTTGCCCCATGCTTGGGTGAATTATCTTCTGGCTAATGCTAGCCTTCCCTTCATCACTGGAGGAGCTAATGGCCATATTAAGGGAGTTTGAATGCCTATATATATTTATTCAGTAAAAAAAACGTTGTTAACGGGACGTTATGGTTAAGTTGCTCTACTAAAAACCTGTGAAATTCAGTAAAACAAACTTTGTTAACGGGACGTTATGGTTCCAAGTAAAACCGAAAAACCCTTGAAATTCGCCAGTTATGGTAAGATAAGCAACCATAACTCACGCCACCACTGTGCACTGCTAACACCCAGGACAACAAAGATGACATCAAAAATGTCATTGATGACATCACTAATGACATCACATGTCTGGCTCCCCCTTTTTTTCCTTTACTAACATATGTAGGCCACATGGTTTTCTTCAGTAACAGTCAGGAATTAAAAATATAAAAGGTACTATAATTATAGACTTATCCTTCAAGTATGTTCTTACAGTAATTCCCTTAGGGTCCAGTCAAATCATGTGATACATATGCATAGGGTAAGTATCACCTTTGAAACAGATCAATCATTTCTCTGCATAAAGATTATCAGCTAGGTTATGAACACTTACTGCTAGTACCACTGTTTTTTTCCTTACTTCAATTTATGTGTATATACTCATATTTGTATGTGATGATGTCTCTTTGTGTTTTGTCTATAATAATGCCATTATGTAGTAAGTGGTTTTCATTACCTACTTATCACATGTTTCACAGTAGCGAAAACTCTAATAAGAAAACAGTTATCAATTCACTGTTCAACATGGCAAGCTTATGAATATTGCAACTCCATCATGCATGCTGCGCACAATGCCTATATTGCTACATGAGAACCTTAGTATACTGCATAGAAATTCATAATAGAATGCTACGTATATCAACGCATTGCTTAATGCACCAATTAGCACTTGATATGTATTGCAAATCATCCTTGACACTTTTTGGTGAACATTATAATAAGAATACCTTTTACAGAGTTTTCATTCAAACTAAATGAACATGTGATGTCATCAGTGATGCCATCAATGACATTTTTGATGTCATCTTTGATGTCCTGGGTGTTAGTGTTAGCAGTGCACAGTGGTGGCGTGAGTTATGCTTAGTTAGCTTACCATAACTGGCGAATTTCAAGGGTTTTTCAGTTTTACTTGGAACCATAACGTCCCATTAACAACGTTTTTTGTACTGAATTTCACAGGTTTTTAGTAGAGCAACTTAACCATGACGTCCCGTTAACAAAGTTTTTTTTAACTGAATTTCACAGGTTTTTAGTAGGCCAACTTAACCATAATGTCCCGTTAACAAAGTTTTTTTAGTGAACTTCATAGGTTTTCAGTAGTGGCACGTAACCATAACGTAAACGAACATCTGACTTCATTCCACACCTTGCGGAGAATGCCACATGACCAGAACCGGCCTTAGGGAGGGGTGAGCCGGCCGACCGGCCGGGGCGCCATTAGCCCCCCGCCATGCCAGCTCGGCGACTCTTTCAAGGGCTCTGTGAAGCAGGCGTAGCGGCAGAAGGCGCAGCAGGCGGGCGCATTCACTGTCAATCGGGTGCTTAGCACCCACCCGATTGACACCAAATGCGTCCCTCTGCCGCAGGCGCCTTAACCAAGAAAAGGGACCGTTAGCCCCACGCATAGTGGGGGCAGGTGCCTCATTGTTGGCCAATGCGTCCGCAGCAGCGGAGCACATTGAGGAAAAATAAGGTGCTAATGCACCCTATTAATAGAATTATCTCCTTGCGGGAGGGAGGAGATTTTAAAAAAAATGAAATAAAATACACTCCGTAGCCACGGCCCCTGTTGACCAGGGGCGCGCGGGAGGGGGGGGCGCCAATTCGCCCAGGGCGCTGCTGCCCTTAAGGCCGGCCCTGCACATGACCATATATCGGTGCAGAGCACGGTGACGTGTCCGAGAATCCATACACACTCAACAATAAGATATATCCCGCATGGACAGTGTGGAAGTAAATTTTTTACTGATGTAGGAACTGCCACCTTGAACATTTCCCTTGCACAGCTCCAACACCTATTCGTAGTGAGGATTAACGATGTAGCACACAATACATACTTTTAGCAAAAAAACTATTTATCTAAAAACAACATGAGCTAAGGCCATCCCTCCTCCCCAAGAAACTATAGCACTGCTGTAAGGAAGGAGCATGAGAAACACTGCCCCTACCCTAGAAAGAACACACGCCAACATTTTCCCCCGTCTGCCTAGCCCCCCATATTACTGTTTGGTGCCTCTTTGCTCATTTCCATCCACAACTTTCCTTCTTAGCTGTCCTTCCAAAATAAAAGCCATCCGTAAACAAATTAAATGTTCCTGTAAGAACCACCTTTCACAGTTTAAGAATAGTAATTAAAAAAAATTGCATACAAAACAAAATCATTTTCCAACATGACCACCATAGAAAGGAAAGGCGGTTGTTCCATACATGGCCCCTCTTCGCTTTCCATGGCAGCCTGCAAATAGCACAAAGTAAATGCTGTTAACATATTACCACCAGCACTTTTTTCCTCCCTTTCAAATGTATCATAATGGCGAACAACTTTACCACAAAGCCAGTCACAGGTGGACATGGCCACTGTAATCCTATCTTTTCACCCTTCTGGTCATGACCTATTGTGCGGCTCATGACCTTATACCATGACCCCGACATTCTGCCCAGTCCCCATGTCTGCAGCCTACCCCTCAGTCAATAAACATATACCGCGACGTTTTTTAACTACATCACGAAACTTGTGTAATACGAAAACACTCCCACATCCCGTCACATAACCAACCCTAGTGATATTCAACACCTTTCTGGATGACGTTCCTCTCCGGCGTAGCCAAATGCACCCATAAGCACCTACGTGCCGTGACGCAGAACCTGCAAATGAACACACAGCGACGTAGAATGTAGCACGTTACATTTTGGAATAATAAACTGTTTTTTAAAGGAAAACATTAACAATTTTAGAATTTGTAAAGTACTTTAATTTCACAATAAACTGTCAGAAACCATCAGACTATTCCCATTTTCAAAGAAATAGTAACTTTGCTTGTTCCGTCGTCATCGAAAATGTTAATCGTGAGCCACACGTTGATCTTTTCGCATACACAAAGTATTCGCTTTCGATAAAGCAAACGCTTCGTTCGCACAGGGATTTCCAAGACGTCGGCATGAACTTTGGACTACACCACCATAAAAGATGTTTTGTTACTCCTAATGGCCACTCCAGCGTATGGACAAATGGGGCCGGCCCGGTCGTGTAAATAAGTCATAAAAGTAATTTATGACTTATTTACACACCTTGCAGAGAATACCACATGACAATATGCTGGTGTACAGCACGGTAACGTGTCCTAGAATCCGTAAACATTTAACAGTAAGATGTTTGCCTCGTGGACAGTGTGGAAACAGATTTTATATTGATGTAGGAACGTCCACCTGCAACATTTGCCTTGCACAGCGCCCACACGTATTGGTAGTCAGCCATTAACAATGTAGTACATTACATACTTTTAGCAAAAGTTCTAGTTATCTGAAAATGACATCAGCTAGGGCCATCCCTCCTCCCCAAGAAACAGCAGCACTGCTGTAATGAAGGAGCATGACAAACACTGCCCCAACCTTAGAAATAACAAATGCAGAATATTTTTGCACCGTCCACCCACCCCCCCATATCACTGTTTGATGCCTCTTTCCTCATTTCCGTTCAAAAAATGGCCTTATTTGCTGTCCTACCAAAAAAGAAAGCCATAAATTAACAAAGTAAATGCTGCGTTAAGAACCACCTTTCACAGTGTAAATATATATTTATTTTAAAATCGCATACACTCCATGTACTTTATATTTCTCAGTAAAGGACATGGACACAATAAGATTTGTCAGTAATAGTATAGATGTGCAAAGCATTAACGTGTGCTACTGAAAAATAGTATTTCTGGTTACAGACGTAGGACCTGTACATAAACATACAGGGACGTACAACGTGGTACCTTACATTTTGGAATGATACAATGGATTTTAAAAGAAAACGTACTTTTTCTGTTTTTTTTCAGGAGAGCTGATTCTGATAGCACATACATTCTGAATGCCAATCACCCCTTTGGGTGTTCCATACCACATCTTCTGTGTCTGTCTCCCTACACTTCTCCATATCTACCTTACTTAGTTAGAAAACTGTGTGGCTGGATTCATTACATCCTGCAGGGAGTGCCACCACCTCTTTCCTTCCTTCAGATTAAAGGTGATTTGCATATTCCATTTGGTGAATGGAAGTTTACCTTCCCATATTGTCCATATGGGAAGCGTTGTGCGGATCAGGGGCCAGAAGAGTGTTGACGGCAACGATAGTATTGGTGCACTTCCAACAATCTCTGCCTCCATGACAGCAAGACCGAGATCATTCTCATTGGGACCCCTGTTCCTTCTTTTTCCTTCACTTTGACCATCCTCTATGGGCTCTCCCCCTGCTGCTTCATCAGACCTTCTCCTCAAGACCTCCTCCTTCCCTTCTTCCCTCCTCTGCAAATCTCACAGTCGCCGTGATTGGTGACAAGGACCCTTATGCATCCTGAGGGTCCTATCCTCCCATACCCAATGAGATCAGCCTCTGCCTACCTTGTAACACTTGCCTCTGAATCCACCGCCCTTTGTCCTGTAGGCTTGCACTATCTACCAAATGCGGCTCCAGACCGCATAGCAATTACCATACTAGTCACTTCATCTGCTGCTCACCCACGAGCATGGACATTCCAGCACTTGTCCACACCCCCACTTTCCCCTCTTCTCGCTGCACTCGCACGTTCTGAATACTCAAAAGGCATAGTACGTTCGTCTTTATCCTCAATTGTATTATTGTTTTCAATCCATGTTCCCACCCTGTTGCCCTTTGGGCGCTTTGAAACAGAAGTGACTAACTGTATAAGCACATAACAAATGCGCAATACATAAATAAATAAATAACTTGCCTTTTTGAGATTCTTCCCTTTGGCAGCACCCACCCCTGTTTTCACTCCCTTGTCCATAACACTGGAATACAGTGCATCAACCTGCACATTTTGTGCATGTGTGTTTGTAATGACATGCTGCTCATGTGCATGACGAGCAGGCCCCCATTGCCCCTGGATCAGAGCGGCCATGCCCATGCTTCACTCTCTGGGTGGGTTGTTCTTGAAGTAACTTTAGATCATCTTGTCAGATCCCTCTACTCCCCTTGAACTCTTTACACTTCATCTCCATGTGCAGCAGCTTGAAAATGTCCACAAACTCCCTAGCCCAGATCCGTTCTTTAGTGGCCTTCCACAAATGTATGCACAATGATTTTCCATCCCCATATGGGGACATTGTACCTCTTTAGGCAGCACCTTATACTTCCTGTTGCCTATCCCTCCTTGCAAGGGAGCATCCAGCCCACCTGCATCATTTCCTAATAGCACACTTCTGTAAAGGAGGAGCCAAATGCCCGTACTAAAAGTATAGCCCCCATGTTGCCTATATGTTGGGAACCGTAAATTGCGACATTGCAGTACCAGTGAGGATGCCTATACCACAATGAATTCTTGAGACAAGGTATCCACTGAGAAAACCCTATATGCATTCATGAAGAAATAATGGTCTTCTGGAGAGAGTCCCGGAAGAAGTATGAAAATGGATGAGAAAGGAGACTGGTGACAGCATATGAAGCAGAACTGACGCACCCAGAAAAGACACAAATGAAGAAGGAACATAAACATTCTATAAGATCTGAAGAGGAGTTGTCGAAGTTAAGCAACATTTCTGGATTGAAATGAAGATGCTTGTGTGAAGAAACACTGAAGAGAATGTAAAGACATTTTATACTTGGACAGATGCTGTAACACAAGTAGATGAAGTAATCCTGAGGCTGGCTACATGGTGAATAGATTGTGGCGATGCACCAATGTATATACATAGGAATATATAGAATCTGGATGTTCCACAATGCACTTTAGCAAACTTGAACCTCGTGAATGGAAAGGGCTTCAGTGTGGCGCAGTTGGAAAGTAGCTGATGGCGAAGGAGAATTCAAGAAAGGCTGGCTGGCCCTGCACCAAGAGTCGAGGCCACTGTGAGCCTTGTTGTCTGTCAAGGAGCTACGTGAACGTGAGAAAGAAACAAACTTCTGTTTGAGGTGGAATGAAAAAACACTGAAGGCGTCAAGAGTTCATCATTTAATAGTATTGTATGCAACAAAGAGCTCGAAAATGTGGTCTCCAGTCACATGGTAAGATCAAAATAGACTTTGGGTCGAGTTACACTGAAACCAGAAGATAAGACCATGCCACACTTCCTTGTATTCTCAAGCACAGAGAGCATCTACAAGGCCAAGTTCAAAGCCTAATTGAATGGCAGACCGCAGGAGTGATGATAGATGTTGGGCTAATTTGGTGGGGAGGCATGACCAAAGCCGACCCCCCAGCACCTCAGATTACTAGCTTGCGTGCTGCTAACAAGTGGAATATTTCAGAAGGGTCCAAGCATACCAACGAATTATAGAGGGCCACATACCAAAGAGCCCTATAATTTGTGTAGCCAGCTCTACATTACTTTGTTTCTTCGTTCCGTTCCTTCATTTCTACACGTTACTGTAAGATCAGTGGAATCAGTGGAATAACGTTTGGAACGTGTGCATCAACGTTCACTGGTCATTGTTGGGCACTAAAGACATTTAAAGATATTTCAAAAGGAAAACCAGAAGCCAGGAAGCCAGTGCCTTTGGCTTTCAGTTGCCAGCTGTAAGGAGTACTAAGCCACGCCCCCCTGGACGTCAGAGCTGGAGAACCGGAAACAAAAAGCAGAGCCCAGCACCCTTGCAGCGCGAAGCCCGGGTGTAGAGTAAAGGGTGGAGCTTTTTGTGTATTTCTGCGCTGTTTGAGCCGCTGTTTGGCTCTGGTTGGCGGAGGAGCGCACTGACAAATACTGTGGAAATGAGTGAAAGCAAATCCGTATTTCCTGTGGGGCCATTACGCTTCAGTAACTATAAGTGCAGAAGTGTGTGTCCCGCATATATACCCTCCGCCGCTTCCATAAAAAAAGTTTCCGCTCATCTCAGCTTGGCTGCTGTGTCACATTGAGATGCTGAGACGCTGATCTGTGACAGTTGAATCTTAACAAACACGGACCAAGAGGGTAGGATTCTAACACTTTCCTACAGAAATAGATTGTAGTGCAAGCAGGAGACTGTGGGAGTTTTTTCCTTTGATCCTGCTGCACCATTTCCACAGAAATCATTGGAACAGAAACTGTTAAAAGTTTGTACCACTATAGTGACTCGTCAAGTGTTTGACAAACGTTTATTTCATCCCTCTCCTTTCATTCTCTCTTCTTGTTTTGCACTTGAAGCATATAATAATATAAGAGGGGCCCACCTGAAATCAAACCAAGGTCAGAGCAAGTGCCCCAATATATACGAAAACAAGCAGGTTGGGCACGGTCGATAAATCCTTCTCCTCATTAGTAGAAAAAAGGATTAGAACCCAAAAACTGCTAACGCTAACGAGAGAGTGTGGAGTGTTTCTGCAACTGTGAGCATTCTGTAGCCCTCGCTTATTTAGGGAGGCAACCTCTTTGGATGACATAAATGAGACTGCGAAATACAAAAGAAATAGAGGGAGAGAAAGATGGATCATATTTAGCGGAGTACCAAGCTGGCAATGTAACCATCAATCAGCCAATTCTAAATACCGTCTACCCAAACACACCAGAACGAATTCAGGTCCAAACACATGCTGAAGAAGCAAATGAAAACATGGTACTTATGAGTACAGAGAACAATCTATGTACTACACTGACAAATAAATGGAAACGGGGACTAGAATACACCATGACACAAAGAAGATTCAGCAAAAAATCAAGAATCATTTTGGTAAAAAAAGGCACAAGAGCCATAATGATGTGGAAGAAGATTCAATCATATGTTGGGAAAACCCACGATCTCCCCAAGTTCCCCTATCGAGTACAGAAGCCCCTCTCCTCCTTGAAAAGACAGGGACTGGTCTCTGCCAGATGGACATAGAGGACGAAATAATATTATCTCCAAATCAAAGCGAGAACATAAGTGAACCAAAACATTTAGTGGCAAGTGAAGATTCCATGGAAAAGATAGATCCAAAACCAGACACATTAAAAGCACTGAATTTTGTTCTGAACTCACTAGTATCAGTTTTTGAAATGCTTAAGTCGGAGGTACAGACACAAACTGGTACACTGCTAGAAGTCACCCAAGAAGTAACCTTGTGTGAATCAACATTGGTGGGATTAGTGTCTGCCATCAATACTAATATGACTCTGCCTCTTCGGGACCTAAAACTGGAAATAACAAAACAAGGTCTTGATATCTCCTCTATACAGTGTATCCATAATAAAAGAAGTCAAGTAGAAGAGCAGAACAGTAAGTTATTGGAAGAAACTCTAAACCTGTTAAAGGAAATTTAATGGGAAATTCACCAAAGCGAGGAAATGAAAACACTGAGGAGTGCTTATTTGATGACACGCCACTATCAGATTCCGTACTAGAGGAATTCAGGAGGTTAGCCAATGTAGTGGATGAAGAAGTGGAAATCGTTGAGGCGACAGTTAAAATTAACTGTGAAACCTCAACAGAAAAGCAAAAAGATCCACCGATCGACTGGCTACACCGAGACAGTCAAACCTTTACAGCAGGGGTGCACAACTGATTTTGACAGAGGGCCGAAAGTACCTTACATGAGAGCTATAGTGGGCCGAAAAGTAAATGTGGGCGGGGCGGTAGGCGGGGCGTGTCAGGAGGCTTTTTAAACCCCCAATTTGTATTAAACACATGGAAAAAGAATATGTTTTTGAGGGGTAACGATTTTTATTTGCATTTCAAATTTACATTTTGTACTACACATTTTCCATTGTTATAATTTATTTCTATTTAGTTATTGTATCTCGTCTGTTTAACTTATATATATTTTATTGACCCTAGATTGGACATTCCGTTATTTTGGACTGCTATAGTTTGCTGTTTGGGTTGCCCAAGAGGAGTATGGCCTTCGTTGAGTCAGGTTTCCTCAAACAGCAAAGGAAGTACATCTCCTAACTGTGCCTGTTTTAGATTTATTATTGGGTTCACTCTTGGAGTGCAACACCATGCCCCATGGCTCCCACCCCCAACCAAACACTATGCCCCATGGCACCCTCAACACCCAACCAAACACTATGCCCCATGGCCCGCACCCCCAACCAAACACTATGCCCCAAGGCCCCCTCACCCCCAACCAAACACTATGCCCCATGGCTCCCTCAACCCCCAACCAAACACTATGCCCCATGGCCCCCACCCCTCAACCAAACACTATGCCCCATGGCCCCCACCCCTCAACCAAACACGATGCCCCATGACACCCCCACCCCTCAACCAAACACTATGCCCCATGGCATCCCCACCCCTCAACCAAACACTATGCCCCATGGCCACCACCCCTCAACCAAACACTATGCCCCATGGCACCCTCAACCCCAACCAAACACTATGCCCCATGGCCCCCACACCCAACCAAACACTATGCCCCATGGCACCCTCAACACCCAACCAAACACTATGCCCCATGGCCCCCACCCCCAACCAAACACTATGCCCCATGGCCCCCCTCATCCCCAACCAAACACTATGCCCCATGGCCCCCTCAACCCCCAACCAAACACTATGCCCCATGGCCCCCACCCCTCAATCAAACACTATGTCCCATGGCCCCCTCACCACCAACCAAACACTATGCCCCATGGCCCCCACCTCTCAACCAAACACGATGCCCCATGGCACCCCCACCCCTCAACGAAACACTATGCCCCATGGCATCCCCACCCCTCAACCAAGCACTATGCCCCATGACCCCCAACCCTCAACCAAGCACTATGCCCCATGGCCCCCTCAACCCCAACCAAACACTATGTCCCATGGTACCCTCAACACCCACCCAAACACTATGCCCCATGGCCC